>NC_056744.1:1381567691-1381670236 GCF_019279795.1 Protopterus annectens | reverse complement strand
TTTCTGTGCATATGTGCTGCATTTCATGGACAGTTGTCATCAACATTGAACACGCTGGTGGTGCATATGTCTAGCTGTGCCGTGGTCACGACTGTCGCTTCTCCTGGTTGGACGATGAAGGCTGGCAGGTATTCCGTACGGGACAATTTTTGGGTCCTACAATGGACACCAATGTGCATATGTAAAGTGTAGAGCTTGTCGGACTGTGTCCATGTGTTCTGCCTGCTTGTCGGACTGCTGCTGTGTGTTCACCAATCGCGTATGTCTGCTTGACTACCCATAGTGTGTAGTGCTACAGAAACCATGTTTTCCAAAACCGGAACCAAATGGTGTACATCCAATGATGCAGGTTAACAACCGCTTTAATTAATCCCCAGAGGTCCCAGTAGGGAAGTATCGCCACTTTATTGTCGGAATGACACCACCATACCAGGTAAATCACGAGCACTTTGGCCCGGTCTTACCGGCCATTTGCAAGTGTAATTAGCAGACACGTGTCAATACATGTATAATAGTACATATTGTAATACCAACGTTAATCTTATGTTATTTAGACAATGGCTTCTGCTATTGACATACGTTGCTGTGGGTGTTGCCGGTTACCATACACATGGCTTTCTCAAAGGCTGAATTCACAATTCTGAACACTACTGTGGTCTCCTTTAAGGACCCTGAGCCAGTGGTCAACAGTACTCAAGCCACTGCATCACTTACATATGCCTTCTACTGGTACCTACAGGACTGCATGGATCAGGCATTCCCTTACCCAACTGTGGTTCATTGTACCAATGCCAAGCATCCAGTGTGGTGTACCCCAGCCATACACAAGCTGTACAACATGAGGAGGTGGTTACTACAAGGCAGAGCAGACACCTTGTGAGGTATGACACCCTTGCTCATTATATGTGAAGAGCTACAGGCTGTCATGACATAGTCCGGGGCAGGTTCCACAGATATATCTCCAAGGACTCGGCAGACAATCATACAGCCTTCATTTGCTATGCTGGACACCTGGGAGGTAACTCACACATATGCTCTGACTGGGTTCACAATGATGTGGAGTTTACTGAACATACACACATTGCCAACATACGGGCTGGCAGGTTCGGTGAAGACATCTCCACCCCCTCCCCCCCACATGGAGAGATGTCTGTACCAGCGGTTTGTTGTCCCTGAATGTTCTGTAACGCACGGGTGGGACATGCTCTCTCCAGGGTAGTGAACACAGCATCCATGGGACCAGCTGGTGTCCCAACTGTGTACTCCGCGATCTCATTGAGGAATTAGACCCACAGTTAGGACAGCTGTTTATTCTTAGCCTCACCTCGGGTAACGTACCCAAGTTGTGTCGCACGGCAACTGTAGTCCCACTTCACAGGGCCAGTGCCTCCACTGACCCTGGTTATTACTGTCCCATTACCATGAGAAGACTTATCTGCAAAGACATGGGGAGGGATCATACTGCGGCCCGTAGATGACGACATAGGGGACCTGCATACTTTGCATCCAACCCAGTTTGGCTTGGTCAGGGGCGGTTCATGCGTTTAAATCCTGGTTGACATTTTAGGGACAGTCACCGAGGCCATTGATGGGGGTCTTGCAGTCCATACAGCCTACCTCGACCTGGCAAAGGCCTTCAACGCAATACCCCCCTCGGGTATCATTGATAAACCCATCGGCTTGGATGTGAACACGTACATCGCAGGATGGGTTGCAAACTGGCTAGGTGACACGACCCACGCGGTCATAGTTGCTGGCAGCATGTCGGACTTACTGCCTGTCACAGGCGGTGTCCCACAGGGCTCTGCCCTGGGTCCACTCTTTTTCTACATCTACATTTCCACAGTACAAGCACACACAGGGGTGTTATGGCTGACATTGTTTGTAGATGACTGCGAACCGGGTGCCATAGTGGGACGGACATCTGACACAGATATCCTTCAAAGGGGCCTCCCAGATATGGATATCTGCTGTCAGGGACATGGCCTACAGCTAAATGCCAGGTAATGCATAGTCATACCCGTCGGGAAGAACGAGGTCACCCCTGTCCGGCATATGGGTGGCAGTCGACTGAGCACGGGGGTAATTACCAGGGATCTGGGGACCCAGGTTGTCGGTCACCATTCGTTCGACACACACGTTGCTATCGTGGCTTGTTAGAACTTCTACATTGCCCACCTGATCGTGCAGGGATTCACATCTAGATCAGGGTAGGTCATCGTCTCCTTGTACTCATTACGTGTTACACCTATGATTGAGTACATTGCCCCATTCGGAGGGTATCTGACCCGACACCTACAGCAGCTGGGAAGGCCCCATAGGTTAATCGTCAGACAGATGCAGGGTGTCAGGGATTTGTGTTATGCTGCCCCACTGTTAGGACTCCTGCTCCATTCAGTCACATACCTCTTGTTCGGTGTTGACCAGTGCCTGACATATGAGGCCAGGTCGACCCATATTTGATGACTATGCTTCACCTACTGGATCTACATCCCTCGGAACCACAAGGGCAGGTGACGTGAACCTTGACACGGTCATTAATAGGATGTGTTGGAGTGACACATACGTCACCCAGACACTCACTATGCTGTGGATCTACATCACAGTACATGTGGGGCAGAGAACCTTGCTAGCCTTGTTCGAGGGGGATCTTGTCCGTTGGATGGGGGATTGCAGATATACCCCAGGGATTACATCATTGTCACTGCTTGACAGAGGTACAGCAATATAATAGGCATTTTATCTCCGGACCGGAGGGTTGGCAAAGGAATCCTAACTATGGCCTAGGGTTATGGCTGCCCTTGGGTAGATAGCCTACTCTGTACCTATGGACCTATGAACCTATGTTCATAGTTTGTCCCATTCACACTTGTCTATCCCCTATCCTCTTTCTCATGTGTATATTTCTGTGGCACGTGATTGACCTCTGTATTACCTGCAGGTATGCTGTCTACAGTGCACATACGTCACAGTTGATTACAGTGTATCTCTGTCCCTACCTCTGTGATACTGAGGACTACCACACATCCTTCACAGCATTACATGCATATGTCCATTCTATTATTCTTTGGCCTACGGGGGGGTGTTAAGGCAACAGTTACATGTGTCCCTGTTTGTGCGCGCGTCATGGTGGTCTTTGACCAGCCTCCTTTGCGGTCGTGGGATAGACGGTAGTGTTGGTGTGTGTTTGACATGTGTTTTCACTGCTGGTACATCTGTGGGAGGTGGGGTTGGCACATGTTCCTCTTTGCAGGGGGCCCCATCCTGGACTTTTGTGTCATGCATCTACACTTGGCACGTGCCATATGTCCTGTGCTATTCCCACAGTCGTGTATGCCTTCATGCATTACTACTGCGTGTTACTGGCTGTTTGTATGTGGTACACATGGCTATTATGGTGGTTGGCTTGGCCTATTCCCATGCTATGACATACCCATCCATCCGGGCATATGCATGTTATTCCGTCCTTTGCGTTGGCCGTGGGTGTTTGGCCGTCCGGCAACGCTACTCTCAACATGTGATGTCCCACCTTCCCCTTCTGTGCCTGTGGCACCCTGTTAGGCCGTCCTGTTTGGTAGGCAGATGTTCCGCTATATGTGTTTTGTTTGACATGTCTGCATAGCTAATCATCGGTACGGTGGTTGAACATACAGCCTTGTCCAGATGTGTACAGTTATGTGCACCGTGGCGTGTGCACGCCTATGGGGTTTCGACAGGTCCATACCACATGCGGGATGTACACATTCTGCCGACACATTCACATGCAGCCATTTGGATATCTGTACCTGAGGTGGGTTGTTAACATGTGGGGTACATATTTGCCCGCGTGGCACTGCCTAAGACAATACTTCTTACCACATTTCAGGTATGCCCATTGTGTGTAGGTGTGTAGCTGCGCAAGGCTGCTAGCTGGGTTGGGTGCACGGTCGTACATGGGTGCGGGATACATGCTATGATGGGGCTATTGTGTATTACATTTGCTTGCATGAGTTCTGCTTCTGGATATTACGCTTAGACATACGCCGTCCTATGTGTATGCGATGAGCACGTTGCTGGGTGTGGTACATGTTGCTATGCACATGTTTGCCTGTGTTTAGGGTATCTTGTTTCCTTCTTGTTGTTATATCGACATGGCTACCCGGCTGTGTACTCTCACTACTGCTGGTGACCATGCCCATGTCGCTACTTCTATGTCGGTGTGGCGCTTTGACATGCTGCGGTACACCTTCAATGGGTATGCCCACTGACAGTGCATTGCGGGACGGACACGGTATTACACGTATCCTTTGTTCCTTGGATGGGTACACTTAGGGCTTTGTGGGTTGATGTTTGGTTCTCCGTTTTGTTGGGACGGGTACTATGTTGCATAGTCTGCGTACGTTTCATTCTCCATGGGCCCTGGCTGGTGCGGTTACTATTACGGGCGGCCTGTGGAAGTCAGCACTTTAGGTTGCTCATCGCCTGCAGGCTTGGCCACGCCTCCGGATGCATCCTACTTGGGCTCGCTCACGTGCCCTATGCACGTGTCTGTGGTTGCGGCGCACACTCATTACTTTGCATATGGCGCTGCTATGCCGACTATTCACTGCACTGCCGGCGCAAGCCTTACACTGGCCTTGCACCGAGCTTCATGAATCCCGGGGAATGTTTTTTTTTTTTTGCATGGTTGCCAGAGTCTCTGCACCCGCAATGTAGGTGATTTGACTGATGTACCTATTTATGTATTTATTTACTGACCAATACTTAATTACTGGGAAAGTCTGACTGGGTAGGTGCCTATTTTCAATGGAGGTTCAGAGAGAAAACTCAAAAGTATTATAAAAACATTTTAAGTACAATAATTTAACAATCTTTAGAAATAATACAAAAAATCTATAGTTTAAATAATTATACCAAATTAGACATGATATGAAAACATTGGTTAAGGCAGAGCCAAGATGCTCTACTGGAAGCAGCATATTTTCAGACCTCTCTTAAACTATTACAAAATACAGGAAAATAATTATTCTTTCTTAACAAAACATATCAAATTTTACCAGTAATAATCTAATGCTCAAACCTGCAACTTTAGTGATTTTTTATAGCTATTTTCCTGTCAAATTATACTGGAGACTTTTATACTTTGAGAAAATGAGCAACACTAAGAACTTACACTTTGAAACTTCTCTGAAGAAGGAACTGCATCTAGTGTTTATCACTTTACAGGAACTGTCCCTAATAATGGATAACTTCAAAGAAAATCTCAAAGAAAGCTGCCAGAAGCAAACATATGCCCTTAAAAAATGGTCCAACAACATCAGTTAAAAATAACTGACATAGAGACATCCTTAACTGATATAGATGGAAGATGAACAGAAGATGAAACTCAAACTGAATTCCTTCTTAAGCAAAATACCTGGCTATTGAACAAAATAGATGATTTGGAAAACAAGAAAAGAAGGACAAATATTGGTATTTTTGGATTACCTGAAAAAAGTGAAGGTGAGGGCATTATCTCTTTTTTAATTACTTGGATACCAGAAATTTTAAACTTACAGGAAGGCTTATTTTATGGAATTGAAAGAGCAATAAGAAAGCTAATGCCAACATTACCTTCATTACCTCCCAGATCAATTGTAATAAAATTCACGTCTTATTTAGACAAAGAACTAGTGCTCAGAACTTCCTGGAGGAAAACGTCCCTTAAAATACAAGCAGAGCCAGATTAGATATAACAATGACTATTCTACCAGAGTACTTGATTTGAAGAAGAAATGCTGGCCACTTATAAAACTACTCAAGCAGAATAACATTAAAGCACAACTAACCTATCCAGGAAAAATTTAAAATCACTATGGCTAATGAAATGAGAACTTTTAACAACATAGAAGAAGCTTCCCTTTTCATCCAAAAAAAAAAAAACACACCCTAATAACTATACCGAAGGAAATAGATTGTTCTTCTCCTTCCTTAAAAAAGATCCTTGAAAAAGAATACTTGTTTGGATGTTAAAAAGAAGAAACAAAAGACGGTCTCCACAGCAGCTAATAACATCAATTTTCTCAAAACATCAACTTTTAAATGATTTATGTATTAATTATTATGTTATAATCTACTGCATTTAATCATACTTGATCTGATCATCATTAACAAATGTCAAGGTCAAAACATATTATTAGCAACATGGTGGGCAGATGCATTCATCCTGTTACTATTGGAAACATGTATTTACCATTTAAAATGTCTAAATAACTTATTTAAATTTAGTATCAACCTCTAAATACTGAAACAAACATTCTCAATAATTTTTATATCCATGGTATTTGACATAAATAACAATAACTCTGCAAAATTTATAACCAAACAACAGAGCTATATTTAAACAGTTTAAAATGAATGTGTGCTTTTTAATGTTAGTAAAGATGCCTTTATATTTAACCAAGTGCTACCATAAGAAGCAACATCTATCACAGTGATTAGCATAATCCATGTTCTCACTGCAGTTACCTTACCACTTTTATGAAATATCTAGTTTATTGTTTGATCCTTCTTAGAGGATTTAAAATATGTTTATCATGCAAATAGAAAATCCATCTAGTATATGTAATCAGAATGCCGGAAAGGGGAAAAGAAAATATTCCTACACACCAAAACTATGAGCTTAAAATTTAAACATTAATTTACTGTTCTGCTGCTCAAAATATGTTTCTCCAGAAAATAGAAGTGATAATTATCTTGTTTTAAAGCTTATAAGAACTGATAACTGTAAATATTTTTTTTTACTTTATTTAAGCTTCATTTACTTCATACACTTCATTTCCAATGTTTGTTTTGTTTCTTTTTCATTCAAACTCAAAAGATTCCATTTCTAGCAAAGAGGTGAAGCTTCTTACATACTTCATGAGGCCACAAAAGCTTCTGTATAGTTCTTTTGCTTGGTTCATGCTTAGTAGTTCAGACTGGGGCCTTCTTAACTGTTTTGAAAGGAAGTAAGGGACATTTTTTTAGCAGATGTACTTCCCAAGCACACAGTGAATATTTTGGTCCCCCTATGATGTGAATAGCATCTAGATGAATGGTAAACACTAATATAAGTACATTTAATAACTATAAACCATTTACAGCTAGGGTTGGTAAATTAAAACTTATTTATTATACTACAAGAAGCAGAAACTCAATATTTAATTAAAATGAACAGAGAAACACAGCATATAAGTGTTTTATGCATTTACTCTATGATTATCTGCATTTAAAGAAACAGTACATTAAAAAACTTTGACATTGTTTTATTTAATGGATTCAATTATGCATTTTACTGAATTATAATAACTATTTTGTGGAATGTTCTCTATTATAGTCTATAGTGATGCACATAGGACTTCCTGTACTTAATTAAAAATGAACAGTGATATGTACAGCATAGAAAATGTTTTGGAGTAACAAGGGGTATGTAGTTGTAAGCTATAGGAGTAGACTGAAATATTAAATTGCCAATCTGACATCTATTTCAGTATATTGGATGTGAAAAACAGGGGTAATCAATGTATTTTTAGGTCACAGCTTGTAAAGTGACTGTTTCCAGAAGGTTGCACCTTGTTCTACTGTTATTTTTAGTACCTGATTTTAGATATTTTTTTACAGTAAGTCATACCATTGTCCACATCAAGTTAATATAAACAATGGAAAAAATATATATATATATTACCCTTTTTTCAGATTATCTGTTCTTGAACATTTTGTTAACTAACTTATTAGCAAGTGTTCACAGTAAAGAGGATTAGTGGTTGCTTATTGTTTACTTGGTTGTTTTAAGTATGTATGATCATAGCTAAAAGAATAGCTGGGTAAATCTGTCTGTTGATAAATTAATATATTTCTTTAAGGTAGTAGATATTTATTTTATGCATTTTTGAGCAATATATATATATATATAAATCCTTACTCATACATGAGATGATAGTAACATATGTTGCAAATAGCCTCAGTTACTGCCTTTCTCCTTTGAGTTTATTCAGTACAGTTGTCCTTTACTTCATGACATTATTATAAAAGACAGGTCCAATCCTGTACCTAATTTCTGAACTTCTAATTTACCTTGCTCACCATGGTTGCTTCACATGGATATATAAAACAAAACTAAATTGTAGTATAGTATTGTATTGTTTGCTTTTACTTCTGATAAAATGAATACCTAATTGTTTCTAACTGTTAATAAGAAATTTAAGTAAAACTGACAACAGAAACTAATTGGGCAATAAGCTACTGGCAATATAGTGATACCGTCCTTTGGAAATATAGGATTTATGTATGTAGGAAAACTGAATAGAACTACTTATTGAATAAGAAACATCAGAAAAGTTTTGATATTTAGAAACACATACTTATGAAAGGGCCAATGTTTATGTTTCCTTGCTAAACACATTGAAAAATAACAACTGTCATTACTAAGTAATATCCAAAAATGCTTAATATAAGTTTGCTAATGCTGAAAGTTCTGAGTTTAAGGGAATTATTAATTCTGTTGTACTTGTGTCAAGAAATATTAAACACAAGTTGTTGTACGGTAATATATTTTTATAACCAACAATGGGCAGGATTCACAAAGGCTTGCACGGAGTCTAAGAGTAGTGTAAGACTCCATGCAGCCCTCGCGATCCAGGAACAGCCCAAAATTCCGTGTAAGAGACCAGCTAAAACGTCTCTTACATGGACTGGGTGTGGATATGCTAATCACCTCACTTGCAGCCGAAAGGCATACAAATGAGGTAGATTAGCGATCCACGAAGCTCAAACCAGCCCGTGTAAAAGTTGTGTTAGCTGCAGAAATGGACACAGTTGACAACTGAGTACGTTTCTGCAAATAACACAATGGAGCCATGTCAGCTCCAAATAAAGGGTGCATATGTGCCAGGCAGCATGCCAATGGCCAAATATGTGGCCATTGGCAAGGTATCCCGATGCAAATATGAGAAAAAAGTAATTTTTTTTTCGGCGATTGCTGATGTTTAAATGCAGCGCAGCCCTGCGCAAACGGGCTGCGCTATATAAAACATAAAAATGAAGGTTATAAACCCACAAATGTGGGTTTTATGCAATACATGGATTTACAATGCAGGAACCAGCAGAGCAAAAACAACATGGCCACCATTTAGTGGTTGCTAAGGGGGGAAGCTGAGTCTAAGACATGTAACTAAGCATTAGTAGTCAATCTTATGTAAATGAGTGTTAGGATACTGAATCCCACTGTCACATAGCAAATGAGCACATTCCGAGTAGTGTAAGAGTTACATAAGGGGGAGGAACAGAGTAGGAGATAGATGACATCACAGGGGGGAATGGCAGAAGGAAATGAAGTTTATTGGAGGACAGTGTTACGTGACAGATGTCAGACACATATCATGGAAAGAGGAGTGCCACAAGATAAGCATGGGAAAGTCAAGAAATGGAAGGTGTACACTGTAGCCAACACCAAAGTTTCTTGCTGGGCGTGCATGCACACGTGTGTGCGCCAGGAGGTGCGAGTAGGGCAGTGTGCGCACGTGTAAGGCAGACTGAGCATGTGGGAGCCTGTTGGCAGACTTGTAAGACTGTTTGCGCTGGTGTGCGTGCATTTTAACCCAAATAAGTAGATTCTGAACTGTGTAAGCATGTGTGCACACGTGTAAGCCACTGTGAGCGTGTTTCCGCTGGTATGCGCGTTGCTCCCCCCTGAGGAAACAGAGAGGAAAAAGGAAGCAACAGAAATAGTAGGAAGCTAGCAGTGAATACTGCTGGTGCTAACAGGTGAAAACAATTAGAAGCAGGCAATTACACAGGCAGAATACTAGCCCAGCCCAGCACTTCAAACTCTGCAAACAGCAGTGCAGGATGATTCTCTCAAGAGACACTGCAAGACAGGAGTAAGCTATTAGAAGTGAAAACTGAAAAAGCTTCACTCAGAGCAGAAATGCTAGGGGCTGCCATAGCTGCCATAAGGAGACATAGGCGACTTGCTGAGGGTGGTGACAATGCAAATGCTGCCAGACAACCCACAGTGAGGAGACGGAGAAGAGTGTACAGGCCCAGGGTCACCTACCAGGGGTTACATGAGCTGGAGATAGTGGAGCGCTATAGAGTGGACAGAGACCTCCTGCAGCAAATGTTTGAGCTGTGCAGGCCACGCATCACACACAGAACCAACAGAGGGGAACCCATCCCAGTGGAAACCAAGGTATGTGTTGGCCTGAGAATACTAGCAACAAGTACCTTCCAGAGACCAACTGGTGATATGATGGGGATATCACAGGCATCAGCCTCCAAGGTACTGCACCAGTTCCTGGATGCCATGTCATCACATGTCAGTGATCATGTATATTTCCCCAATGCCCGTGAGGTATTGGCCAGCAATATGCGTCTCTTCCAGCAAATAGCAGAATACCCTGAGGTAGTGGGTGCAATAGACTGCACGCACATACGCATCAAAGCACCAGCCGGTGAACAGGGTAGGGCCTACATTAACCGCAAGGGCTTCCCCTCCATCAACTGCCAGGTTGTGTGTGATGCCCAGGGCATAATAATGAATGTGTGTGCTGGCTGCCCTGGAAGCTACCATGATTCCCATATCTGGCATTTGACGCAGCTGCACCAGACATTTGCCAATGGGGACATCCCACATGGTCACTTAGTAGGGGATGCTGGATATGCACTGGAGCCGTGGCTGATGACACCCATCAGAAATGCACACACACCTGAACAGGAATGCCATAATGAGGCACATGCACAAACACGAAATGTAATCGAGCTTGTGTTTGGGCTGCTCAAGTCACGGTTCCGGTGCCTGGATACATCTGGTGGAGCCTTGCAGTTTTCACCAACTACACGTACCCAAATTGTCATGGTATGTCCTATGCTACATAATATGATTCTGCAAAAACAGCTGCAGCAGGATCACCATAAGGCTGGGCCAAACAGCCCCCACCATTGCCAAGTCAATCACAGGCAGAGCATGACTCGGAGGAGGAACAACCTGAGCCTGCCCCAGTAGGCAGAAGGAGGCGTGCCCAGTATGCCTTGGCCTTGGCAAAGCGGCAACGCATAGCACATACACTGGCTCAGTAGGGACCCTGGAAATGATACCTCTCTGACTCACACATATAGTAAAAGGGACGCCTAAGTTGACACAACCTGCTTTCAAACATGTACAGGGAGTGTAGTATGTGCATCCAACATAGGCAGCCCTGCAGCACCACCTGAGGCATGCTTGCCATGTGTTCAGCAATGTAACACCATGTAGTATATGCAAACTTGATGACCCTGACTAACATTCTACCCTCACCAAGCATGATGCCACAATATGAAGATGAGATGATCAATTGCAATAATTGGCTGAAGTATTGCTGTTAGTCAAAGGGGATCCAAAGTGTGCCAGCCTGGGATGACATGCTGAGCATGACATGATGCTCCACCTGCTAGGGGTGGTGTGCACCTATCAGTCCTGGCCTTATGGATACTGACAAAGGCTGTTGTTACCCCCAGCGTGCCTTGAATAGGTAAGGGTCAAAATACAAACCCACCTCCATAGGTATCACAAGGGATAAGAACCTAGATGTAATGCTACCCAATGCCAGAAGTCTAAGCAGCAAGATGCATGCAGTCTAAACTCCCCCAGCATGGATGATGTTGATATCTGTTCTGTAACAGAGAACTGGGTCAAGGTTCACAACAGCACCCTAGCACTACCAGGTTACACCTCATACTGTGCTGTACAGCCCCAAAACATGGAACAAGCTACAAAAGGAGGGTGACTAGCAATAATTGCCAAGGATAACCACACCCCCATGTTGGTACCACAACAAGAAGCAGCATGGACTAGCCATGGTCAAGTAACAGTGGCTAAAACTGCCCCTCAGTTTATAGCCTGCTACAGACTACCATCCCAACACTAGGAACTGCACCTGGCCTATGTTGGAATACATGAATATATCAAGCCCTCCAAACCACATTATATTGGGTGACTGAAAATAACCAAACATAGACTGGGAGCATTATTCTAGCTCCAACACCCTAGGACAAAGGTTCCTAGAATCCATAAACCAAAATTCTCAGGAACAACGTACCACTCCCACAAGAGGGGTAAGCATACTGGATGTGATAATCAGCAACATGGGTACTGGATGGCAAGATGAGAAGTGTATCCCTCACTGGTAATATCAGACCATAGAGTAATCACACCAGATATACACATCCTGACCATAGCCTCTGGCCAGAAAACCACAGTGAAAAATATATGTAAAGCAAATGTTGCACTCCTCCAAACTGATGTGGAATCCATTAAAGGCCCTGTGCATGTGCAAAATATGGGCCACACCTCAGAACCCGTTATACAGGCATTCCATGAACACTGCCAGGAATGCATGGTTTATGCAATCCCAAATAAAAGACACAATGCCATACACACAGGCATCTGGCATGGCGGACCCCAGCCATTGCCAAACCATGCAAGAGAATGAGGAAGCTACTACATGATAGAGCAAACCTAAAAAGGGAAGTAATCTCTGATCAGTATTATGGCAATAAAATATGTCCACTCATACAATCCACTAAGGCCAGCTACAACAAGTTGAATCTGTGAATCTTTAGGCAATGTTACACCTGCCCCATGTATACAGACAACCCTCTCCTCCCCCCAAGAAATACAAATATATGTGAGAGATGCAACCATTTATCCAAACCGGAGGCTGAGCTCTCTCAACACAGTACTGTCAAAACTAGTCAGGAGGAGAAGGTAACCACACACACCACAAACCCAGTCTCACATAGACCTATCACAACTGCAAACCAAAGACATAAACACAGAAAAACATTCCCGGAGGCTCTAATTACAAGCACACCACATCAACAGAGGCCTCCAAAGCAGACACCCAAGCAACCACTACCTCCAAACATAGCACATGCAACACATAGTACACAAAGCTGGTGTGCCAAACAGTCACAGGCCAGAAGGAGAAACAACATGCCTGATACAGTTGTAATAGGTGACTCCATAGTCAGACAACTGCTGTCCCGCTCACCAGACAGAACAAGGGAAAGGGTACAGTAAGCTGCCTGTAGACTGCTACAATACGCCACATAACACAAGTATGCAGGTCACACCAAAGCAAGTACAAATATGATGCAGTCATTGTCCATGCTGGTGTGAATGACCTGAGACATACCTCCCCGGACTACATGAAAAGAGACATAGATGAGCTCTCCGATTATGTAGTCCAGGCTGGTATGACACTGACCTTGTGCAGCATCCTACCCTCACCAAGAATGATGCCACAGTACAAATACAGAATGATCAGCTTTAACAAGTGGCACAATTACTGGTGTCATTCCAAGGGGATCCAATGTTTGTCTGCTTGGGATGTCATGATTGACAAGCCACGCTGCTTTGCCAGGGATGGCTTGCACCTGTTACCCCTGGGCGTCTGGATATTGGCTAAGTCTCTTGCCACCTCCATAGAGCCTTTTGTAGGCAAGGCTGAAAAGACAAACTCACCTCCCTAGAAAACATAACTGGAAAGAAACATAAGGGTAATGCTGCCCAATGCCATATGTCTAAACCTCAACATGCATGCTCCCGAGGACCTCCCCAGTATGGGGAACATCGATGTCCGTGCAGTGACAGAAACCTGCAGCAAGGCTCCTGAGAGCACACCAGCACTACCAGGTTATACCTCATATCATGCGTTATGGCCTCAAAACCTGGACCAAACCATAAAAGGAGGGGGAGTATCCATATTCAGCAAAGATACCCACACGTCCAGGTAACTGACAATGCATGAAGCATCGGAGACCACCCATGTACAACTAACCGTAGGCAAAACTTCTGTACAGTCTGTAGCATGCTACAGACCACACTCTCACACACAGGAACCCCACTCAGCCTTCCTGAGACACTGGACAGTATGAATGTCTCACCAAATACCAAACAAGGTACTCACAAATTACCACATAGGTGGTAATCCATTACGTATGGAAGGAGTAATCAGGGGCCTAGGGACACAAGTGGACAGTAACCTGTCATGTTCATAGGTTTATACTAGGCTATCTGCCCTAAGGCATTTATAAGCCTAGCCCAAAGTTATGTGGCTTACGCCACCCCTTATGTTAGAAATAATGTGCCCATTAGTTTGTTGTGCCTCTGTCCAGCAGTGACACAGAGATGATTCCCGGGGTAAACCTATGATCTCCCATCCACCTGTCAAGATTTCTCTTGAACAGAGCCAGCGAGGTGCTCTGCCTCACATGGACCGGGATTTTATTCCACAGCATGGGGAGTCTCTGGGTGATAAATATATCCCTCCAGCATGTCCTATTTATATCCGTGCTAAGGTTTAAGTCACTTGCTCTAGTGGTTCTGGTGGATTTGGATTTTTTGAGGTGGAGCATGTCCATTAATTCCGGGTTGGTCATGGCCTTGTATGTCAGGCACAGGTCACCTCTGAGCAGACGGTATGCAACTGAATAGAGTTGGAGTTTCTTCAGTCTGGCAGTATATGACAGGTTTTGGAGTCCCTTTATCCTTTTGGTGAGGAACTTTTGGGGTCTCTCTAATTGCTGCAGGTGTCGGGTGAGATACATCCCGAATGGGGCATTGTACTCGATCATTGGTCTGATAAGTGAAGAGTACAGGGGAACAATGACCTCACTTGATCTGGATGTGAACCCTTCATGATCAGATGGGCAATGTAGAAGGTCTTTCAAACCACTTTAGCAACGTGAGTGTCAAACGAGAGGCCACTGTCAACCTGGGTACCCAGGTCCCTGATAACCTCTTCTGTGCTTAGTGGGTTGCCACCTATATGGTAGCTTGGGGTAACCTTGTTTTTCCCGAAGGGTATGACTATACACTTTGCGTTTAACTTAAGGCCATGGCTCTGGCACCAGCTATCAGTTTCCGTGAGACCCCTCTGAAGGATGTCTGTGTCCGATGTACTATCCACTATGGCACCCAGTTTGCAGTCATCCGCAAACTTTGTCAGCCATAGTCCTCCTATGTTTGCCTGTACTTCTGAGAAGTAGATGCCGAACAATAGGGGCCAAGGACTGAGCCCTGTGGGACACCACTTGTAACCCGGCTTGGAGTCTGACATGGCTCCAGCAACTCTAACCCTGTGGGTTCTGTCCTTTAGCCAGTTTGCAACCCATCTTGTGACATATGAGTTTACATTTAAGCTGGTAAGTTTCTCTATGATACCCAAGTGGGGTATTGTGTCGAAAGCTTTTGCAAGGTCAAGGTAGGCTGTATGGACTGCCTTTCCCTCATCAATGGCCTTGGTAACTGTTTCGAAGAAGTCGACCAGGTTCAAAAGGCAAGATCTGCCCTTGACAAAGCCAAACTAGGTTGGGTCCAAGGTCTGCAAGTCCCCTATGTCCTTGTTTATGAGTTCCATTATGATCCTCTCCATAGCTTTGCAGACCAGGCTTGTTAAGCGTATGGGGTGGTAATTACCAGGGTCCGTAGAGGCACCACCTTTGTGGAGTGGGACCACAGTTGCCGTACGCCACTCTTTGGGCACATATCCTGTGGTAAGGCTAAGATTAAACAGCTGCCTTATGTGCAGGTTTAGTTCTTCATTGAGTTCATGTAGCACACAGCCGGGGACACCATCCGGTCCCATTGATGCTGTGTTTTTAGCTTTAGAGAGAGCAGCTTTCACCTGCGCATTTGAGATGTCTGGGAGGCTACACTCTCTTGGGATAGTTATCTCTCCTTTTGGGGGGGAGAGGGGGTGAAGTTTGCGCTGAACCTGTCTACGCCACCCCTTATGTTAGAAATAATGTGCCCATTAGTTTGTTGTGCCTCTGTCCAGCAGTGACACAGAGATGATTCCCGGGGTAAACCTATGATCTCCCATCCACCTGTCAAGATTTCTCTTGAACAGAGCCAGCGAGGTGCTCTGCCTCACATGGACCGGGATTTTATTCCACAGCATGGGGAGTCTCTGGGTGATAAATATATCCCTCCAGCATGTCCTATTTATATCCGTGCTAAGGTTTAAGTCACTTGCTCTAGTGGTTCTGGTGGATTTGGATTTTTTGAGGTGGAGCATGTCCATTAATTCGGGTTGGTCATGGCCTTGTATGTCAGGCACAGGTCACCTCTGAGCAGACGGTATGCAACTGAATAGAGTTGGAGTTTCTTCAGTCTGGCAGTATATGACAGGTTTTGGAGTCCTTTATCCTTTTGGTGAGGAACTTTGGGGTCTCTCTAATTGCTGCAGGTGTCGGGTGAGATACATCCCGAATGGGGCATTGTACTCGATCATTGGTCTGATAAGTGAAGAGTACAGGGGAACAATGACCTCACTTGATCTGGATGTGAATCCCTTCATGATCAGATGGGCAATGTAGAAGGTCTTTCAAACCACTTTAGCAATGTGAGTGTCAAACGAGAGGCCACTGTCAACCTGGGTACCCAGGTCCCTGATAACCTCTTCTGTGCTTAGTGGGTTGCCACCTATATGGTAGCTTGGGGTAACCTTGTTTTTCCCGAAGGGTATGACTATACACTTTTTTGCGTTTAACTTAAGGCCATGGCTCTGGCACCAGCTATCAGTTTCCGTGAGACCCCTCTGAAGGATGTCTGTGTCCGATGTACTATCCACTATGGCACCCAGTTTGCAGTCATCCGCAAACTTTGTCAGCCATAGTCCTCCTATGTTTGCCTGTACTTCTGAGAAGTAGATGCCGAACAATAGGGGGCCAAGGACTGAGCCCTGTGGGACACCACTTGTAACCAGCTTGGAGTCTGACATGGCTCCAGCAACTCTAACCCTGTGGGTTCTGTCCTTTAGCCAGTTTGCAACCCATCTTGTGACATATGAGTTTACATTTAAGCTGGTAAGTTTCTCTATGATACCCAAGTGGGGTATTGTGTCGAAAGCTTTTGCAAGGTCAAGGTAGGCTGTATGGACTGCCTTTCCCTCATCAATGGCCTTGGTAACTGTTTCGAAGAAGTCGACCAGGTTCAAAAGGCAAGATCTGCCCTTGACAAAGCCAAACTAGGTTGGGTCCAAGGTCTGCAAGTCCCCTATGTCCTTGTTTATGAGTTCCATTATGATCCTCTCCATAGCTTTGCAGACCAGGCTTGTTAAGCTTATGGGGTGGTAATTACCAGGGTCCGTAGAGGCACCACCTTTGTGGAGTGGGACCACAGTTGCCGTACGCCACTCTTTGGGCACATATCCTGTGGTAAGGCTAAGATTAAACAGCTGCCTTATGTGCAGGTTTAGTTCTTCATTGAGTTCATGTAGCACACAGCTGGGACACCATCCGGTCCCATTGATGCTGTGTTTTTAGCTTTAGAGAGAGCAGCTTTCACCTGCGCATTTGAGATGTCTGGGAGGCTACACTCTCTTGGGATAGTTATCTCTCCTTTTGGGGGGGAGAGGGGGTGAAGTTTGCGCTGAACCTGTCTGCCAGTATGTTGGCAATGTCTGTGGGCTCAGTGATTTTTGTATCATTTTGGACTAATTCTGAGCATATCTGGGAGTTTCCACCCAGGTTTCTGACATATCTGAAGAAGGCCTTATGATTGTCTTTTGAATCTATGGCAATTTTTTTCTCAAAGTTGGCCTTTGATGATTTTATGAGGGATCGTAGTTTCTTGCTAGTACTGATCAAAGATGCCTTCCCTTTTTGGGATTTTGCTCTATCATGTAATAGCTTTCTCCTCTTATTGTAAAGTTTGTTTATGGTTGGGGTCCACCAGACTGGACGTTTGCCCTTGGTGGAAAGAGTCTTGGTTTTATTTGGGATTGCCTGATCCATGCAGTCCTGAAGGTGTTCATAGAAGGCATTTGTAAGGGCTTCCAGCTTGGGTTGTGGTTTCCATTGGCTCAGGGGCCTTGAAGGATACCACACCTGTCTTGAGTAGTGTGAAGTTTGCTTTAGAGAAGTTCTTCACTGTGGTCTTTTTGTTTGGGGTGGGGGATGTGGATTTCTAGTGAGATTAGTTTATGATCTGATCTCACCAAAGAGGATATACTTCCAGTGTGGAGCATTTTGTCCCCATGTTTGTGATGATGAGATCTAGTATATTTTCTCCTCTTGTGGGGACGGTGACTAGTTGTTCCATGGCATTTGAATTTATGAACTCCAGGAACCTTTGGGCTAGAAAGTTGGGACTTGAGTAATGTTCCCAGTCTATATTCGGGTAGTTGAAGTCACCCAATATGATGGTGTTTGGTGATACATTTATACCCTCCAGTGTCTTCAGGAAGGCTGTGTGGGTTTCCTGAGTTTGAGAGGGTGGCCTGTAGCATGCTACAAATTGTAGAGCAGTTTTGCCTATGGTTAATTGCACCTGGATGGTTTCTGATGCTTCATGCGTAGCCACCAACCTGGAGGTGTGGGTATCCTTGATGAATATGGATACACCCCCTCCTTTTGTGGTATGGTCCGGGTTTTGGGGCCAGAACGCATGATATGAGGTAAAACCTGATAGTGCCGGGGTGCTCTCAGGAGCCTTGAACCAGGTTTCAGTCACAGCACAGACATCGATGTTCTCCATACTGAGAAGGGCCTCGAGTGCGTGCATTTTGAGATTTAGACTTCTGGCATTGAGCAGCATTACCCTTAGTTTCTTTCCGTTTTTGTTTTCTAGGGTGGTAGGTTTAGAATTTGAGCCTTGCCTAAAAAAGGCACTATGGGGGTGGCAAGAGCCTTAGCCAATATCCGAATCCAGGGGTGACAGGTGCAAGCCGTCCCTTGCGAAGCAGTGTGGCTTGTCAAGCATATCATCCCAAGCAGACAGACACTGGATCCCCTTTGAATGTGACACTCACATTGCCAATGTGGCTAGGAAGACCTTCTATACTGGCCACCTTATCATGAAAGGATTCACATCTACGTCAACAGAGGTCATTGTGCACCTATACTGTTCTCTTATCAGGCTCATAATTTAGTACAATGCCTCATTTGGGATGTACCTTACCTGACACCTGCAGCAGTTAGAAAGACCTCAAAGGTACCTCACCAAGAGGATAAAGGGTCTCAAATATATGTCATATGCTGCCTGGCTGTAGACACCCTAGCTGTATGCAGTCACATACTGCCTACACAGAGGCGTTGTATGCCTGTTGTACAAGGCCATGTCCAACACAGGATTAATGGACATGCTCCAGCCCAGAAAACCCAAATCCACCAGAGCTGTGAGAGCGAGAGCTGTCAACCTCAGCACATAATGAAATAGGATGTGCTGGAGGGACAGATACATAACCCAGAGGCTCCCTACACCCTGGAACGGAATCCCACTCCATGTTAGGCAGAGCCCTTCACTGACTCTCTTCAACAGGAATCTTGCCAAGTGGATGGGTGATCGTAGATGTACACTGGGGGTCTTCACTGTGTCACGTCCAGACAGAGGCACAGTAAAGTAAATCCTAAATGGCCATAATATTCACATAGCAAGGGTTGGCGAAAGCCACACACACTCTGGCTAGGCTTATAAATGCCCTAGGGCGGATAGCCTAGTATGAACCTATGAACCTATGAAGATACAAATTTTACAGGACACTAAGGATAATCACAAGACTTTCTTAACTGGTGGTAGGAGCCTTGTTGGGAATCCACAGATATGCTATGAATCACTCAAACAATACAAACAATATACCAAACACACACACATTGCCAACATCCAACCTGACAGGTGCAGTGCAAACACCCCCCCCCCCAAAATGCCAAATATCTATCCCAGCAGAGTGCTGGCCCCCTGACATTGCAGATGCTGAGGAAACAGCCAGAATCTACAAAGCAAAACACACAGCATCAATGGTATGAGATGGTGTCCTGGGCTGAGTCCAACATGGACTCCAAGAAGAATGGAACGCCATATAACACTACTGCTCAATGTCAGCCTTACCACAGGATGTGTACCCAAAGAGCAGTGTACAACAACAGTGGTCCTTCTCCACAAAGGTGTTTCCTGAACGGATACTGCAAACTACCACCCCAGAATCCTGACAAGCTTGGTCTGCAAAGCTATGGAAAGGATCAGCATGTACCTCAGACATAAAGATATTGGGGACCTACTGACACTGGACCCTACCCAGTGTGGCTTTCGTAAGTGCAGATCCTGCCCCTTAAACATGTCTGACTCGTTTGAAACAGTCATTAAGGCCATTGATGAGGGGAATGTGGTCCACACAGCCTAGCTGGACCTTGCAAAAGGCTTCCATGCAATACCCCACATGTTCATTACAGATAAGCTCACCAGCTTAAATACAAACCCCTATGTCAGTAGAGGGGTTGCAAACCAGACCAAGGACAGAACTGCCATGGTCAGAAATGCTGCAGCCATGTCAGACTACAAACCAGATACAACTGGCATCCCACAAGGCTCGGTCCTGGGACCTCCCTTGTTTGGTATATATGTCCCATAGGTACAGGCCAACATGGAAGGACTGTGTCTGAACAAGTTTGCAGAGGACTACAAACTGGCCACCATATCTGACCCTCCAGCTGACACAAGCATCCAACAAAAGGGCCACATAGAAACAGACAACTGGTGCCATAGCCATGTCAGCAAGCTAATTGCAGAAAAGTGTATAGTCAACCCCTGTGGATATACAATAAGTGCCCACCAATTACCACATATGTGTTAACCCATTAAGTACTTAAGATGTAATAGGAGACCTGGGGACACAAGTAGATAGATATCTTGCATTGGACAAGCATGTGGCTGTAGTGGTTACAGAAACATACCATATACCCACCTAATCATGAAGGAAGTCAGATCTAGATCAGGGGAGGTCATTGTGGCTCTGCAGTCATCCTTCATCAGCCTCACAATTGAGTACAATGGCCCCTGTGGGATGTACCTCAGCAGACACCTCCATCAACTGGAAAGACCCCAAAAGTACCTCACCAGGAGTATCAAAGAGCTTGAACAGATGCCATGTGTTGCCTGATTAAACAAACTGCAGCTCCACACAGTGCCATACTGCCCACCCAGAGGCAAGCTGTGCCTGATGTATAAAGCCATGTCCAAGCTGGAATCAATGAACATGCTGCACCTTGTACAATCTGAATGGCAGTGAGCTATGCACATGAGAGACCTGAACCCCAGCACTGACATACATAGGACATGCTGTACTGATTGATCCATAACACAGAAGCCACCACCATTCTTGAGTAAACTCCCAGTACAGGTTAGCCAGAGAGTCACTCATTGACTCTCCTCAAGAGGAATCTTGATGAGTGGATGGGAGATGGTAGAATTACCCTGGGTATCACTGTTATGTCACGGGTAGATGGAGACACAGTATACTAACCATGACATATGTCATGGCAAACTCCAGTTACAATGTGTGTCGAAGGACAAACACACTCTCTGACTAGCATTAGAAATGGCCTAAGGCACATCGCTAGTGTTTGCCAATGTCCACCTATGTTGTGGAATACACTACCAATGTTGGACAAGCCTGGTTTAAGTAGTCTATATCTGAACGTAATGCAACATGGTCATATGTGCATAACTGGCCCCTAACCAGTCTGTTGTGCTCACTATGAAAATTTAAAGTAGTGATAGGACTAAAGCCCAGGATACTGTCCACCGCAGTGAAAGTACTGAACCAGTACACTATACGGTACTACAGTGTTTGGTCAGTATGAAAGGATGTTGACAACTGTATGCAAGGTATCCCATGCAAACCCTGCAGGCACAGTATAATCCCTGTTGTGTTCAGACACAAAGCAGTTGGCCAGTAAGTACACAACATGACACCCAACACACAACCATAAACGTGAGATATTGTTGAAGTTCACACTCATCCACAAATGTGGTGGACTGCAGATTTCAACATATGGAAAGCTCACACTGGGCATGCTTGCACACTTTGATAAATGAGACATATGTCAGACAACATGCCATGGAAAGCCTGAACTGGGCATTCTTACACACTTAGGCCATATCTCAGTTTAGCAGTTGGCCACACATATCTGGTATTTGTACGTGTTATTCCAGGAACCAACCACATTACAGCAATCTGCCCAGTGCACACAGCTAAATGACTACAGATACATAAGTGATATAGTGGATCCCTCTCATATTCAAACATCTTCCATAGATACACAAGTTGTTCATAGAAACAGGGAATGCTATGGCAATAAAGACCTGCAAACAGTCTATCAGCAACAAATATTGTGCATCTGACAATTAAACATATGGGTGTAGAGGTCAATACTAGGCTTTTTGCCCTAGGGAATGAAAGCTTAGCCAGAGTGTGCTTGGCGTCTGCCTCCCCTGTACAGTAGGCTACTGTGCCACTGTAAAGTAGGTCACATAAGGTACCGTTTGAGGCTAGTGTGCTGTGCCTCCATCAAGCAGGGACACAGTGGAGATCCCAGGTGTTGAATTTGTTATGCCACATCCATGTGGCCGGTGTTTGCTGGAAGAGGGTTGGTGAGGACCTCTAACAGTAAGTGGGTGTCAATACCAGACTGAGGGGAGCCTTATCTGCAGTATCTGGACAATTTCACTGTCAACACTTTGTCGTGATCATTATGAGGGATTGAAGTGTCGTGCCAGTACTGTTCAGAGATGTCCTCCCTCTGTGGGCTACTGCTCTGCAATGTATTAGCTCACTCCGTCTGTTGGACAGCTCATATATGGCTGGTGTACACCTGACAGGTGTCCTGTTGTGGAGGAGTCATGGGTATATTTGGGATAGCATGATCAATGCAAACCTTCCACATGCTCATAGAATGCAATTGTCAAGGATTATGCAGAGTGGCCTGTATACTCCCCCAGCATGGGTCCTTTGAAGTCTTCCACCCCAGTCTTCACAAGTGCAAAGTCTGCTTTTGATAAATACACTTTGTTTGCAGTGACAACCTTGCCTGGGGTGGGGATGGGATATGGATGTCCAGGGAAAGGTGGGCATGGTCAGATATCAGCAATGGTGGTCTACCTCTGGTGTGGAACAGTGAGTACCCATGTTGCAGATGGTCAGGTGCAATATGTATTCCCCCTTGTGGCTGTGGTGAGTGGTCCTGCCATAGCACATGGACACACAAATTGTAGTGGCTGTAGGGTAATGTCGTAGAGGCTTGAGTAGTTCCCACACACAATATACCTGTACCTGACGTTAACAACTGGAATGGTGTATGTGAACACCTTCATATCTTGGCACTGTTCCTCCTGTGCCTCCATCAAGCAGGGACACAGTGGAGATCCCAGGTGTTGAATTTGTTATGCCACATCCATGTGGCTGGTGTTTGCTGGAAGAGGGTTGGTGAGGACCTCTAACAGTAAGTGGGCGTCAATACCAGACTGAGGGGAGCCTTATCTGCAGTATCTGGACAATTTCACTGTCAACACTTTGTCATGATCATTATGAGGGATTGAAGTGTCATGCCAGTACTGTTCAGAGATGTCCTCCCTCTGTGGGCTACTGCTCTGCAATGTATTAGCTCACTCCGTCTGTTGGACAGCTCATATATGGCTGGTGTACACCTGACAGGTGTCCTGTTGTGGAGGAGTCATGGGTATATTTGGGATAGCATGATCAATGCAAACCTTCCACAGGCTCATAGAATGCAGTTGTCAAGGATTATGCAGAGTGGCCTGTATACTCCCCCAGCATAGGTCCTTTGAAGTCTTCCACCCCAGTCTTCACAAGTGGAAAGTCTGCTTTTGATAAATACACTTTGTTTGCAGTGACAACCTTGCCTGGGGTGGGGATGGGATATGGATGTCCAGGGGAAGGTGGGCATGGTCAGATATCAACAATGGTGGTCTACCTCTGGTGTGGAACAGTGAGTACCCATGTTGCAGATGGTCAGGTGCAATATGTATTCCCCCTTGTGGCTGTGGTGAGTGGTCCTGCCATAGCACATGGACACACAAATTGTAGTGGCTGTAGGGTAATGTTGTAGAGGCCTGAGTAGTTCCCACACACAATATACCTGTACCTGACGTTAACAACTGGAATGGTGTATGTGAACACCTTCATATCTTGGCACTGTTCCCAGGGAAGCAAAGTGTGTGTCCTGGATGTGGGAGGGGTGGTCTGAACTGGTTGTGTTGTGTGTTACAGGTCCTGTGGTCACAAAGCATGGTATAAAACATAACCTGCCAGTGCTGATGTGCATATCTGACCCTGAAGTAGGTGGCTGCAAATGCATAAATATGCTATCCCCCACCTGACAGGTAGTAATATTTGTACATATCTCTGTAGAAATAATGATGTCAGCACCCTATAAATACTGCAGGTGCAGAATAAATGCCCAGTAATTCGGATAGTGCGCTCCGCTAATGCGTCTCCCTCAAGTATCATAATATAGTTAGGTAGGGAGTTGAATCCTGCAAATGCTCAGTGTGTGTGTGTGTGTGTGTGGGTGAGCAGGGTTGGTGTGTGTGAGAGAAATGTCCCTTTTGGCAACTAGGAGAACACACTACAGGATGCACATTCCCCTTTCTAAACACTGATGATGTCAGCACCCTATAAGTACAGCCAGAGAAGCGAAACATCCCAGTAATGCGAGTAGCGTGCTCTGCTAATGCGTCTGTTGCGAGTGTCATAACATAGGTTGGGGTTTGAATCCTACAAATGCTTAGTGTGTGTGTTTGGGTGAGGGGGGGTTAGTATGTGTGCAATTCTGTGTGAGAAAAATGTCCCTTTTGGCAACTAGGAGAACACACTACAGGATGCACATTCCCCTTTCTAAACACTGATGATGTCAGCACCCTATAAGTACAGCCAGAGAAAGAAAACCTCCCAGTAATGCAAATAGCATGCTCCGCAAATGCGCCCATTTCGAGTGTCCTAACATAGTTAGGTAGGGGTTTGAATCCTGCAAATGCTCAGTGTGTGTGTTTGGGTGAGGGGGGTTAGTGTGTGTGCAATTCTGTGTGAGAGAAATGTCCCTTATGGCAACTAGGAGAACACACTACAGGATGCACATTCCCCTTTCTAAACACTGATGATGTCAGCACCCTATAAGTACAGCCGGAGAAAGGAAACCTCCCAGTAATGTGAATAGCATGCTCTGCTAATGCGTCCGTCTTGAGTGTCATAACATAGTTAAGTAGGGGTTTGAATCCCGCAAATTTTCAGTGTGTATGCTTGGGTGAGGGGGGGTTAGTGTGTGTGCAATTCTGTGTAAGGGAAATTTCCCTTTTGGCAACTAGGAGAACACACTACAGGATGCACATTCCCCTTTCAAAACACTGATGATGTCAGCACCCTATAAGTACAGCCGGAGAAAGGAAACCTCCCAGTAATGCGAATAGCATGCTCTGCTAATGCGTCCATCTCGAGTGCCCTAACATAGTTAGATAGGGGTTTGAATCCTGAAAATGCTCAGTGTGTGTGGAGGGGGGTTAGTGTGTGTGCAGCTCTGTATGACAGAAATGTCCCTTTTGGTAACTAGGAGAACACACTACATGATGCACATTCCTCTTTCTGAACACTGATGATGTCAGCACCCTATAAGTACAGCAGGAGAAAAAAAAACACCCAGTAATGCAAATAGCGTGCTCGGCTACTGCGTGTCATATAAGTGTCATAACATAGTGAGGTAGGGGTTTGAATCCTACCAATAGCAAGTGTATGGGAGTGGAAGTAGGGTGTGTGCAATTACATGTGTGAAAGAACTGACCCTTTTGGCAACCAGTACAACACACCAGCTGCTGCATATTCCAATCTGTAAACAGAGATGATGTCAGCATCCTACATGTACAGCAGAAGAGGGTAAATCTCCCAGTAATGCAAATAGCATGCTCTGCTACTGCATCTCTCACTACTGTCATAGCACAGTTAGTTATGGCTTTGAATTCCACAAATGCCACATGTGCTTTTGTCACACAGAATGCCCATGTGTGTGGGTTGTGTTCACAATAATGCATGACATCGATTAAACCAGTAATGGCAATGCACACATATGATGTATGTGTGTGCCAACTACACATATATACCTGTGACCTTCAATAGTTCCTATGTCTGATGCCTGCCACATGTGAATACATGGTATTTGCACTGGATAACATTATGACTGTTTTCTGTGCGGGTGCTGCATGTGGTATGTGTATATACAGTGTGAGCTGTATATGGTATCATCTTAGCATCGAGGGACACACATCTGGTCTGGGGCATATAGTCTACATGTTGTTGATGAACAGGTGTTTGCATGTTTTCACCTGTTGTGGGAGTGGTAACAAGTTGTTCCATAACAATGCAGTGACTACATGCTAGGAACCTTTCAGCTAGGGTGTTGAAGCTACAGTAATTCATTAGCATTCAGTAATACTTCAGCATTCTTGGTGAGGGTATGATGCCAACCAAGGTCAGGGTCATACCAGCCTGTGCCACATGCTCAGAGAGCACTTCTATGTTCCCTATCATGTAGTCCAGGGAGGTACATCACAGGTCAGCCATAGTGGCATGGACAATGACTGAGTCATATGTGTCCATGCCTCTGACTGACCTGTATGCTTGTGTTATGTGGTGGACCATAGTGCCCGATGGGCATATCACTGTGACCTTCACCTTGTCCAGCCTGGTGAGTGGGACCTCACTGTACCAGACAATAAAGGTACCCAACACAACTGTAGGAGGTGTGTTTTCTAGCCGTACAGGCTGTGACTGTTTGGCAAACAGGATTTATGTGCTATGTGTTGCACGTGCTGCGTTCCAGCTTAACGTATGCCTGTGTGCCAGCTGCAGAGGTGTCTCCTGCTCAGGCAGGATGCTATTCTGAGGCTCCAAGAATGCTCCAGTGTGCTCATGTGTTTGGATTGCTGTCAGTGTAGGTCTACATCAGACTGGTATTGTAGTCACTGTAGTATGTCATGCCACCTGACAGGTTATGCCAGTACTGGGTTCAGAGTGCTTAGTCCCCAGTTTGGCTATGTGGTTGTATCTCACACATGTGTTGTACGTTCATGGGTAGGGGAGAGGGTTGACTGTGTACAGGTGGCAGCTGTGACATTGCCACATGACTCACATATTCCACAACTGTACCATAGAGATGACTGACGAGTCACCTTTGCACATGCTACCATAGTATTGTGATTGCCATGGTGATTAACAGCACATAGGGCCAATGGGGAACAAGGTACAGAAGGTGAGTATGTGAGGGTGTAGTGCCTGTGATTAGTTAGCGCTGGCATATATGACTGCTCACGTGGTCAAATGCCAGGTAAGTCATATGCAATGTGTCACAGGCAACGTACATGCGAACACGACAAACAGTGACGTTCTGTCAAGTGAGACATGGACATACGTATAGTAAGCTATGCAGATGTCACTAGGAATCCACAGAGGCTCTGTAAATCTGCATTGCAGGTGGAATCAGTGTTCCAGGATAACTGCAAGCAAACATGCATGCAAACAAAGCTACAGTAAGTAGGGCTGCATGTAGTCCATTGTACAACAAAAAAGCTGTACCACTTCCAGTAGGTAACAGTGCAAATATGCAGGCACTATACACATGTACATGGAAATACACAGGTCAGATGGCCAGGGTCCAATCTCAGCGCACACAAGTGTACAGACCATGTACCATCAGATGTACAATAACCGGACGGAAACCCAGGTGCTCATACCTGCACTAATACACATGTCAAATAACAGACCCTGAGCCTTCACTCAGTGGTTCCATACTTAGTAGGATGTATGCTACCTGTCCTGCCACCACAGTATCCCTGACATTTATGGGGACTCTCCCTCCTGTGAAAGTTATTTTTGTGTGTTGGGGCTGTCTAGCATGGTATGAGGTGTGAGCTTGCAGTGCTAGGATGCTCCTGTGTGTCCTGTACCAGTTGTGTAGTACTACACATATATCAACATCCTCAAACATCCGCATTGCAAAGTCCAGTGTGGGCAACATGCCACTTTCAGTTTACATGTCTATCATTACGTATCAATACTTTCATTACCTTATCCCCTGTGCTACCTATGTATGTGGCCTTCTGTTGACATCCTTACCACCAGTATGCAAACATGTGCAGATGACACACTATGGTACTTAACATGGGTGTAGAAAACAGTACAAGACAATCATACCCTTACTGCATCAGGCATGCTGGGATATACCCACAATTATATAAGCACACTGTACTGTTAACCACATGATACTATTACTACACGTCTATTTGTCAGCCTGTGCATCAGCAACATGTTAACCTGTACCTGCACTGATGTTACAGATTGCAGGAGGTGGCACAGTTTCATCATATGCACAGGGTGTGAACTTGGTATGCCTGAGTCTGCCACTGATACCACCAATTGACATGTATGTCTATGTGTGTTGGTGAGAGGCAGCAGTACAAGATGGGGCAATGTTGATGCAGTGTGTGCGTGTATGCGGTAGCCCTAGGTGTTGTCAATTTGCATGTGTGTATGGATGCACTCAGTTCCACCTCATGGCTGCCATATACCGGTGTTTGTGGACAGCCACAGACTGTACCTGCCAGGTCATACAGATCAGTGTCTCTGGCCATGGACACGGTACCTGTGCCTTGCAGGGGTGCTATGGACCGTTTCCAGTGCCAATCCAGACTGGGTACTGTCATCAGAAGCAGGTGTTCGTTAACTGGACACAGATCCCTGTTGGGCCTGTCCAGAGCCACATGCACGTGGTCTCCTGGGGCGGTCTGATGACAGCACAGACCCAGCATTGCTGCGGCTGCTGCTGGCACTATGGGGGTGGCCACAGCCCTGTTGTCTTCCGCGACGACTGCCAGCTGCTGCTGTTGCTGGCATACGCCCACGTCAACGCCTCAACCATCCACCATTGCCCTGGCTCATGGACATGTACTTGTGGAACTGATCTAATATGTCCCCACAATGTCTATCTATGACATCGGTGAAATTACGGATGGCAGCCGCAATGTCACGCATACTGTCACTCATGACTGTGCGACATGCTGTCAGCTCCCTCAGACCCTGTCTAGTGTACTGTTCCATACGTGACTGTGCCTGCATGACAGCCCAAAACATAGCTGAGGTTGTAAGACCTCTGTGGGCACGTCTGACAGGGGCAGTACGCCCACGGATGCTCCCACAAGAACCCCTGGACATCTGTCTGTGTAGTACCATCTCAGGGCCATGCCCATGGCTGCTGTGTGGGGAAGCATGTGCCACAGATACCACATTACCATGGTCAATGCCCACTGTATCCTGTCCATCACCCAGGGACATTGGTGACAAAGGATGTATTGGCAGGATGACTGTGCGCATTGATGGGGTTGACAGCTGTGTACTGTCAATTGGCTGACCAATGACAGACCCTGGCACACCTTCCTGTGCCATTACACAGATATCATCATTATCGCTACCTGTGGCACCTGATTCAGGTTCCCTGCTGCATGACACCAGAGCAGCACCAGAACCTGTGGGAGGGAAACAGGAAACACAGTTTACAATGTCTACACAATGTTACCAGTGATGCACACATGCACACATGCACACATGCAAACATGCACACATGCGCACATGCACACATGCACACATGCACACATGCACACAGGTGCACACATGCACACAGATGCACACATGCACACAGATGCACACTTGCACATTTGCACGCTGGCACACTACTCAGTATGCGAGATATCAACACACAGACACAGACACACCTGCATGCATACACAGAGCACTAATGATTGAGCCTAATATTACTATTACTATTACTATCAAGACTATTAAAGGTATTGTTAATACACACTCACCAGCATGGATAGGCTGCATTGCTGTTACACCAGAGGGATCTGCAGAAGTGAGGAAATTAATGTCAGTGGGCACAACTGTGCCATTGTTACTGAGTATGATACAGGTCAGTAGTACAACAGTTGCCTTTCACAGGTCAGCTGCTGATATTGAGAATATCACACTTGCACATTAAATACTATGATGACAGCTACAAAACAAGGACACACCTCACACATGTATTAACTACCAGTGTATACAACAGTCAACTATACATATGGCATATTATCTGCACGCTTGTAGTCATGGTGCTGTGTGGCTCCAGCCTCCATCATAATGCAGGTCTGCTGCTGTTGTTGTTGGTGGGCTGGAGCCACAACACTTAGGAGTAGTCCCTACAGTCTGGTGAGTGGGGGATGTGTAGCCACCCCACCACCTGTGGCAACCTGTTGCCTGTGGATATCCGACGCACGCTGATGGACATTTCTGATAAAATCACTGCAGTGATGTTGTACCTGCTCATATGTCCTATTATGCGTGCCTATGTCATTTACCCAACGGACCGGGTCTTGCCACAGTGCAGCCCTCTCCAGCTGATTCTGGCTGGTGGGGGAAAAGAGTATTGCAAAATCCCGCACCAGGCTCTGGTGTATTTCCTCATCCTCAGCTGCAGAGTATGCCGGATTGCACTGGTGAACCATGGCCCTGAAAAAGACAATAAAATGATATCAGCAAAATATGTCAGCAGAATTTGACACACATACTACACATGGTACTCGACTGTTGTGATACATCATATCTCCCATATATAGCATCTGTCTGCCTATTAGTGGATACACATGTAAATGGCCAGGTATCAGTGCTCAGCCAACAACTGTGCAACAGTACCTGGCACACTCCATACGACATACTGTAGTCAGCACACTGATTCAGGTCCAAAGCACCTCCTCACTCTGGGGGTTTATATCGAGGTACTGTATGGGGAACATCATCAACTACTGTGATCTGACCACAAACTAATCGCCCTGGATATACATATCCCACCTCCACCACCAGGACAAACGACTACAGTGAATAACATTCCAAACACAAACTTTACACTTCTTAAGACTGAGATGGTATCCTTTAAGCCCACTGGGCCAGTGGAAGCCACAACCCACAATGCTGACTCCTTCACAAATGATTTCTACGGACATCTCCAAGAATGCATGAATCATGCAATCCCATATAAGACCAAGACACTCTCCACAAAGGGAAAGCATCCTGTCTGGTGGACCCCAGCCATAAACAGATTGTATAACAAAAGATGGAAGCTACTGCAAGACAGAGCATAATTCCATAAAGGGAAGGCATGTCTGATCAGCACTAGTAAAGAGCTATGTTCTCTCATACAAACATCCATGGGCAACTTTGAGAGGGGAAGCACCAGGGACACTACAGATAACCACAAGGCCTTCTTCAGTTATGTTAGAAACCTGGTCAGAAACCCTCCAATATGCTCATAGTTAGTACACAATAACAAATAATTCACTGAACCCACAGATATTGGCAACATTGTGGCAGACAGGTTCAGTGCAAGTTTCTCCCCTCCCTCTCCCCCAAATGAAGACATACTTATCCCAGCTGAATGTAACCTCCCTGTCATCACAGATGTCCAGGTGAGAGCCACCCTCAGAAAAGCAAAAAACACAGCATCAATGGGACCTGATGGTATCCCCAGTTGCATGCTACATGAACTCCAAGAGGAGCTAAACCCACATATAGAAGTGCTATGTAACACTAGCTTGACTACAGGATATGTACCTGTACACTGGCGTACAGCAGCACTCCACAAAGGAGGCACCTCTACATACCAATACAATACAACACAATACAATACAATACAATACAATATGCTATTGTCCCTGGGACTACAGCAGCATACTGTTCTGCTACCCTGACCCTTGTGACACATGTGATGTGATGGTACCTGCTCCTGTCAAACAGTTACACAGGGTGACTCATATGGCATATTACCTATCTGACTAACATTTAGCAGGGGTATGTGTGACATGTACTCATGGGGAGTCTTGCTTCTTAACGCTGTGTGGGTTATTGCAGGGTATGTCTTATCTGTGGGTAGGAACCTGGACCTCCGCCATGTGCTCTCTACTGCAGTGTCAAGGACGACACACAGCGGTCATTTAGGTTGTGGATGGTGTGAGGTGTTACTATGGTTGTTGGACAGCTGTCATGGGTGTGACTTAAGTATGTAAATCCAGGAGTGGTAACCTCTATGTGGGTAGTATGTGTGCACTCTTTGGTGTTGTCAGTCACTGTGCATTGGTAATGTGTTTGAGTGCATTGTCACAGTGTCGTACATGTCACTGTGTCCTTCTCCATATCTGTAGCTGTCATGTGAGGTACATACCGTGGCAGACATTGTGTTGTGTGGAGGGGTACACTGACCTACATGTCCATAGCTGACACACCATGTCTGCTGACACATACCATATACAGGTATTCCAGGAATAGTGTGCCACTGTGACTATCATTGGGGGGCCAATTGTACACGTTTATGACCCTGTTCACCCCTGACACATGCAGTGGTGGGCAGCCAATCACATATCTGGTGGTTACTGGTGTAGGTGATTTGAAATGGGGTATGGTACTCCAGTTTTGACACTAGTGTTCACTCCATGCCTTTGTCACCAGGCACCTGTTGCAATACATCTGTACACATGTGCCTCACTCAGAATATCTCTCTCTCTTTCTATATATATATATATATATATATATATATGTATATATATATATATATATATATATATATATATATATATATATGTGTGTGTCTATATATATATATATATATATATATATATATATATATATATATATATATATATGTCTGCTGTATACATATACACATATATATATCGATGTACATATATTGCTATAGATATGGAGGGGGGAGTGTGACAGAGAGGGGTGAGAGTGACAGAGGGGTGGGACAGGGGAGTGTGAGATAGTCATATACAGTCATATCTGTAGATAGTCAGATCTGTCTGTCTATGTATATGTATCTACATATATCTATATCTATATCTATATCTGTATGTGTGTATTACATATATATGTTTGTACATATTCTATCTATCTACATCTGTCTATGTATTCCTACATCCCTCTCTATCTATGTATACATATATGCATATTATATATATATATATATATATATATATATATATATATATATATATATATATATATAAACATACATACATATATTGACATACATACGTATCCATATGATGGATAGGTATATCAACATGTTTGTTTACAAAACTGTATACACACACTAACATACTGCTAAACATACATAACTGTGAAACCTACATTGTACATTGCACTACAACCTACATTCAACCTACATTGATATGTGCACATAGATGCCCTCACAAACATATGTATGTACAGCCTTCACTGATAGTTGCTGTATGTCCCCTGCCCTATGCACATCTTCATATACATATAGATACAGACCAATGACACATATGGAGGGTTCACAGTATGTAGACTTTTAAAGTATTACTTTACATTACCTGTGTTTGTCACAGCTGCTTGCGTTGCCTTTTGGATCAGTGTCCTGCTGCTGCTCCAGTTGACAGATGACAGCTTTCTAGTAGGTTTTGTTAATAAGTGTTTTTGTTGGTGTTTCTCTCTCTCTCTCTCTCTCTCTCTCTCTCTCTCTCTCTCTCTCTCCCTACCTCCAGAGGGTGCAATGAAAGTATTGCATGTGTGGACTGGGAGTACAGCATGCTTTTGTAGGTATCTGCATATGTCCGTGTGATGGCCTCTGCACCAATTGTTAGCCAGCATTTGCTAATTGCATGCAGCCAGTTGTGTACTGATTGCAGTTCTCACTGTGATTTCAGGACAGTGCTATAAAAAGGTATGTGAGATAGGCGTAGCCCTTTCAGATTTTAAGGGCAGGGACCATGCTGGTATGCTGTGGGCACTATTCTGTGAGTGTAAAGGTTAATATCTCTCTCATATTTCCAGCTGTGTTGTAGATTAACATTTCTCCATTCATTTCTCCAGTTTCCTGTACTAAGTGTGTATGTACACTGACACCTAAGACTATTACTACTGTTAATGTGGGTGTGTGTGCTTTCCTGTGGGACATGTGGTGTAACTGGTATATAGCAGTGGCTCTTGCACTTTGTTGCTATGGCTTCATTATTTGCCCTTTACATTCACTACTTGTATGCCTGCTAGGTGTCTTGACTGTAGTGTATTGCTGTGGCTTTCCTATCTTCCATGTACATTTACACCTTGGAATGCTTGCTATATCTGATAGGGTGTTACTGCATGCAGTGTGGTATGGCCATGGTGTGGGCCTTGACATCTATTAGGGTATTTGAGTATGCTGCTGAGCAGGCCCCAGAGACTCTCAGGTGCATCTTTTATCTGCCCCATGGAATGGTACATATCAGTGGGGTACACCCATTAAATTGTCTGGTATTCTGCAGTTGTGACTGTGAGTTAGCATGAGCATATGTATTACTACACTATTTCTGCCGTGCAAGTGGTGCATACTTTCAGTACTTCATAGTCACCATTGCATGTGTTGTAACACCTTTCTGCCTACTGTTTGTACATTTCACAGGGAGTCTGTGGGGCATCCCTGTAACTCAGTCACTGTTGCTATGTCTAGGCTCTTAACTATTCAAATATGGTGGTGTCATACCTCTCAAGTGTACAGATATTTGCAGGATGTCCACATTTTTGCTTCATATTTTGGTCCATATCTCATAAAACAGCTTTTTCTGGCAAATCACTTAGGGCTCAAGTCAGACTATAGTGACAAACATTTCAGTTTCAGACTTCGTACCCTTTCAAAAATCCAAAATAATGCAAAACCTTAATTATTATATATGAATACATCATATTTCTTATTCTTTACACATCATTTTAATATATATTAGTGTGATATGTGTTGAATACGACACTGGTTTAATTTAGCTAGATGTCCCTATGTCATTTTTCTATTTTCAATAATAGCTTTTAGCTATACAGATAGAGTATATGCTTATTTCATTATAGTTTTGCTTATATTCAGTTAGATGGCAGATTAGTTTTGTGTTGTTCTTTCTTATGTATATTAAATGTTTCATAGTATATAGTACATAGAAAAGTTCCTTAGTGAAGTTTAGAACACACTTGGAATTGTTCCTTTAAGTAATTTAATTGTTTTACTTATCTGATGATTTAATTGTTTAATTAAGTGTGATTTAATATATAAAGGAAGGTTTTTTACTCATTTATTGTAACCTGATGAAGCGCGCCATGGTGGTGCATGAAAGCGCTTGTTTCTCTTTTTAAAATTAAAACTTTTATGCACTTCGTGGTGGTTCCTGACAGTTTTTTCTACATCCTATTCGTTACATTGGAAGGAACGTTTGGATGGTCATATTTTATTTGCTACTATTATTCCTGTTCTTCGTCTACAATTTTGGCCAGCACACGATGGACCCTGTGAATATTGAATTTGACTACAATCCGGCAAGTATGGGCAGTACTGATAGCTGGAACAATCTTTTTCATCAGCAGGAGAATCCCCTACTGAACTTGGATTTTCAACTTAATTCTCCATGTGCCATTCCGAACAACACGGAGAATCTACAAGACTTTTATGATTCTCTAAGATTCTTAGAGAATGATTTATACAAACTCCACCGGCTTATATGGCAGAGAAGACATCTGGAGGCGTGTCTCCATTTTAAGGTAGTTCCCCGCGGGATGCGGGTACTATGTATGCCGAGTTATGGTGACAGCCACCCGGATCTATTGCGGAGATGGCAACAGTTAAATATTGATTTTGGCACACAGTATATTAAGTTACTCTTAGATTATTTTAGCCCAATTGAACAGGAACTTGTGACAAAGGTAGAAAACGATCATAAGAATCTATTACATCAGTATAAAGGAGAATTGTATATGTCTAAGCTTAGCAATATGCTTAGACAAGTCACAATATATAGCAACAAACTTGAGCAAATAAAACTCAAAAAGCTTAAACGTGACCATCAAGATTTTCAGTTGGGCCAGATATTTGTTTGGCCGAGATATAACAGTAATGGAACCGTTTCGGCCAATAATGACACTACTCCCTTAATGAACTACAATACAGAATCTGTGGAGTGTGTTGAAAGATTGAGTGAGCCCAACATCATGACGACATCTCCTAATGACACTCATAATGATCCGATACCTTTTTGTGATTCCTCTATTCCATGTAACCAACAAGGGCTGAAATCTATTGTTACATTGGGAGCGAGACCAAAGACTGGTAATACAGCTACAACTACTAACACATCCAATTCTTCTTTTATAAATCTTCCACTCCCGTACAAATCCAGGGCACCTACGCGCTCGCAGAGCCGAGGTCGGGGGAAAAGAAAATTTTCAGGCGAGATACCGGAAGCAAGACGAAAGAACAAGAATTGAGAACACTGTTTTTTAACTTGATGCCGTCCACATTAACGCTAGACGAACAAGCCCTTCTTAATAAAGGTCTATCGTTTATTCCATCTCAGGGAAGTAAACTTTCAGACACTTTAATAGCACTGCGCATTTTTGCCAGGACACTTTCACTCAAGGTACTGTTTTTTGATCCAACTGAAAAAGCCCCAGTGAATGTTACAAATGTATGTAAGAGAAAAAGTCTGTTTTTACCTCCTGTGCACAATATGGATGAATGTTTTGTACGATCTTGTGAACATGATTTTTATATCTATTATAAGGAGAAGAAACATAAGGGAACGTACCATAACTTGAATACAGAATTGAAACTAACCCTTAATAGTTTGTGTAACAATGATAAGATCACATTTAAACCAGTTGACAAAGGTGGAGGGGTAGCCGTAATGGAAACGTCTTTTTACAATGAATTAATGCAAGAAATGTTAGAAAATGATACTGTTTACAAGCGTATAGATAAAACAGCAGTCATCTCATTAGTAAGAGAGGTACATGATGTTTTCTATGATCTTCTTATGTGTCGCTGTATAGATAAGGAACGTTATGATTTTTTGATCATTGATTTCCCCTTGATACCGATAATTAAGGGCCTCCCGAAGATGCATAAAGGGGTGTCACCTCCCCCATTACGCCCAATAGTTTCTGGTACTAAATGGGTAACTGAAAATGCATCCGTTTATATACAAACCAAATTGGGCCCTTTAGTTAAAGTCATTCCAACTATACTAAAGGACTCTTACGGGTTATTAAATGATCTAAAACAGGATTCCATAAGTAGCAATGTACATAAGAATACTTTATTTGTCACGTTAGACATTAGAAATTTATTCACAAGTATTCCAAACGATTATGGTTTGGAAGCTATTAGGGAATTCCTACATAGTGATGGAACATTGGATAATGCTAGTCAGATGCTCGTTTGTAGCCTATTGGATGTGGTGTTAAACAATAATGTCTTCTTGTTTCATGACCAAACATATGCACAGACATGGGGAGTGGCCATGGGCACTCCCTGTGCCAATGCATATGCAAATCTGGTCATACATCAATGGGAAAATAGGTTCATCTTTAATAATGATAGGTTTAAAAATGTTATCCTGTATAGACGGTTTGTAGATGATATTCTTTTGTTTTGGAATAATGATCAGGATTTGTTATATGAGTTTGTCGCATACATGGAATCTACTACCTCTTTTTTAAGCTTTACTTTTGAACAATCATACACCAGCATTAGTTTTTTGGATGTTACTATTAATAAAGATGTTATGAATAATATTACTACAACCATATACAGAAAACCTTGCTGGAGGAATGCTATCCTTCATTTTGATAGCATGCACCCTCGATACATATTTCGCAATGTGGTTAAGGGGCAAATCATCAGAACGTCTCGATTATGTAGTAGAGAAGATGACCTACAAAAGCAGATTGAGTTCCTAAAGACCTGCTTTATTAACAGAGGCTATCCCTCTGATCTAGTTAATGATGTAATATCATCAACATTAAAAACCCCTGCACATACTAGAAAAGGTGGTTTCAAAAGAAATTCAAAAGATAAAGGAACATACTTAGTATTTAATATTAAATATACCAACGACATACATCATGTCATTAAAGTTATTGAGAACAATTGGAAAATTATTTTGCTTGATTCCACCATAGCACAAATAGTGGGCAATAAACCCACGTTTAGGTTTAGTAACAGTCTTAATCTTAAAAGACTGTTATGTAATGATAAAATGGAAGCTTCCAAGTTAGACATTAGAGCTATGTATAAGAAGGGAACCTACCCCTGCACTAAGTGCAATATGTGTAGGCATATTTCTAAAAATCAATTGTTTGTAATACCAGGATTGGGTTTAACATTTACCCCAATGTTTTATGCGACTTGTGATTCGAAAAATGTTATTTACTTAGCCACTTGTGAGTTATGTGATGCCTACTATGTAGGGATGACTTCAAGAAGGCTAAGAGACCGCATATACAACCATTTGTATGATATAAGGAAGGAGAACATCAATAATGCTTTGGCCAAACATTGCCATCAGTTCCCCAAACATTATTTTAGTTTTAGGATCATTCAAGTAGTATACAACAACATGAGAGAAGGTGATAATATTGGATCCCTTGAATTTTATGAATTACAGTGGATCTTTAACCTTAGGTCACACATTGAACCAGGTTTGAATCAAGCGGTTAGTATCCGACCAGCTTTATTAAGGGACAGATAGATATAATTGCATTTTATTTTATTTTATTCTTCCTCATTTTACTTTGTTTTATTTTATATTTAAATATTATATTTTTGAACTTCTTTTAATTTCACACATATACATTGATTAAGGATAGCAAGATATGTATTTATACTATGCAACAAATTATTATAAATATCTGTCCTCTCTGTATATTTTATCTATATTTTATCTATATTACAGTCTAATTGATTATCAATTAATTTATTAATTATTATATATGAATACATCATATTTCTTATTCTTTACACATCATTTTAATATATGTTAGTGTGATATGTGTTGAATACGACACTGGTTTAATTTAGCTAGATGTCCCTATGTCGTTTTTCTATTTTCAATAATAGCTTTTAGCTATACAGATAGAGTATATGCTTATTTCATTATAGTTTTGCTTATATTCAGTTAGATGGCAGATTAGTTTTGTGTTGTTCTTTCTTATGTATATTAAATGTTTCATAGTATATAGTACATAGAAAAGTTCCTTAGTGAAGTTTAGAACACACTTGGAATTGTTCCTTTAAGTAATTTAATTGTTTTACTAATCTGATGATTTAATTGTTTAATTAAGTGTGATTTAATATATAAAGGAAGGTTTTTTACTCATTTATTGTAACCTGATGAAGCGCGCCATGGTGGTGCGTAAAAGCGCTTGTTTCTCTTTTTAAAATTAAAACTTTTATGCACTTCGTGGTGGTTCCTGCCAGTTTTTTCTATATCTGATAGGGTGTTACTGCATGCAGTGTGGTCTGGCCATGGTGTGGGCCTTGACATCTATTAGGGTATTTGAGTATGCTGCTGAGCAGGCCCCAGGGACTCTCAGGTGCATCTTTTATCTGCCTCATGGAATGGTACATATAAGTGGGGTACACCCATTAAATTGTCTGGTATTCTGCAGTTGTGACTGTGAGTTAGCATGAGCATATGTATTACTACACTATTTCTGCCGTGCAAGTGGTGCATACTTTCAGTACTTCATAGTCACCATTGCATGTGTTGTAACACCTTTCTACCTACTGTTTGTACATTTCACAGGGAGTCTGTGGGGCATCCCTGTAACTCAGTCACTGTTGCTATGTCTAGGCTCTTAACTATTCAAATATGGTGGTGTCATACCTCTCAAGTGTACAGATATTTGCAGGATGTCCACATTTTTGCTTCATATTTTGGTCCATATCTCATAAAACAGCTTTTTCTGGCAAATCACTCAGGGCTCAAGTCAGACTATAGTGACAAACATTTCAGTTTCAGACTTCGTACCCTTTCAAAAATCCAAAATAATGCAAAACCTGTTACTCTCTCAACTGTCTACGTTTGTCGGAACAATATTTGAAATGTGTCCCTGTTTTTGGGCCTTTGCTCCACATTTTTTATTACTTAGTCCAGATGTCTTGCTGTAAGAGGTTGTGGGGTATGGGCAGTGATTATCCTGCTGTGAGTATGTGTGTGGCTTGCAAGGTGCTACAGTGACATTATTACCTACTAGCTACCAACTAGCATGGCTGTTTCTGTTCACACACTACTATTATAGAAATCCACTGCATTTCACAGTAAATATACATGACATGCTTTGTGTACTACACATCCTATATTCCCTTTACATTCATTCCTACTATGAACCACAAAGGGAGGGGGAGTGTCCATATTCATAAAGGACACCCACACCTCCAGGTTAGTAGCAACACATGAAGCATCAGAGACCATACAGGTGCAACTAACCATATGCAAAACTGCTGTACAACTGGTAGTATGTTATAGACCACCCTCCCAATCTCAAGAGCCTTCCTGAAGACATTGGAGGATATGAATGTATCACAAAATACCATCATACTGGGAGACTTCAACTACCCAAACATAGATTGGGTACATTATTCTAGCCCTAATACCCTAGCCCAAAGGTTCCTGGAATTCATAAATTCAAATGCACTGGAACAACTAGTCACCTCTCCCACTACAGGAGATAATATACTAGACCTGATCATCACAAACATGGGGACAAAATGCTCCACACGGAGTATACCCTCACTAGTGAGATCTGACCACAAACTAATCACCCTGGATATACATATCCCACCTCCACCCCCAGCACAAAAGACCACAGTGAAAAACTTCTCAAAAGCAGACTTCACTCTTCTTAAGACGGAGATGTTATCCTTTAAGCCCACTGTGCCAGTGGATACCACATCCCGCAATGCCAAATCCTTCACAAATGCTTTCTATGGACATATCCAAAAATGCATGGATCATGCAATCCCAAACAAATCCAAGTCCCTCTCCACCAAATGTAAGCATCCTGTCTGGTTGACCTCAGCCATAAACAAATTGTATAACAAAAGAAGGAAGCTACTGCATGTCAGAGCGAAATCCCATGAAGGGAAGACGTCTCTGATCAACATTAGCAGAAAACTACGTTCTCTCATAAAAATATCCAAGGCAAACTTTGAGAGAAAAATCGCTAAGGACACTAAAGATAACCACAAAGCCTTCTTCAGCTATGTTAGAAACCTGGGCGGAAACCCCCAGATATGCTCAGAGTTGGTTCACAACAACAAAAAATACACTTAACCCACAGATATTGCTAACATTCTGGCTGACAGGTTCAGTGCAAATTTCTCGCCTCCTTCACCCCCAAAAGAAGAAATACTTATCCCAGCTGAATGTAATCTCCCTGTCATCTCAGATGTTCAAGTGAAAACCGCCCTAAACAAAGCAAAAAACACAGCATCAATGGGACCTGACGGTATCCCGGGGTGCGTGTTACGTGAACTCCAAGAGGAGCTAAACCCACACATAAAAATGCTATTTAACCTTAGCCTTACTTCGGGATATGTACCTGTACACTGGTGTACAGCAACAGTGGTCCCACTCCACAAGGGGGGTGCCTCTACAGACCCTGGAAACTACCGCCCCATAATCTTAACTAGCCTGGTCTGCAAAGCTATGGAAAGAATCATTATGGAACTCATAAACAGAGACATAGGGGACCTACAGACACTTGACCCCACCCAGTTCGGCTTTTTGAAGTGCAGATCCTGCCTTTTAAACCTGGTTGACTTTTTCGAAAAAGTCACTAGAGCCATTGATGAGGGCAAAGCAGTCCATACAGCATACCTGGACTTGGCTAAGGCCTTCGACACAATACCCCACTCAGGCATCATAGATAAGCTAAACAGCTTAAAAGTAAACCCTTATGTCACTAGATGGGTTGAAAACTGGCTAAAGGACAGAACCCATAAAGTTAAAATTGCTGGAGCAATGTCAGACTCAAAGCCAGTCACAAGTGGTGTCCCACAGGGATCTGTCCTGGGACCCCTCTTGTTTGGCATTTATTTCTCAGATGTTAAAGCAAACATGGGAGGGCTGTGGCTGACAAAGTTCGCAGATGACTGCAAACTAGGTGCCATAGTCGATACACCAGCAGACACACACATCCTACAAAAAGGCCTCACTGAAATGGACAACTGGTGCGTAGTCACGGCCTTAAACTAAATGCCAAAAATGTATAGTCATCCCTTTGGAAAAACAAAGTACCCACAAATTATCACATAGACAGCAACCCACTGAGTACGGAAAAAGTAATCAGAGACCTAGGGACCCAAGTAGACAGCGACCTCTCATTTGACACCCACATTGCCAAAGTGGTTAGAAAAACATTCTACTTTGCACACCTCATCATGAAGGGATTCACATCCAGATCCAAGGATGTCATTGTACCCTATATTCCTCCCTCATCAGACCCATGATTGAGTACAATGCCCCATTTGGTATGTACCTCACCCAGCACTTGCAACAGCTGGAGAGACCACAAAAGTACCTCACCAAAAGGATCAAGGGTCTCCAACATATGTCTTATTCTGCCAGACTAAAGAAACTTCAGCTCTATTCAGTAGCATACCGCCTGCTCAGAGGTGATCTCTGCCTGACGTACAAGGCCATGTCCAATCAGGATTTGATGGATATGCTCCACCTCAAAAAATCCAAATCCATCAGGACCATGAGAGCTAAAGATTTAAACCTCGGCACAAGTATGAATAGGACATGCTGGAGGGATAGATTCATAACCCAGAGGCTTCCCATGCTTTGGAACAGGATCCCAGTTCATATTAGGTAGAGCCCCTCACTGACTCTCTTCAAGAGAAATCTTGATGAGTGGATGGGAGATCGAAAGTTTACCCCAGGGGTCACATCTGTGTCACTGCTAGACAGGGGCACAGTAAACTAATTCTATTATATAAGGGGACCTTCATTGTGTCACTACTAGACAGAGGCACAGTATTCTAGATTTATTCTGTACATTTTTGTACCATTTCATGGGGTGGCAAAAGCCACATCACTATGGCTAGGCTTACAAATGCCCCAGGGCAGATAGCCTAGTACTATACTATGAAACTATGAAACTATATATTTATTGTAGCACAATGTTCTTATATAGCAGTCATGGCTTAGTGGTAAGTCATGCAGACTACTGTTTCCAAGGTCCTGGGTTTGTGACTGACAGTGGGGTTTTATTTTGCTTTTGAGCAGACTACAGGCCTTGTCATTCAGAGTGACTAAGGCACTTTTAAGCAGTTGTAAGTGGGTTAGCGCTGGTTTGCGCGGAGCTCACGCATGCGCACTGGCGTTTAGCTCCACGCCCACACGCGCATACCCGCTTACAACTGCTTAAAAGTGCTTACTCTTGCGCACACCCGTGCTAATTTCTTTGAAAGAAATGAAACTGGGGAGACAGGTAAGTGGTGAAAAAGGGGTCACAAAGAGGGTAGGACAGTAGGGAAACAAGCTCGGGTTTTGCAGGAGGGATGTAGGTAAGGCCCATAGCTGCCCATTTCTTCATCAGCAACAACTGTGCATATGTTTGTAATTTGGTGTGACATTTGAAACCTTCCACCCCTGAGAGAGGTGTAAGGACAACAATAATACTTGTTGTACAGCCAATTGTAATTGACAGTTTCCATGTCCAGCAGACATGTGTGCAAAATGGGCAGCTATGTATGGGGCGTCATTTTTTTGTGGGTAAAGAGTGCCCTTTTTTTTTTTTTTTTTTTTTCAGGTGAGAGTGGTATGTCAGGTACAGGAAGTCGGTATAGCTGGGGAGGTATCACCATATGCTTGATGGTTCGCAGAACGGACACCTGCAACTGTAATATAAATAAAGTAATATTGGAATACACATCTCCATAATATCAACTAGGTTAATTTCTTACATAAATAATTACATATAACTTACTCAGTAGTAGGGCATTGGGCATTTGCCGGGCCTCCTGGATCCAATGGTTCAGTTGGTCCTGCTTCCATCTCTTCAGGTCCGCATGGTGGTGACGGACCTGCTCACCAGTCCTTGGTATTCCTGTGGCACTGGTGAGATCATGAGCCAACCGGTCCCATGCCTCAGCCCTATATGCTCCCCACAGGATCTGGCCCTGCATGAGTTGGGCCTCATGATTATGGACGAGGAGCCAAACCATATATTTGGACTCCTCAATGCCCCACCTCTGTGCTCGGAAGCAACTACCCTCACCTACACCTGACATCCTGGCTGCAAGTCGGTTCTACAATCAGTTATGCTGTGTATTCCCGCCTATGGGGCTTATATATGCCGTTTTTCCCGCACTTATCTGTGATTGGCCATTTTGGAATTGTATCAGCTTCACAAAACCTGCTTTGTCATGCTCCTCTTTCTATTCATTCCTATATATATGCTATTACTGCATTTCTAAGTGCAACTGTCATGGCTTAGTGGTTCCGTACTTTGACTATGGTGCATGGTATCCTGGGTTCGAACCTGGCCATTGCTTTTCATATTTTATGACTGTCTACACAGGCTAGGAGGTGTGTCTGTGTAAAGGCAGTTTTGATACAACTTGCTCAATGTTGCCCGTTGGTTAGCTTGTTGGCGCGGTGCGCAGCTCCACGCAAATGGGTCACGCTGGCTTACACGTGGTTTGGCTGTCAGCACGCATATTACGCTCAACTCAGCTACAGGCACACAGTTTCAGCATGTTAAAATGCTGCTCAACCCCGGGCACTCATTTTACACCTGTTAAACCACTGCTCACCTACGGGCACTCATTCCACACCTGTTAAAACACTGCTCACCTACGGGCACTCATTCTATACCTGTTAAAACACTGCTCAACTATGGGCACTCATTTTACAACTGTTAAACCACTGCTTACCTACAGGCAGATATCCTCAACTTGTTAGACTGTAGCTCAGCTATGGACACATCTCACATTTTATTTTTATTTTTTTATCTCACATTTCCTCAAAATACATGGCCCATTTCATTACATTTTACATAAAATATAATTTTATATATGTACATATATGTCAGGGACTTCTTTCGTGCTTATTTCACTAAATATAAAAATTGATGTTGTGGGGGCTCTTACCATGACTGCTTCCTCTTCAGCCGGCGTCTCTACCACTACACTATTGTTTCTTGGCTTACTTTGCATATTTAGTTCTTATATGCTTTTCCACTGACTGCTAACTGTGGCTAAGAGATGGGCACGCCCGCGCAAATGAGCGCACTCACGGGCAAACATCTTTACAACTTAAAAAAAAACATATAAGATGTTCATTTATACATTTTCTGTTCATAGACTGTGGGGGCATGTGTTGTGCTGTGTTTATTCACATTTACATGGACTCTGTCGTGGGGGTTTACTTTCGGGACTTTTACTCTTCTGGGGGCGTGTCCGTTTGCAGGGCTTGCCCTATGGACACGCCCCCTACTGTCTTCCACGGACCGTGTTAGCCTTAGGTGTGATTCAGCATGCCCTCATGCATATGCATGACATGCTGACGTCACACCGTTTAACTGCAGCCTCCATGTAAGCCTTGTAACTCTTACACGGAGGCTTTGTGAATCCTGCCCAATGTTTATTATTATTTTTATTTATTATGTGTTCTGATTCACTATTGAATACCTTAGACAAAGCAATAGGTCTGTGAATTAGGTATACATCTGTTCCTTCTAGTGTAACACATAAGAAGGAAAATGTTTTTATCTTTCTCTAATAATGATCTGTAAATACAAATTATAATTTTGTTAAAATACTATTCATAAGACAGAACTAGTGACACATTTCAATCATAAGTTATGGAAAGGCTTGCTTTAAATATATATTTGATTGGAAGAAATATCTGACTAATAGAATATCAGTTCCTTATAAAGTATACATAAAGATTTCTAATGACATTCAGTTTCTTATAATAATGAATTCAAGTTTAGAGTAGTGAATTTTGCATCTTCGGTATATTTAAGAATTAATTGTTGACATATTTTTGCTATCTCATCTTATAGAAAATGTGTTAAAAAGTCTCTGTTAATTCTTATTTAGAGCTCAGTAGGGAGTGTGTTTATTTTTATTTTTTACTTATTTATTTTTTATTTATTTATTTGAGGAAAGAACATTAGTCCAGTGGATTAATGCTTATTTATTGTACTAGGAATGTTATTCATTCCATGGTTGACATGGACATTTATTATTCATCAATTTAATATGCTTTATACTACATTTGTTAATGTATTTTTCCAGGCCTGTTTTAGCACTCACTAAGCATATGAAAGCAAAGGAAACTGGTTTGAAAATCACATCTGCATATATTAATATCTGCCTAACATATGATTTGAGAGACAGAGATATTGGATGATCTGGAAAAGATACTTATATTCAATCTATAACTTCATCCAAAATCTCACATTGATTTATCACTTTTATCTTTAAACATTAATGTATTGAACAACCCAAAAAAGAGATCAAACTTTAACTTCATAAGTTATTTAAAATTGAATAAAGCTCAAGTGGTCTTTCTCCAAGAGACACATTTCAACACTAAAAGTAGTAATATATGGAACCCGAATGATTATTTAATTTTAGCCCATTCCTCTTATAAATCTAAGACAAGAGGAGTTATGGTACTTTGGAAAAATATTCTTAACCCACAAATCATTCATAAATATGAAGATAAATAAGGCTTTATATTCCTTGTTATATTAAAATTTAATAATAGAGTCTGGACCTTAGTAAATCTATATTGGTTTCTGGGCAAGGGTGTGGGACCTGCTAAAAAGCATTTAAACTTAATTATCAGTAATTATGAAGAAAATGTAATATTGGGGGATTTAAATTGTATTTTGGACAGCTGAAAAAAACAGTAATAAAAGGCCTTTGTGTCTAACCTGTACTGAAAAGCACTTCAATAAGTGATCTGAATAATTTCATTTATTTGACACCTTTAATATAAAACAAAGCAATTCATTAAGTTTCTGTCATCAGGATTATAGATTTGGCACTTACACTAGAATAGAAAAAATATATGTTTCACAAGATTTAAACACAAACATTTCATACTTCTCCATACTCCCTTGCCTCATTTCAGATCATAATTCACTTTTTTCTGAAGCTTCAAACTGACTAGTAAATGTTAATCATTTCTACATCACAAAACTTAAAGAATTTAAACCTTGGTTAGCTTCTGAACTCCATTTTTTTGTTGAAACTAATTATACACCAGAGATTAATATTACAATTATCTGGGACTTCTTAAAGTCTTATATACATGGTAAAACTTTAACATGCTTCAAAAATAAGCTTAAATAATGGGAATCAGAACTAAAAAAACATAAAATCTCAACTGTTATTAATCAACTCCAACAGTATACCAAACACATCTATTACTAAAAAGAAAAAAATAAGAATTAAATAAAAAGTATTCTGAAATATTAAGATATAAAACTAACTTGGTGTTAGAAAACAAAAATTAACTATTATGCTACTTCATCTAAACATTTCTACAACTTATCAATGAGGGGTAAATGCCAATCAAAGACTAAAGGTATTGTAAACATACTTCATGAAGGAGAAAAAAGATATAGGAGACATTCTTCATGCCTTTCAACATAATTTCTCTGAGCATTATAAATCAAGCACTCCAATGGACAGCTTCTCATATTTGGATTCAATTACTTCTAATATTAAGAAAATTCCAAAAACAATTAAAGTCATCCCTTCAAAGTAAAATAACATATCAAGAAGTCATGGACAATATTAAAAATGTAAGTCTAATAAAGTACCAGGAATTGATGGCATCATTATAGAAATGTATAAGCCTCCCCCTTCTATTACCTCCTTTTTTCACAAAACACTAATTGTAGTACAGGCACAGGGTATCAGAACACCTTCCTGGAAATATTATTTAATTACTCCAATTATAAAAGAAGATAAAGATCCCAAGCATTGTAGCTCTTATAGACCAATATCCCTGTTAAATAATGATTATAAATTATTTATGTCCATACTAGTTAATAGAATAAGAATTCCACTATCACAGATAATAAATGAAGATCAAACAGGGTTTATAAATAATAGACACACATATGATAATATTAAAAGAGTACTAACTCTCACTTAAATATAAACAGAGAACATCAAGAAGCTCTAATAATTGGTTTAGATATAGAAAACTGTTTGACTCATTAAACTGGAATTATTTATTTAAAGAATTAACTTTGTTTGATTTTTCTTCTTGTTTTATTGCACTTTTAAGGAATATATATATAAACAATCTAGCCTATATCAAATTAGGCCCATTTACTTTGGAGTCCATTCTTATAACTAAGGGCACCAAACAAGGGCGTCGCATGTCCCCAATTCTTTTTGCGATAGCTATTGAAATTTTTGCCATGTTATTAAGGAATGATCCAAACATAAAAGATGTAGACATATAGAGTCATTATACCTCTAAGATAATGGGCAGGATTCACGATGGCTTGCACAGAGTCTAAGAGCCGTGTAAGACTCCATGCAGCCATCGCGATCCAGGAACAGCCTGAAATCCCGTGTAAGAGAAAGCTAAAACAACTCTTACATGGGCGGGGCGTGGCTATGCTAATCACCCCACTTGCAACCGAAAGGCATGCAAATGAGGTAGATTAGTGATCCACGAAGCTCAAACCAGCCTGTGTAAGATTCGTGTTAGCTGCAGAAATGTACTCAGTTGACAACTGAGTACGTTTCTGCAAATAACACAATGGAGCCATGTCAGCTCCAAATAAAGGGTGCATGTGTGTCAGGCAGCATGCCAATGGCCAAATATGTGGCCATTGGCAAGGTACCCCAATGCAAATATGAGAAAAAATTTTTTTTTTTTTCGGCAATTGGCGATGTTTCAATGGAGCGCAGCCCCGTGCAAACGGGCTGCACTACATAAAACATAAAAAGTAAGGTTATAAACCCACAAATGTGGGTTTTATGCAATGCATGGATATACAATGCAGGGACCAGCAGACCAAAAACAACATGGCCACCGTTTAGTGGTTGCTAAGAGGGGAAGCTGAGTCTAAGACATGTAACTAAGCATTAGTAGGCAATCCTATGTAATTGAGTGTTAGGATACTGAATCTCACTGTCACATAGCAAATGAGCACATTCCGAGTAGTGTAAGAGTTACATAAGGGGGAGGAACAGAGTAGGAGATAGGTGACATCACAGGGGGGAATGGCAGAAAGGAATGCAGTTCATTGGAGGTCAGTGTTACGTGACAGATGTCAGACACATATCATGGAAAGAGGAGTGCCACAAGATAAGTATGGGAAAGTCAAGAAATGGAAGGTGTACACTGTTGCCAACACCAAAGTTTCTTGCTGGACGTGCATGCACACGTGTGCTCTCCAGGAGGGGCACGTAGTGCAGTGTGCGCACGTGTAAGGTAGACTGAGCATGTGGGAGCCTGTAGGAAGACCTGTAAGACTGTTTGCACTGGTGTGCGTGCGTTTTAACCTGAATAAGTAGATTCTAAACCGTGTAAGCATGTGTGCATGCATGTAAGCCACTGTGAGTGTGTTTCCGCTGGTATGCGCATTGCTCCCCCCTGAGGAAACAGAAAGGAAAAAGGAAGCAACATAAATAGTAGGAAGCTAGCAGGGAATACTGCTGGAGCTAGCAGGTGAAAACAATTAGAAGCAGGCAATTACACAGGCAGAATACTAGCCCAGCCCAGCACTTAAAAGTCTGCAAACAGCAGCGCTGTATGATTCTCTCAAGAGACACTACAAGACAGGAGTAAGCTATTAGAAGTGAAAACTGAAAAAGCATCACTCAGACCAAAAATGGTAGTGGCTGTCATAGCTGTCATAAGGAGACATAGGCGACTTGCTGAGGGTGGTGACAATGCAAATGATGCCAGACAACCCACAGTGAGGAGACGGAGAAGAGTGTACAGGCCCAAGGTCACCTACCAGGGGTTACATGAGCTGGAGATAGTGGAGCGCTATAGAGTGGACAGAGACCTCCTGCAGCAAATTGTTGAGCTGTGCAGGCCACGCCTCACACACAGAACCAACAGAGGGGAACCCATCCCAGTGGAAACCAAGGTATGTGTTGGTGTAAGAATACTAGCAACAGGTACCTTCCAGAGACCAACTGGTGATATGATGGGGATCTCACAGGCATCAGCATCAAGGGTAATGCACCAGTTCCTGGATGCCATGTCAGCACATGTCGGAGATCATGTATATTTCCCCAATTCCCGTGAGACATTGGCCAGCAATATGCGTCTCTTCCAGCAAATAGCGGAATACCCTGAGGTACTGGGTGCAATAGACTGCACGCATATATGCATCAAAGCTCCAGCTGGTGAGCGGGATAGGGCCTACATTAACCGCAAGGGCTTCCCCTCCATCAACTGCCAGGTCGTGTGTGATGCCCAGGGCATAATAATGAATGTGTGTGCTGGCTGCCCTGGAAGCTACCATGATTCCCATATCTGGCATCTGACGCAGCTGTACCAGACATTTGTCAGTGGGGACATCCCACATGGTCACTTAGTAGGGGATTCTGGATATGCACTGGAGCTGTGGCTGATGACACCCATCAGAAATGCACACACACCTGAACAGGAAAGCCATAATGAGGCACACGCACAAACACGAAATGTAATCGAGTGTGTGTTCGGGCTGCTCAAGTCACGGTTCCGGTGTCTGGACACATCTGGTGGAGCCTTGCAGTACTCACCAACTACACGTACCCAAATTGTCATGGTATGTGCTATGCTACATAATATGATTCTGTGAAAACAGCTGCAGCAGGATCAGCATAGGGCTGGGCCAAATAGCCCCCCACCATAGCCAAGTCAATCACAGAGTGTGACTCGGAGGAGGAACAACCTGAGCCTGCCCCAGTAGGCAGAAGGAGGTGTTCCCAGTATGCCTTGGCCTTGGCAAAGTGGCAACGCATAGCACATACACTGGCTCAGTAGGGACCCTGGAAATGATACCTCTCTCCGACTCACACATATAGTAAAAGGGACGCCTAAGTTGACACAACCTGCTTTCAAACATGTACAGGGAGTGTAGTATGTGAATCCAACATAGGCAGCCCTGCAGCACCACCTGAGGCATGATTGCCATGTGTTAAGCAATGTAACACCATGCAGTATATGCAAGCTTGATGACCCTGACTAACATCCTACCTTCACCAAGTATGATGCCACAATATGAAGATGAGATGATCAATTGCAATAATTGGCTGAAGTATTGCTGTTAGTCAAAGGGGATCCAATGCGTGCCAGCCTGGGATGCCATGCTGAGCACGACATGATGCTCCACCTGCTAGGGGTGGTGTGCACCTATCATTCCTGGCCTTATGGATACTGGCAAAGGCTGTTGTTACCCCCAACGTGCCGTGAATAGGTAAGGCTCAAAACACAAGCCCACCTCCATAGGTATCACAAGGGATAAGAACCTAGATGCAATGCTACCCAATGCCAGAAGTCTAAACAGCAAGATGCATGCAGTCTAAACTCCCCTCAGCATGGAGAATGTTGATATCTGTTCTGTAACAGAAAACTTGGTCAAGGCTCACAACAGCACCCTAACACTACCAGGTTACACCTCATACTGTGCTTTACAGCCCCAAAACATGGAACAAGCTACAAAAGGAGGGTGACTAGCAATAATTGTCAAGGATAACCACACCCCCATGTTGGTACCACAACAGGAAGCAGCATGGACTAGCCATGGTCAAGTAACAGTGGCTAAAACTGCCTCCCAGTTTATAGACTGCTACAGACTACCGTCTTAACACCAGGAACTGCACTTGGCCTATGTTGGAATACATGAATATATCAAGCTCTCCAAACCACATTATATTGGGTGACTGAAAATACCCAAACATAGACTGGGAGCATTATTCTAGCTCCAACACCCTAGGACAAAGGTTCCTAGAATTCATAAACCAAAATGCTCAGGAACAACGTACCACTCCCACAAGAGGGGTAAGCATACTGGATGTGATAATCAGCAACATGGGTACTGTATGGCCAGATGAGAAGTGTATCCCTCACTGGTAAGATCAGACCATAGAGTAATCACACTGGATATACACATCCCGACCACAGTCCCTGGCCAGAAAACCACAGTGAAAAACATGTGTAAAGCAAATGTTGCACTCCTCCAAACTGATGTGGAATCCAGTAAAGGCCCAGTGCCTGTGCAAAATATGGGCCACACCTCAGAACCCGTTATAAATGCATTCCATGAACACTGCCAGGAATGCATGGATTATGCAATCCGAAATAAAACCAAGACACAATGCCATACACGCAGGCATCTGGCATGGTGGACCCCAGCCATTACCAAACCATGCAAGAGAATGAGGAAGCTACTACATGATAGATCAAACCTAAAAAAGGAAGTAATCGCTGATCAGTATTATGGCAATGAAATATGTCCACTCACACAACCCACTAAGGCCAGCTACAACAAGTTGAATCTGTGAATCTTGAGGCAATGTTACACCTGCCCCATGCACACAGACACCCCTCTCCTCCCCCCAAGAAATACAAATATATGTGAGAGATGCAACCATTTATCCAAACCGGAGGCTGAGCTCTCTCAACTCAGTACTGTCAAAACTAGTCAGGAGGAGAAGGTAACCACACACACCACAAACCCAGTCTCACATAGACCTATCACAACTGCAAACCAAAGACATAAACACAGAAAAACATTCCAGGAGGCTCTAATTACAGACACACCACATCAACAGAGGCCTCCAAAGCAGACACCCAAGCAACCACTACCTCCAAACATAGCACATGCAACACATAGTACACAAAGCTGGTGTGCCAAACAGTCACAGGCCAGAAGGAGAAACAACATGCCTGATACAGTTGTAATAGGTGACTCCATAGTCAGACACACCACTGACCCGCTCACCAGACTGAACAAGGGAAAGGGTACAGTAAGCTGCCTGTAGGCTGCTACAATACGCCACATAACACAAGCACGCAGGTCACCCCAAAGCAAGTACAAATATGATGCAGTCATTGTCCATGCTGGTGTGAATGACCTGAGATGTACCTCCCCGGACTACATGAAAAGAGATATAGATGAGCTCTCCGATTATGTAGGCCAGGCCGGTATGACTCTGACCTTGGGCAGCATCCTACCTTAACCAAGAATGATGCCACAGTACAAACACAGAATGATCAGCTCTAACAAGTGGCACAATTACTGGTGTCATTCCAAGGGGATCCAATGTCTGCCCACTTGGGATGTCATGCTTGACAAGCCACGCTGCTTTGCCAGGGATGGCTTGCACCTGTCACCCCTGGGCGTCTGGATATTGGCTAAGGCACTTGCCACCTCCATAGAGCCTTTTGTAGGCAAGGCTGAAAAGACTAACCCACCTCCCTAGAAAACATAAGTGGAAAGAAACATAAGGGTAATGCTGCCCAATGCCAGACATCTAAACCTCAAGATGTATGCTCCCGAGGCCCTCCCCAGTATGGAGAACATCGATGTCTGTGCAGTGACAGAAACCTGCAGCAAGGCTCCTGAGAGCACACCAGCACTACCAGGTTATACCTCATATCATGCGTCTTGGCCCCAAAATCTGGAGCAAACCATAAAAGGAGGGGGAGTATCCATATTCAGCAAAGATACCCACATGTCCAGGTAACTGACAATGCATGAAGCATTGGAGACCACCCATGTGCAACTAGCCATAGGCAAAACTGCAGTACAGTCTGTAGCATGCTACAGACCACACTCTCACACACAGGAACCCCACTCAGCCTTCCTGAAGACACTGGACAGTATGAATGTCTCACCAAATACCAAACAAGGTACTCACAAATAACCACATAGGTGGTAATCCATTACGTATGGTAGGAGTAATCAGGGACCTAGGGACACAAGTGAACAGTAACCTGTCATGTGACACTCACATTGCCAACGTGGCTAGGAAGACCTTCTATATTGGCCACCATATCATGAAAGGAATCACATCTACGTCAACAGAGGTCATTGTGCCCCTATACTGTTCTCTTATCAGGCCCATAATTTAGTACAATGCCTCATTTGGGATGTACCTCACCCGACACCTGCAACAGTTAGAAAGACCTCAAAGGTACCTCACCAAGATGATAAAGGGTCTCAAATATATTTCATATGCTGCCTGGCTGTAGACACCCCAGCTGTATGCAGTCACATACTGCCTACGCAGAGGCGTTGTATGCCTGTTGTACAAGGCCATGTCCAACACAGGATTAATGGACATGCTCCACCCCAGAAAACCCAAATCCATCAGAGCTGTGAGAGCGAGAGCTGTCAACCTCAACACATAATGAAATAGGATGTGCTGGAGGGACAGATACATAACCCAGAGGCTCCCTACACCCTGGAATGGAATCCCACTCCATGTTAGGCAGAGCCCCTCACTGACTCTCTTCAACAGGAATCTTGCCAAGTGGATGGGTGATCGTACATGTGCACTGGGGGTCTTCACTGTGTCACGACTAGACAGAGGCACAGTAAAGTAAATCTTAAATGGCCATAATATTTACATAACAAGGGGTGGCGAAAGCCACACACACTCTGGCTAGGCTTATAAATGCCCTAGGGCAGATAGCCTAGTATGAACCTATGAACCTATGAAGATACAAATTGTACAGGACACTAAGGATAATCACAAGGCTTTCTTAACTGATGGTAGGAACCTTGTTGGGAATTCACAGATATGTTCTGAATCACTCAAATAATACAAACAATATACCAAACACACACACATTGCCAACATCCAACCTGACAGGTTCAGTGCAAACCCCCCCCCCCCAAATGCCAAATATCTATCCCAGCAGAGTGCTGGCCCCCTGACATTGCAGATGCTGAGGTAACAGCCAGCATCTACAAAGCAAAACACACAGCATCAATGGTACGAGATGGTGTCCTGGGCTGAGTCCAACATGGACTCCAAGAAGAATGGAACGCCATATAACACTACTGCTCAATGTCAGCCTTACCACAGGATATGTACCCAAAGAGCAGTGTACAACAACAGCGGTCCTTCTCCACAAAGGTGTTTCCTGAATGGATACTGCAAACTACCACCCCAGAATCCTGACAAGCTTGGTCTGCAAAGCTATGGAAAGGATCAGCATGTACCTCAGACATAAAGATATTGGGGACCTACTGACACTGGACCCTACCCAGTGTGGCTTTCTTAAGTGCAGATCCTGCCCCTTAAACATGTTTGACTCATTTGAAACAGTCATTAAGGCCATTGATGAGGGGAATGTGGTCCACACAGCCTAGCTGGACCTTGTTAAAGGCTTCTATACAACACCCCTCATGTTCATTATAGATAAGCTCACCAGATTAAATATAAACCCCTATGTCAGTAGAGGGGTTGCAACCCAGCCCAAGGACAGAACTGCCATGGTCAGAAATGCTGCAGCCATGTCAGACTACAAACCAGATACAACTGGCATCCCACAAGGCTCGGTCCTGGGACCTCCCTTGTTTGGTATATATGTCCCATAGGTACAGGCCAGCATGGAAGGACTGTGTCTGAACAAGTTTGCAGAGGACTACAAACTGGCCACCATATCTGACCCTCCAGCTGACACAAGCATCCCACAAAAGGGCCACATAGAAACAGACAAATGGTGCCATAGCCATGTCAGCAAGCTAATTGCAGAAAAGTGTATAGTCATCCCCTGTGGATATACAGTAAGTGCCCACCAATTACCACATAGGTGTTAACCCATTAAGTACTGAAGAAGTAATAAGAGACCTGGGGACACAAGTTGATAGATATCTTGCATTGGAGAAGCATGTGGCTGTAGTGGTTACAGAAACATACCATATACCCACCTAATCATGAAGGTAGTCAGATCTAGATCAGGGGAGGTCATTGTGGCTCTGCAGTCATCCTTCATCAGCCTCACAATTGAGTACAATGGCGCCTGTGGGATGTACCTCAGCAGACACCTCCATCAACTGGAAAGACCCCAAAAATACCTCACCAGAAGTATCAAAGAGCTTGAACAGATGCCATGTGTTGGCTGATTAAACAAACTGCAGCCTCACAATTGAGTACAATGGCCCCTGTGGGATGTACCATAGCAGACACCTGCAGCAACTGGAATGACCACACAAATACCCCACTAGGAGGATTGCAGAGCTGTAACAGATGCCATGTGTCACCTTAGTAAAGTAACTGCAGCTCCACACAGTGCCATACTGCCTGGCTGGAGGTGAACTGTGCCTGATGTTTAGAGCTATGACCAACCTGGTATCAATGGACATTTGGCACCATGTAAACACTGAATGCTGGTGACCTATGCAGCTGACAGGCCTGAACCCCAGCACAGACATAAACAGGACATGCTGTACTGATTGGTCCACAACCCAGAAGCTCACTCCACTCATGACTAAACTCCCACTACAGGTATCCAGGGAGTCCCACAGTGACTATCATCCCGAGGAATCATGATGACTGGATGGGAGATGGCAGGTGTACCCTGGATATCACCTGTATGTCATGGGTAGACAGAGGCACAGCACACTAACCGTGACATATGTCATGGCAAACACCAGTAAATATGTGTTGAAGGACAAACACTCTCTGACTAGCATTACAAATGGACTAGGGCACATGGCCATTGTTTGTCACTGTCCACACAAGTTGTGGAATACATTAACAATGTCGGACAATCATGTACTAAGCTGTCCATATCTGAACAAAATGCAACATGGTCATATCTGCACAACTGGCCCTCAACCAGTCTGGTGTGCTCGCTATAAACATTACAAGCAGTGATAGGACTGAAACCGATCATACTATCCACCACAGTGAAAGTTTTGCACCAGTACACTATACAACAATACAACTGTTTGGTCAGCAGGAAAGGATGATGACAACTGTATGCAAACTATCCCATGGCGACCCTGCAGGCAAAGCATAATGCCTTTTAGGTTCAGACACACAGCAGTTGGACAGTAAGAACACAACCTGATGTCCAACACTCAACTGTACATATGATATATAGATGGTGTCCACACACAAACAGAAATGTGGTGGTCCACAGATCCAAACATAAGGAAAGGTCACACTGGGCATGCTCGCACACTTAGATAAATGAGATGTGGCAGTCAAGAAGCTATACAGACTGTGAACTGGGCATGCTCACACACTTAGGCCATGTCACAGTTCAGCAGTTGCACACACATATCTGGCATTTCTATGTGTTAACACAGGAACCTCCCACAATACAGACATCTGCCCAGTGCACACAGTGAAGTTACAACAGAGACATAAGTAAAGTACTGGATCCCACTCATATGCAAACATCTCCCACAGTACACACGTTGTTTATAGAGATAGGGAAGGCTATGGCAATAAAGACCCACAAACAGTATATGAGCAACAGATACGTGCATCTGACAGGTAAACATATGGCCGTAGAGTGCAATACCTGACCGTTGTCCCTAGGGAATACAGAAGGCTATCCACAGTGTATTTGGCGTCTGCCTCCACAGTACAGTAGGCCACTGTGCCTGTGCAAAGTTAATGCATAGATATGCTTTCCCCCTTACTGATGGATAGTAACAGATGTACATACCTCTTCATCCATAATGATGTCAGCACACTACACATATGTCAGGAGCAAAAATCATACCCAGTAATGTGAATAGCGTGCTCCGCTACTGCGTCTCTAACAAGTGTCATAACATAGTTAGGTAGGGGGTTGAATCCTGCAAGTGCCCAGTGTGTGTGTGACTGTGTATGGGGGAGTAGTGTGTGCATTTCCATGTGTATGAGAAATGTTCCTTTTGGCAACTTTTACTACACAAAACATGCTGCATATTCCACTATCTAAACACTGATGATGTCAGCACCCTATAAGTACAGCAGGAGAAAGCAATTCCGCCTTAATGCAAATAGCGCACTCTGCTAATGCATCTCTCACTAGAGTCATAACATAGTTAGATAGGGGGTTGAATCCTGCAAGTGCCCAGTGTGTGTGTGACTGTGTATGGGGGAGTAGTGTGTGCAATTCCATGTGCGTGTAAAATGTCCCTTTTGGCAACTAGTACTACACAAAACATGCTGCATATTCCACTGTCTAAACACTGATGATGTCAGCACCCTATAAGTACAGCAGGAGAAAGCAACCCCCCCTCCAAGTAATGCAAATAGCGCACTCTGCTAATGCATCTCTCACTAGAGTCATAACATAGTTAGGTAGGGGTTTGAATCCTGCAAGTGCCCAGTGTGTGTGTGACTGTGTATGGGGGAGTAGTGTGTGCAATTCCATGTGTATGAAAAATGTCCCTTTTGGCAACTAGTACTACACAAAACATGCTGCATATTCCACTGTCTAAACACTGATGATGTCAGCACCCTATAAGTACAGCAGGAGAAAACAATCCCCCCAATAATGCAAATAGTGTGCTCTGCTAATGTGACTCTCACAAGTGATCTAACATAGTTAGGTAGGGGTTTGTATCCTACAAACGCCATGTGTAATTTTGTCACACAGTTTGTCCATGTGTGTGGGGTGTTGTTCCCAATATTGCACGACATACATTATATCAGTAATGTCAATGCACACATGATGTATATGTGTGCCACCCACACATATGTACCTGTGAACTGCAAGAGTTCCCATGTCCGAAGCCTGCCTCATGTGAATACATGGAATATGCATCAGACAACTGTATGACTGGGGTGTTCTGTGCAGGGGCTGCATGTGGTATGTGACTATACAGTGTGGGTTGTAGATGGTGTCATCCCACCAGCGAGGGATACATGATTGGTCTGGAGCATATAGTCTACATGTTGGTGAGGAACAGGTGCAGCATGTTGTCACCACTTGTGGGAGTGGTAAGTTGTTCCATAGCAATGCAGGGAATGAATGATAAGACACCTTCAGATAGGGTCTTGCAGCTAGAATAATGCTCACACTGTATGTTTGGGTAGTTGCAGTACAACCATATAATGGTGTGTGTAGAGACTGTCATATTCCCAGTGTTGTCAGGAAGGCCAAGTGGGTTTCCTGGGTATGTGAGTGTGGTGTGTGCAGGCTATGAACCTGAAGCCAGTCTAACCCACTGTGTGTTGCACATGGAGAGGCTCTGATGCTTTGTGCAGTGCCACCAACCTGGGTGTGTGTGTATCTGAGGTGCCTTTGGATACATCCCCCCTGTTCTGTTTTTGAGCATGTGTAGGGGATGACAAGCATGGTATCATGAATGACCTGGCACTGATGGTGTGCATCTGGGAGCCTTGTGCCAGGAGTCTGTTACTGCATGGATATTGCTTTACCCCATGCTAAGGACAGTTTCCACTGCATGCATCTTGAGGTTTACACTGCTGCTGTTGAGTAGCATTGCTATTAGTGTCCCATTCCGTGTGCTACCTGTGTAGGTGGCTATGTAATGTCAGCCTTGCATACAAAGGCAGTATGTGTGTAGTAACAGCCTCTGCCAATATACAACGGCCCATGAGTGACAGGTGCAAGCTGTCCCAAGCAAAGCAATGTGGCATGTCCGGCATGTAATCCCACACTGACAGGCATTGGATCCCCTTTGGATGTCACTGAAAGATACGTTAAGTGCAGAAACTGATGATCCTGTCTACATATTGTGGCAGCATTCATGGTGAGGGTGAGATGCTACCCAAAGCCAGGGTCATACCAGCCTGTGCCACAACATCAGAGAGCCCCTCCATGTCCCCTAACATGTAGTCCAGGGTGGTGCATCAGAGGTCATACACACTGGCACAGACAATGACTGAGTCATACTGCTACATGCCTTGGAGTGACTGCTTTGCTTGTGTTATGTGGTGGATCATAATGCTCAATGGGCAGCTCAGCGTGACCATCACCTTGTTCAGCCTGGGAGCAGGACCACCGTGTACGTGTCAATAGAGGTACCTCATACAACCGTAGCAGGTGTGTTGTCTAGCCGTATGGCCTGACACTGTTAGGCACACAGGCTTTGTGAGCTATGTGTCGCATGTGCTCTGCTCTGGCGTAATGTTTGCTTGTGTGTCTGCTTTGCAGGTGTCAGCTGCTCAGGCTGGATGCTATTCTGAGAGCCCAATAATGTACCTGTGTGTGTCTGTGTTTGGATTGTGGTCATGGCAGGTCTACGGGCGACTGGTACTGTATTCACTGAAGTATCCCACTCCACCTGACAGGGAATGCCAGTGCTGTGTAAACAGAGCTTAGCCCCCAGTTTGGCTATGTGGTTGCATCTCTCACATGTGTTGTACATGTATGGGAAGGGGAGAGGGTTGTCTGTGTACATGAGGCAGCTGTAACATTGCCACATGACTCACAGATTCACCAACTGGACCTGAGAGTAGATCGACAGGTGACCTTTGCACATTCTACCATAGCATTGTGACTCCCACACTAAGTAACGACACATAGGGACAATGGGGAACAAGGTACTCAAGGTGACTATGTGAGGGTGTAGTGCTCCTGAATTGTTAGTGCTGGCATATATGAATGCTGTCTTGAGCAAATGTGAGGTACATCATATGCAATGTGTTACAGGCAAGCTACATGCAAACAGGTCAAACAGTGACATTCTGTCAAGTGACACATGGACATCAGTACAGTAAGCAACACAGATGTCACTAGGGATCCACAGAGGCACTGTATATCTGCACCACAGGTGGAATCAGTGTTTCAGGAACATAACAGGCAAACATGCATAGAAACAAAGCTACAGTCAGCTGACCTGTATGTAGACTATGCTACAACAAACAAGGTGTTCGACTTCCAGTATGTAACAGTGCATATATGCAGACACTCTAAGCCAGTACCCAGATATTCCCAGGTCAGATGGGCTGGGTCCAGCCGCAACCCCCACAAGTGTATAGACCACATACCTTCGTAATGTTGAATAACTGGCCTGATACCCAAGTGCTCATACCTGTAATAATACGCATCTCAAATAACAGACACTGAGCCCTCACTCAGCAGTTCCAGACGTAGTATGATGTATGCTACCTGTCCTGGCACCACAGTATCCTTGACATGTATGGACACTCTCCCTCCTTTCATAGTTAGTTCTGTGTTTTGGTGCTGTTATGCATGGTATGAGGTGTGACCTTGTAGTGCTAGTGTGCTCTTGTGAGCCCTGAACCTGCTGTGTAGTACTGCACAGATATCAACATCCTGAAACATCTGCATTGCAGAGTCATGTGTGGACAGCATGCAACTCGCAGTTGACATGGCCATAATTGAGTATCAATATGTACATTGTTGTATCCCCTGTGTTACCTATGTAGGTGGCCATCCCTTCACAGCCTCACCACCAGTATGCAAAGATGTGCAGACAGAACACTGTGGTAATTAGTATGGGTGTACAAAACAATACAATGACATTCATACTGTAACTGCATCAGGCATGCTGGTATATAGCCACAATGCTATAATTACACTGTACTGTTGTCAACATCATACTATTACAATACATCTATGTAGTCACCCTGTGCATCAGCACCATGTTAACTTGTTCCTGCACCGATCTTACAGATTGCAGGAGGTGGCACAGTTTCATCATATGCACAGGGTGTGTGCCTGGTATGCCTGAGTCTGCCACTGATACAACCAATTGACATGTCTGCGTGTGTGTTGGTGAGGGACAGCAGTACAAGATGGGGCAATGTTGATGCGTGTATGCGGTAGCCCTAGGTGTTATCACTTTGCATGTGTGTATGAATGCACACAGTCCCACCTCATGGCTGCCATATACAGGTGTCTGTGGACAGCCGCAGACTGTACCTGCCAGGACATACAGATCACTGTCTGTGGCCATGGACACGGTACCTGTGCCTGGCAGGGGTGCTACGGACCATATCAGGTACCAATCCAGACTGGGTACTGTCATCAGAAGCAGGTGTTCGTTGACTGGAGACAGGTCCCTGTTGGGACTGTCCAGCACCACATGCACATGGTCTCCTGGGGAGGTCCGATGACAGCACAGACCCAGCATTGCTGGGGCTGCTGCTGGCACTATGTGAGCGGCCGCGGCCCTGTTATCGTCCGTTACAGCTGCCAGCTGCTGCTGTTGCTGGCATACTGCCACGTCAACGCCTCAACTGTCCACCATTGCCCTGGCTCATGGACATATAGTTGTGGAACAGATCTAATGTGTCCCCCCAACGTCTGTCAATGACCTCGGTGAAGTTGCAGATGGCAACTGCAACATCACGCATACTGTCACTCATGGCTGTGCGACATGCTCTCAGCTCCCTCAGACCCTGTCTGGTGTACCGTTCCATACATGACTGTGCCTGCATTACAGCCCGGAACATAGCTGGGGTTGAAAGACCTCTGTGGACATGTCTGACAGGGGTGGTATGCCCACAGATGCTCCCACGAGAACCCATGGATGTCTGCCTGTGCAGTACTGTGTCAGGGCCCTGGCCATGGCTGCAGTGTGGGGATGCATGTGCCACCGGTACCACATTACCCTGGTCAATGCCCACTGTATCCTGTCCATCACCTAGGGACATTGGTGACAAAGGATGTATTGGCAGGATGACTGTGCTCATAGATGGGGTCGACAGCTGTGTAGTGTCAATTGGCTGACCAATGACGGACCCTGGCACACCTACCTGAGCCATTACACAGGTATCATCATCACTATCCACAGCAGCTGATTCAGGTTCCCTGCTGCATGACACCAGAGCAGCACCAGAACCTGTGGGAGTAAGACAGGAAACACAGTTTACAATGTGTACACCATGCCACCACTGATGCACACATGCACACATGCACACATGGGCACATGCACACATGCACACATGCACACATGCGCACATGCACACACCTCAGTATATGAGATATCAACCCACAGACACAAACACACCTGCAATCAAACACATTGCACTACTGCTTCAGCCTATTATTACTATTAGTATACAGAGTAGTGAAGATAATGGTATTACACACTCACCAGCATGGATAAGCTGCCTTGCTGTTACACCAGAGGGACCTGCGGAAAAGAGACATTCATTGTCAGTGGGCACAACTGTGTCATTGATACTGTGGGCATGTTACAGTTCAGTAGTGCAACAGTTAGCTTCCACAGGTGTACTGCAGATAATGAGGTTATCACTAATGCACAATAATTACCAAGATAACAGCTAAAATCGAGGACACACCCCATACATGCATAACCTAACAGTGTACAGAATGGTCACTATACACATGGCATGTTACCTGCACGCTCTGTGTCCTGCTGCTGTGTGGCTCCAGCCTCCATCATTGCACATGTATGCTGTTGTTGTTGCTGCTGTGCTGGAGCCACAACACTCAGGAGTAGTCCCTCCAGTCTGATGAGGGGGGATGTCTAGCCACCCCACCACCTGTGGCAAGCTGCTGCCTGTGGATATCCGACGCACGCTGACGGACATTTCTAATTAAATTACTGCAGTGATGGCGTACCTGCTCATATGTCCGGTTATGTGTGCCTATGTCATTTACCCAATGGACCAGGTCTTGCCACAGTGCAGCCCTCTCCTGTTGGTTCTGGCTGGTGCAGGAAAAGAGTACAGCAAAATCCCGCACCAGGCTCTGGTGTACCTCCTCCTCTTCTGCAGTGGAGTAGACTGGGTTCTGCTGGTGAACCATGTCCCTGAAAAGGAGAAGGGAAATATGTCAGCAATATCTGTCAGCAGACTATAGCACACATAATAGACATTATACTTGACTGCAGTGATATAACTTAGGCACCCTATAGAGCATCTGTCTGTCTATTGGGGGATACACATGTACATGACCAGATATCAGTGCTCATCCGACAATTGTGCAACAGTACCTGGCACACTCCATACAACAGACTAGTATACTGCAGCAGTCAATGCACTGTTTCAGGTACAATACACGACCCCACACCGGGGGTTTGAATCAAGGTACTGTATGGGGAACATTATCAGCCCATGCACTGCACACAATGCATGTTACATATTTCACTGGTACTGCACACTACTCTTACTTGCCATAACCCTACCTACACCACAGTGACATACAGGGTAACACAGCACAACATATGGCAATGTAGTATGTGTTGATCGCAATACCCCACACACCTGTCTCTGGCCTCACACCATGGACACACACTACCATGACAGACAGACAGTCATAGTGAGCAATCACACCAGTACACAACATGCACCCAGTCACTAGCACACTCATTCCACCTCACATATTCCGTTTGCAATGTGTTAATGGGTGTGCATTGCATCCTAGATAGGTAGTGTGCTTTTGGCCCTGGGCCTACAGCAGCATACTGTTATGCTATCCTGCCCCTTGTGACACATGTGTTATGATCGTACCTGCTCCTTACAAACAGTTACACAGGGTGACTCATATGGCATATTACCTATCAGCATAACATTCAGCAGGGGTATGTCTGACATCTACTCATGGGGAGGCTTGCTTCTTAATTCTGTGTGGTCTACTACAGGATATGTCATATCTGTGGGTAGGGTCCCATACCTGCACCATGTGCTCTATACTGCAGTGACAAGGACGACAGATGTAGGTAATTTGTGTTGTGGATGTTGGAGGTGTTACCATGGTTGGGAGACAACTGTCATGGGTGTGACCGAACTATGTATATCCAGCAGTGGTAACCTCTATGTAGGTAGTCTGTGTGCGCTCTGTGGTGTTTGAGTGCATTGACACAGTTACTTGCATATGTCTGTGACCTTCACCATATCTGTAGCTGTCATGGGAGGTACATACTTTGTAGGACATTGTGGGGTGTGGAGGGGTACAGTGACCTACATGTCCATAGCTGACACACCATGTCCGCTGACACATTCCATGTACAGGTATTACAGGACTAGTGTGCCACTGTGTGTATCGATGTGGAGCCTATTGTACACTTGTTGACCCTGTTCCCCCCTGACACATGCAGTGGTGGGCAGGCATGTACATATGTGGTGGTTACTGGTGTCAGTGTTTTTGAATGGGGTATGGTACTCCAGTATCCACACTGGTGTTCACTCCATACCTGTGACACCAGGCACCTATAGCAAGACATCTGCATGCATGTTCCTCACACAGTCTATATATGTATATATATATATATATATATATATATATATATATATATGTATTGATATATTTATATCTGTATATGGATATATATCTGTTTGTATATATGTATATATCATATGTATATCTAGATGTAGATATATACATATAGATGTGGGGAGAGAGGGGGAGAGAGTGTGAGTGTGAGAGGGTGGGACAGAGAGTGAGAGATAGTCATATACAGACATGTCTGTTGTCAGTCAGATCTATCTGTATATGTGTAAGTCTCTACAGATATCTATATATGTATGTGTGTATTACATATATCTTTACATACATATTCTACCAATCTCGATGTCTGTGCAGTACGTGAGAACCTGGTTCAAGGCTCCTGAGAGGACACCAGCGGTACCAGGCTATATCCCATATCATGCATTTTGGCCCCAGGACTCGGGACAAAATGGACAGGGAGGGGGTGTGTCCATATTCATGGAGGACACACACACCTCCAGGTTAGTGGCAACACATGAAGCATCACAGACCATCCAGGTGCAGATAACCATAGGCAAACCTGCTATACAACTGGTAGCATGTTACAGACCACCCTCCCGATCTCAGGGACCACAGTCGGCGTTCCTGTAGACATTGGAGGATATGAATGTCCCACCACACACCATCATATTGGGATAGTGCGACTACCCTAACATACCCTGGGTGCATTATTCTACCCCAAACACCCTAGCCCAAAGGTTCCCGGTATTCACTATGTCAAATGCAATGGAACAGCTGGTCACCTCTCCCACAACAGGAGATAATATACTAGACCTGATCATCACAAACATGGGGACAATGTGCTACACACTGGAAGGATACCCCTCACAGGTCACATCTGACCAAAGACTAATCACCTTGGATATACATATCCCACCTCCTCCACAACACAACAGACTACAGTGGGAGACCTCTCACATGTCGACTTTACATGTCTTATAACTGAGTTGGTATCCTGAATGCCCACTGGGCCAGTGTAATCCACTTCCCTCAATGCAGACACCCTCACATATCCTTCTACAGACATCTCCAAGAATTCATGGATCATGCAATCACAAATGGAACCATGACCCTCTCCACCAAGGGCAGGCGTCCTGTCTGGTGGACCCCAGCATTGCACAACTTGTATAACAACAGATGGTAGCTACTGCACGGCAGAGCATACTTCCATAGAGCTACGGCATCTCTCATCAGCAGTAGTAGACAGATGGGTTTTGTCGTACAAACATCAAGGCCAACAATGAGAGGGACATCGCTATGGTCACTACAGATAACCACAATGCCTTCCTCTGCTATGTTACACACCTGGGTGGGAACCCTCAGTTGTGTTTACAGTTAGTTCACAGTGACATACGCTACACTGAACACACAGATAATGCCAACAGTCTGGCAGACAGGTTCAGTGCAGGTTTCTACACTCCCTCACCCACACATGTGGAATTACTTATCCCAGCTGACTGGAACCTCCCTGTCATCTTGGATGTCCAGCTAGGAACCACCCTCAGCGGAGCTGTAAACACAGCAGCAATGGGACCCAATGGTATTGCGGGTTGCATGCTACGTGAACTGCAAGAGGAGCTACACATGCACATTACATGCTATTCAGCCGTAGCCTTACTACAGCATATGTACCTGGACACTGGCATACAGCAACAGTAGTCCCACTCCACACAGGAGGCACCTCTACAGACCCTGGTAACTACCGCCCCATACGCTTAACCAGCCTGGTCTGCAACACTATGGAAAGGATCATTATGGTACCCATACACAGAAACATTGGGGACCTAGACACTTGTTCCCACCCGGTTTGGCTTTGTAGAGGGCAGATCCTGCCTTATGAACCTGGTTGACCTTTTTAAATCAGTCACTATAGCCATTGCTGAGGGCATAGCGGTCCATACAGCCTACCTGGACTTGCCTACAACATTCGACACAATACCGCACTCTGCCATTATAGACATGATCAACAGCTAACATGTAAATCCATATGTCACATGATGGGTTGCAAACCAGCTAATGGATAGAAACCCTATAGTCAACCTCACTGGTGCCATGTCAGACTCAGAGACAGTCACATGTGGTGTCCCACAGGGCTCTGTCCTGGGACTACTCATGTTTGACATATCATTCTCAGATGTGGAAGCAGACATGGGAGGGTAGTGGCTGACAATGTTCAAAGATGACTGCATACTAGGCGCCATAGGCAATACACCTGCTGACACATACATCCTACTGACAGGCCTCATGGACACCAACAACTGGTGGCAGAGTCATGGCCTGACACTGCATGCCACGTAATGTATACTCATACCCATTTGGACGGACAAGGAGCCTACATATTATCACATAGACAATAACCCACTGAGTACAGACAAAGTAATCGGAGACCTGGTGACACTGTGCAGTGCTGACCTCTCATTTGACACCCATGTTGCCAAAGTGGTTGGATGGACTTCTTACCTTGCCCACCTTATCATGAAGGGATTCACATCCACACCAAAAGGGGTCATTGTACCCTTATACTCCTCCCTTATCAGGCCCATGACTGTGTACTATGCCCCATTTGGTATGTACCTCACCTGGTACTTGCAACAGCTAGGGGGACCCCATGAGTACATCACCAGGTGGATCAAAGGTCTGCAACACCTGTCATATGCTGCCAGACTAACGTAACTCATGCTCTATTCCATAGCATACTGCCTACGTAGGGGTGATCTGTGCCTGATGTAGTAGGCCATGTCCAATCTGGTAGTGATGGACATTTTCCACCTCATACAATCCAAATGCATCAGAAACACAACAGCTATGGATTTAAACCTCAGCACACATATGAATAGGACATACTGTAGGGACAGATTCATCACTAAGAGGCTTCCCATACTGTGGAACAGGATCTCAGTTCATGTTAGGCAGAGACCCTCACTGACACTCTTCATGTGCATTCTTGACAAGTGGATGGGAGATCATAGGTTTACATCAGGGGTCATCTCTGTGTCACTACTAGACAGAGGCACAGTACACTAATGCTATTATGTAGGGGGGGTCTTCATTCTGTCACTACTATACAGAGGCACAGGTTTCTAAATCTATTCTATACACTGTCTGCAGATAGCCTAGTACTATACTATGCCACTGTGAAACTATATCTGTCTATGTATTTCTGCATCCCTGTCTATCTATGTATACACATATGCATATTATATATATATATATATATATATATATATATATACATACATATCTCGATATACATATGTATACACATGTTATATATATATATATATATATATATATATATATATATATATATATATATATATATATATATATTTACTCTTTTTTAGTTCCACATATGTATACACACAGTAACGTACTGCTGCACACCCATTACTGTACCACCTACTTGTACATTGCACTACAAACTACATTGCTATGTGCACATAGCTACCATCACATACATATGTATGTGGAGCCTTTAGTGACAGTTTCAGTATGTCCTTGTCCCTATGCACATCCTCATATACATTGATACAGACCAATAACACATCTGGAGGGTTCACAGTATGTAGAGTATTATAGTAGCACTTTACATTAGCTGTGTTTGTTGCAGCTGTTTATGTAGGCTTGCAGTTGCTTGGCCTGCTGTCTGCCTCTTTGCCTTGCTGTTTCTGGTTTGTTATTTCTTTCTCTTTTTTTCTTTCTTTCTTTTTTTTTTTTAGTTTCTCTCTCTCTCTCTCTCTCTCTCTCTCTCTCCCTCTCTCTCTCTCTACCTCCAGCGGGTGCAATGATAATATTGCATGTGTGGACTGGGAGTACAGGATGCTTTTGTAGGTATCTGCACATGTCCATGTGATGGCCTCTGCACCAATTGTTAGCCAGCATTCAATAATTGCATGCAGCCTGTTGTGTAGTGATTGCAGTTCTCACTGTGATTACAGGCCTGTGCTATAAAAAGGTCTGTTAGGTAGGCATAGCCCTTTCAGATTATCAGGGTGGGGACCATGCTGGTTTGCTGTGGACACTGTTCTGTGAGTGTAAGGGTTGGTATGTCTCTCATATTTCAGGCTGTGTTGTAGACACTGCAATGCATGTTGTTATGTAAGCTACTGTTAGTACATTTGGCAGGGTGTCAGTGGGGCACAGTCGACATTTGTTTTCACATCAGGGACATCCCTGTAACTCAAGTCACAGTTGCTATGTCTGCATTCTTAACTATTCAACTATGGCTGTGTTTATCCTGCTCTGAGTATGTGTGTGGCTTGCCAGATGCTACTGTGACATTATTACCTAGTAGCTACCAACTAGCATGACTGTTTCTCAGCACACAGTACTATTTTACAAATCCACTAGATTTGACAGTAAATATACATGACATGCTTTGTGTGCTAGACTTGTATATTCCCTTTAAATTAATTCCTACTATTTTATGATATATTTCTTTCAGCACAATGTTCTTGTATAGCACTCATGGCTTAGTGGTAAGTAATGCAGACTAGTGTTTCCAAGGTCCTGGGTTCGAGACTGAGGGAGGCATTTTATTTTGCTGCTGAGAAAACTACAGGCCTTGTCATTCAGAGTGACTAAGGCACTTTTAAGCAGTTGTAAGTGGGTTAGCACTGGTTTGCGTGGAGCTCACGCATGCACACTGCTGCTTAGCTTCGCGCACACCTGCTTACTACTGCTTAAAAGTGGTTACTCTTGCGCACACCCGCGCTAATTTCTTTGAAAGAAATGAAAATGGGGAGACAGGAAAGTGGTGAAAAAGGGGTCACAAAGAGGGTAGGACAGTAGGGAAACAAGCTCGGGTTTTGCAGGAGGGATGTAGGTAAGGCCCATAGCTGCCCATTTCTTCATCAGCAACAGCTGTGCATATGTTTTAATTTGGTGTGACATTTGAAACCTTCCACCCCTGAGAGAGGTGTAAGGACAACAATAATACTTGTTGTACAACCAATTGTAATTGACAGTTTCCATGTCCAGCAGACATGTGTGCAAAATGGGCAGCTATGTATGGGGCGTCATTTTTTTGTGGGTAAAGAGTGCCCTTTTTTTTTTTTTTCAGGTGAGAGTGGTATGTCAGGTACAGGAAGTCGTTATAGCTGGGGAGGTAGGTTGGGTAGGTTAACAGACAAGACAAACAAGACGCATACAGGGGTGGTGTATGACACATGTGGGGGGGGTTACACAATTGACGGGGATGGATGTTTGGATATCTCGAGCCCTTGAGCCCACAGATGGCAAAAGTGGAACTGAGATCCCCACCCATGGGCAGTTGCCACTGTGCCTTCACTGCCCAGGATGGGGCTGTGCTGGGGGCTGTGTAGGCCGGGCAGCAGGCACACCCGTGATTTGTGCCACCCATGCCTCAAGCTGGCGTAGGGGCCCAAGCACAGCGTGCCAGATCTCCCTATGCACCACAGTCTGGACACTATGGAGGGTGAGTGGATGTTCTCCTCTGGCCACTCTTGCAGAGGGGGGATGAGCCCCATCGCCTGCAGTGCTTCCACCCACAGGTGGCACAGGGCCACCGGAGGAGGGTCCGGCCTGGGCACTACTGCCGGGTGCACTCGCCAGCTGAGGTGAGAGAGGTGGGTCCGCTGGAACCCGCCTTCCCTGTCGTCCTATGTTTTGCATTATGTTATGACAGTTTGGGTTAGTAATGTACAATACCATTCACAATTAGTTGTAACAGCATGCATTAGTATTCTCATTAACCAAACACCCATATATTCAAGCCATTGAACAGCAAGCATAGCACATTCATAATTTGAACAGCAATACACAATCCAACAACATGCAGGGTTGATTGATGGCAACAGGCCATCAGGTTTGGATGTATGAACAGGGCAGATGCATCAACATACATGCAAATATGTATGAACCAACAGGACAAATGTCCAAGGGTGTTAATTGTGATTGCACATACCAATTTCACGTGGAATGGATTATATGTGGTTATAGGGTAGGGTGAAGAAAATTTAATTAACAACTTCAAATACCAATACATATGCTGTACATTTCTACTAGCTGCAGATATATACACACTACAGTTTTGCCTACAGTTTCCTATGTGATATCTACTTCAGGTTGGTGATAGGAATGTTACTGCTACATCAATATACATTTCATTTTTATTCATACACATTCATATCTGGCTCTGTTCAGCTACATCATCCTGCTACATTTGCTTTATACAGCTATAGACAACTGTGGATGTTTGGTATTTCAGACAACCATACTATCTGCATATTGCAGACTGAGAGCAACATATCCAGATTTTGGGACACACATTCCAGCTGCAGTACTGTTTTCAACACATGTTACTGTTTGGTTCTGCCCGTCACATTCATTTCATTATGTACTGACTGCAGTATACTTTATTCAGGAGTTATTACTACTTTATTGGTGGATTTATACCTCTTTCTCACACTCTCTCACTTGTTTTATTTTTACAATTCAGGATGGTACTTAATTCTAGGCTTTATTGACATGTTTTACCTGTAGTTATAACAATCCTTTCCAACAGTCTCATTTATGTCATGTTTCTGTATTTCAACAGGGATATATTTCACACATGTGTTTTACTCAGCTTCTACAGCTGTACTTTTCAGCCTGCTGCAGGTTATGTACTATTATATTACAGGTGGGACATCTTTATTTCAGACTTGTTTCATTTTTATGTTTGGATTACAGGCTGCATCACACTTTTGTAATCAAGCAATACTTGCAAACCCTCTTACACTGTTACTTGCACATTTTATTAATTAGTGACTAACACTGCACTCTTTTACTAACTGTCATACTTATATATTTATTTACAGTTACAGGGAGAGAATTACTGACCTGCCTGGTGGTGCAACCACACCAGCCTATCGCCATAGGCTCGACGGTTCGCAGAACAGACACCTGCAGCTGTAATATAAATAAAGTAATTTTGGAATACACATCTCCATAATATCAGCTAGGTTAATTTCTTACATAAATAATTACATGTAACTTACTCAGTAGTGGGGCGTTGGGCATTTGCCGAGCCTCATGGATCCAATGGTTCAGTTGGTCCTGCTTCCGTCTCTTCAGGTCCGCATGGTGGTGACAGACCTGCTCACAAGTCCTTGGTATTCCTGTGGCACTGGTGAGATCATGTGCCAACCGGTCCCATGCCTCAGCCCTATGTACTCCCCACAGGACCTGGCCCTGCATGAGTTGGGCCTCATGATTATGGACAAGGAGCCAAACCATATATTTGGACTCCTCAATGCCCCACCTCTGTGCTTGGAAGCAACTACCCTCACCTACACCTGACATCCTGGCTGCAAGTCAGTTCTACAATTGGTTATGCTGTGTATTCCCACCTATGGGGCTTATATATGCCATTTTTCTCGCACTTATCTCTGATTGGCCATTTTGGAATTGTATCAGCTTCACAAAACCTGCTTTGTCATGCTCCTCTTTCTATTCATTCCTATATATATGCTATTACTGCTTTTCTAAGTGCAACTGGCATGGCTTAGTGGTTCAGCACTTTGACTATGGTGCATGGTATCCTGGATTCGAACCTGGCCATTGCATTTTATATTTTATGACTGTCTGCACAGGCTAGGTGGTATTTCTGTGTAAAGGCAATTTTGATACAGCTTGCTCAACAATGCCCGTCGGTTAGCTTGTTGGCGCGGTGCACAGCTCCTCGCAAACGGATCACGCTGGTTTACGCGTGGTTTGGCTGTCAGCACGCATATTACGCTCAACTCAGCTACAGGCGCACAGTTTCAACGTGTTAAAACACTCCTTTACCCCGGGCACTCATTTTACACCTATTAAACCACTGCTCACCTATGGGCACTCATTTTACACCTGTTAAAACACTGCTCACCTACAAGCAGATATCCTCAACTTGTTAGACTGTAGCTCAGCTATGGGCACATCTCACATTTTTTTTTTATTTTTTTATCTCACATTTCTTCAAAATACATGGCCCATTTCATTACATTTTACATAAAATTTAATTTTATATCTGTACATATATGTCAGGGACTTTAATTTTATATATGGACATATATGTCAGGGACTTGTTTCGTGCTTATTTCACTAAAAATAAAAATTGATGTTCTGGGGGCTCGAACCATGACTGCCTCCTCTTCAGCTGACGTCTCTACTGCTACGCTATTGCTTCTTGGCTTACTTTGCATATTTAGGTCTTATATGCTTTTCCACTGACTGCTAACTGTGGCTAAGTGCCAGGCACGGCCACGTAAACGAGCGCACTCACGGTCAAACATCTTTACAACTTATAAAAAAAAATTATTAGATGTTCATTTCTACATTTTATGTTCATAGTCTTTGGGGGCATGTGCTGTGTTGTGTTTATTCACATTTACACGGACTCTGTCGTGGGGGTTTACTTTTGGGACTTTTACTCTTCTGGAGGCATGTCCGTTTGCAGGGCTCGCCCTACGGACACGCCCCCTACTGTCTTACACGGACCGTGTTAGCCTTAGGTGTGATTCAGCATGCCCTCATGCATATGCATGACATGCTGACATCACACCGTTTAACTGCAGCCTCCGTGTAAGCCTTGTAACTCTTACACGGAGGCTTCGTGAATCTTGCCCAATGTTATTCACAGATGACATATTACTTACTTTAGTAATAAAAAACTGTGCCAAAGGCTAGAAGGTACTTATAAACACTTTAATGGATAAAACTGGTAAGCACTTTCGTAAAAACTTCTTCAGACCATACCAAGTTACACAAGTCAGTCATTAAATAAAGATTTAAAAAAGAAGCAACCAGTGAATTTGCAGTCCTCATACACATGATGAAAAAGTAATTAAAACCTCCTACTCTTCAAATTCCTGATATCCATCTGCTGTTTGAAAGAATGAGTGAACATCAGAGGGATATCAGGAATTTGAATGTTAACAACTCTCTGGCTAGGCACATTAAAGACACTGACATTACACATAACTTTAATTTTAAAGTTATTGAGATGGTAAATGAAAATGTTAGACTCGGTAATATTAGTAATCACACTGAAAGCCGTGAGATGTTTTGGATATTATATTTGCAAGCTGATAAAGTTTTTGGACTAAATGACAAGGTTTCTTTAAAACCTAAATTGAAGAGTAGGAGGTTTTAATTACTTTTTCATCATGAGAACTGCATATTCATTGGATGCTTCTTTTTTAAATCTTTATTTAATGACTGAATTGTGTAACTTATGCTCTGAAGAAGTTTTTTATGAAAGCTCTTTCCAGTTTTATCCATTATAAAGTGTTTATAAGTACCTTCTAGCCTTTGGCACAGTTTTTATTACTATTTTATGTTTTATGTGCTTCTGGTTCTCGTTTGGTGGTTTTGTTTCCTTTATATTGCTTACTTTATCTAATTCTAAAACAACTCTAAATGAGTTACATCTATAAATAAAGAAGTTTCATTCAATCTCCGGTTTACACTTTAATAAACAAAAATCAAAATTCTTATTTCTGAATCAATAGAAAAAAATACAAGCTGGCAAAAATCACATTATTGGCAACCAAGTACTAATTTTGATTATTTAGGCATTATTTTTATGCATCCTATTGAAAAAACAATGAACATGAATTATAATAACATTATAAAAATAATTGAAATCCATATGGAAATGTGGAATAAAATGTTTATAACCTTTGAGGTCATATTGCAACTAATAAAATTATTCTTTTACTGAATATATTATATATCTCAAAGGCCATATCTATGATACCAAAGAGAAAATTTCTTAAAAACATAAACTCTCTTTTGTTAAAATGTTTATGGCTTGTAAAAAAAAATAGAATAGTTTTTACTCAGCATATTAGATCTTGGGAACAAAGAGGAATTGAATTTCCTGATATAGAAACATATATCAAGACCTCTATAATTAGAACTATTATAAATCAGATAGACTCTATTTATTCTTCCAACTGAGAGCACTTACGTTTAACCATATTGTGACAAAAGGAGGTACAATCAGCTCAGCTAGCTGTAATTTTGTAAATAATTATATCTCATTGGTGAATATCGAAATTATTTATGCAAGATGCTTGTGTGAAAAATGTATTAGAACTGTATGTTATGTGTATTTCAACTTGCTTGTACAGGCGTGTGTGTTGAAAAGGGTATTTGCAAAGTGCTGTTTGAAATGTAACCACAGTATGCCCTACTGGAGGAAAACAGAAATGTACATGCACTATTGTAACTGCTTAAATGTATATATTTTAACAGTGGAAAATGGGATACAGGAGGTTAATCTCAGTTAAGTAAATTTTAGAAAAATACCTGAAACTAAATTACTTTATGGCTAGGCCATAAAAGAGGTTATCTTACAGTTTTCAATGCAGCAAGAGACAATGTCTGTACTAGGTCACTTTCTGTATTGTCTGTAGGGTGAATTAATTACTAGTCTTGAAAGCATGAAGGAATGGAATTGTTGGTTTACTACTGAAATTGCGAACGGCACTTGGGCGACAGTCGGATAGTCGAACGTATAAGGTCGTGAACAAGGATGTCGAAGACAAAATAATCAATCTAGGAACGGTTTTAACATGGGTCGAGGTAGGGAAGATGTTTGTAGTAGGGAATAATACTGAACACCTACCTCGACCCATGTTAAAACCGTTCCTAGATTGATTATTTTGTCTTCGACATCCTTGTTTACGACCTTATACGTTCGACTATCCGACTGTCGCCCAAGTGCCGTTCGCAATTTCAATAGTAAACCGGAATTGTTTTATGATGTCTAGCATCTGTCAGAGATCTGAGGAGAAGCCCTTGTCTGTATATTTTTTACAGGTAGATGCTAAATACTGCCAGCTTACAGCAGTGGGGGATTCACCTGGGAACTAGGAGCCAGATGACAAGAAATTATGTCATTCTGCAAACTATTCCAGTGGTAATATTATAGATAGACCACTACAACACAACACAAACCACAAGACACATAGCTCATCTACACAGTGTGCCCCTCAACCTAAGCCCCTAAGACAAAACAGCTTGCCCAATACACTAATCATAGGTGACTCGATAGTGAGGCTCACTGATGTCCCACTCACTAGGTAGAATAATAAGAAGGTAACAGTTAGCTGTCTATCAGGTTCCAGAATCCAACACATAATGCACTCATTCCAACTAAACACAAGAAAACAAACTGCAAAATCCCAAAGAATAAGGCACCATGCCTGGAACAACAAATTAGTTTATTATAAAGTGTTTTTCGTCCACATCAAATAGTCAAACTTCATCAGAAACAAGTACTTCATTCACAAGAAACAGTTTAACTAACCCTCTTAGTAAGTCACATGACATCCCAGCTCAGTAAGTTGCATGACATCCCAGTAAAAATGTAAAGAGCTAGTCACATCTATTTAAGAAATAACAGCATATATTTAAAATGACCATGTTAATATTTCTATAATCCACAAATTACACTAGTTAAAACAAAAATATGTTAAACTTCTGTCCAACAATTTAATAGAACAGTGAGTATGAGAAAAAAAAACTTAAAAATGTAAACGTATATTTAGGGGAAAGGTCGTCAATAATATCTCATTAGATTTTTCACATAACACACCTACTCAGGTCACAACACAAGTACAAGTATGGCTCTGTCACTGTTCATGTGGGTGTAAAAGACCTGAGATGCACCTCCCTGGACTACATGAAAAGAGACACGGAGAGCTCTCAGATTATGTGGCCCAGGCAGGTATGACCCCATCCCTGAGCCACATCCTACCGTCACCCAGAATTATACTTCAGTATAAGCAGAAAATGATTGACGTCAACAATTGGCTAAGTTTCTGGTGTCATTCTAAAGGGATCCAGTATCTGTCTGCTTGGGATAACATGATAGACAGACCTCAATGTTTTGCCAGAGATGGCCTGCATCTTTCACCCCTGGGTGTCTAGATACTAGTTAAGGCTCTTGCCACCCCTATAGTGCCTTATTTATTTATTTTATTTTAGTTTACAGGCGATGTTCCAAAGACCAAATTACCACTGTAACAGCTACAGATGAATGCAATTTGAGGGTCATGCTGCTCAATGCTTGAAGTCTAAATCTCAATATGCACTTGCTCGAAGCACTCCTCAAAATGGAGAACACTGAAATTTGTGCTGTAATGGAGACCTGGTTTAAAGCAGCAGAAATCACCCCTGTGCTACCAGGCTATACTTCATTCCACACCTTTCAGCCCCAGAACATGGACTGAAGTTCCAAAGGCGGTAGTGTCTCCATATTCATAAAGGATATGCACACCTCCAGACTAATAGCCCAGCATAACAAATCTGAGATACGTTAGGTACAACTAACACTGGGTAAAATGGCAATTCAGGTTGTAACCTGCTATAGGTCCCCAACCATGTCCCAAGACTCTCACTCCACACTACTTATCACCCTGGAAACTATTAGGGTCCAATCCATCACACTCATACTAGGTGACTTCAACTACCTCTCCATCAACTGGGAAAACTACTCATACACCAATACACTGGCCCAACGCTTCCTGGAATTCATCAGTCCCAATGCCCTGAACCAGCTCATTCTCACCCCCACTAGAGGATGCAACATCCTTGACCTGGTTATTAATAACATGGGCAACCATTGCTTTACACCCATAGTCAGTTCCTCCCTGGTTAGATCCGACCACAGACTAATCACTATGGAAATCCACATCTCACCAACACCCCCACAAATGTAACCACCATGAAAAACTTCTCAAAGCTGAGTTTGGGCTCCTAAAAACAGAGATGGCTAACTTCACAGCACCCATGTTAATGGAAAATAGATGCATGACTGCCGAATCATACACCAATGCACTGTATGAACACGTACATAAATGCATGGACCTAGCCATATCCAACAGAACCAAGATGCTCTCCTCCAAAAAAAGGAAGCCAGTCTGGTGGTCACATGCCATTAACAAACTGTACAACAGAAGGAAGAAACTGTTGCAGAAAAAAGTGAAGTCTCAAGACTGGAAAAACTCCCTTATTAGCCTCAACAAAAAGTTGAGATCCCTCATAAAACCTCTAAAGCCAGCTATGAAGTCAGAATTGTGGCAGACACTACAAACAACTACAAAGCCTTCTATATTTATATCAAGAATCTCCATGGCAATACCCAGGTTTGCTCTGAGTTACTGCACAATGGTACCTCCTATACTGAGCCTACAGATATTGCCAACATACTGGCTGACAGATTCAGTGCCAACTTTACCCCTCTCCCCCCTAAAGGACCAATCTGAATACCAGAGGAATGCCAGGCACCCAGCATTACTGCAGCACAGGTTAAAGCTGCATTGTCCAAGGCCAAGAATACAGCTTCCGTGGGACCTGAGAAAATCCCTGGATGTGTTTTACATGAACTACAAAGTAAACTGGCACATCTATGTGCCTTGTTCAATCACAACCTCACCTAAGGCTTTGTCCCTACTGAATGGCGTACTGCTACAGTCATCCCTCTCCATAAAGGGGGAGTAACTACAGAACTTGGGAATTATCACCTCATTAGCCTGATGAGTCTGATATGTAAGGCTATGGAGCACATCATCATGGATCTAGTTAACAAGGATATAGGGAATCTCCAAACTCTAGATCCCATGCAATATGGTTTTATGAAAGGTAGATCATGCCTGCTCAACCTGGTTGACTTCTTTGAGTCAGTCACCAGAGCTGTGAATGAGGGCAAGGCAGTTCATACAGCCTACCTCAATCTGGCCAAGGCCTTTGAAACCATTCTCCACTCAAGAAGTATTGATAAACTCACCAAATTAGGGATCAGCCCCTATATCACTAGGTGGGTTGCAAACTGGTTCACAGATAGAACCCAAAGTGTGAAAGTAGCAAGTCACCAAGACCTCCAGCACCTTCTCTGTCCAACCGGTGCTTCATGTCCCTGCCCAAGTAGTTGATGCACACACTCTTTGAGGTTTGATTTAGACACACACATGATGCACAATGGTACCTGGGTCCTCTCCTGTTTGGCATCTACTTCTCAGAAGTTCAGGCCAACATGGAAGCACTCTGGCTGATCATGCTTGCAGACAACTGCAAGCTGGGAACCATTATTATCTCCCCATGTGATGTAAACATCCTACAGAAAGGCCTCACTGAAACCAATGACTGGTGTTAAAACCACAGCCTTAAGCTTAATGCCAAAAAATGCTTCATCATCCCCTTTGGGAAAAACGCAGTTCCCACTAATTACCACATTGATGGGAGCCCACTGAACACTGAAGGCATTATAAGAGATCTGGGGATACAGGTTGACAGCAACCTCTCCTTCGACCACCACATTGCCACTGTGGTCAGATAGTCCTTCTATGTGGCACATCTCATTACCAAGGGTTTTGCATTTAGGAAGAAAGAGGTCATCATCTCTGTCTACTCTTCCCTTATTAGGCCAGTCATCAAGTATAATGCCTCATTTGGCATGTACCTCACTAGACATATGCAACAGCTGGAAAGGTCACAAAAGTACCTCATGAGGAGGATCCTAGGCCTTAAATACATGTCCTACGTGGACAGACTCAAAAAACTCCAGCTATACTCTGTCTCATATCATCTGTTAAGAGGCAATCTCTGCTTGACTTACAAAGCCATGTCTGACCCAGCTTTGTTAGAAATGCCACATCTAAAGAAATCCCAGTCCCTCCTCACCACATACTCCAGGGACCTCAACCTCATTACCACAGTCAACAGAATATGCTGGAGGGACAGATTCATAACCCAGAGACTGCCCATGCTCTGGAATAGACTTTCCATACATGTCAAGTAGAGCACCTCACTGGCCCTCTTCAAGAAAAATCTTGATGAATGAATGGGAAATAGAAAGATCACCCAAGGGACCACTCCAATGGCTCTACTTGATAGATGCTTTGGGTACTAACATCGGGCGGCATGATGCCAGAGCACTTCTATGGGCTAGGCTTGTAAAGGCTCTAGAGCCATTAGCCTAGTACACACCTATGAACCTATGAAGATATTAATCTGAGAAGTGAGACAGGGCGATATGCATTCTGCCTTTCACCTGGCAATGATTAGAAGATCCATTCCCCACATCTGCCTTGCTCTAATAGTAAGTTACTAGGGAATAGTAATTCTTTTAGACAAGGTCAGGAATATATTAAAGCTTAGTTTAGACTATTTTATTTATTTATTTGAGACTGTACTGCAATGTTATTTTAAATATCTCCTGTGGTTTTGAACTCTGATGTTGCTGTGACTATATATTTAATATTGACTTGTTATTTTATTATTTATTATTAAATATATTTAAACCTTTCATTGTGACTGATATGTGGAGAGATATTCAAGTTTTCAGATAACTTGCATATTTATTTGGTGACACTGTGTGGGCCACTCGTAATAGCCTCATATTTGGTCAAACTTCCATTTGTGTCAATATTAATATTACTCAGTAAGACTGGACACCCTTTGTTAAGGGCCTTAAAGTAGCTGATAAGGAGTTGACTGGTGGCAGTAGTAACTACCTTATAGTCTGGGCAGAAGGGAGTATAGCTAGTAAACCTGTGACAGCCTCTCCCAGGTGTGTGTGTATGTCTAAATCAAACGTCAAAGAGAGCGTGCATCAACTACTTAGGCAGGGACATGACGCACTGGTTGGACAGAGAAGGTGCTGGTGGTCTTGGCTTGGTCACTTGGCTGATATCTCAAATCTATAGCTGTGCCAGTAGGGAGTCTTACTGGGGATCTGGAGAAAGAGGGAGAAACCAGCCCCAAATGGACTGTGGTCTCTGTGTGCTCTTAAGGGAAATTGCACTTGATGTAGAGAGTTGCATCTGGAAATACTGTTTGTATACTTGCTATACTTCCAGAGTACATGCCCACTGGTGCCAGTGGTGAGGATTGAGTATCCTTGATTACTGGTCCAGTGGTGTGTCATCACATTATGAGCTGGCAGTGGTGGGATCACCACATCACATACTGGGATTCAGTGGTATGGATATTGAACTCCTGTAGCCTGTACAAAGTGGTCACTAAAGAAGGTGTTTGTATTCTCAAGTAGCCACACAGTATACCTGCAGAGTTTCATATCACAATAGTTTTATTTATTTTGTGTTAGCTTAGTTAGTCAGGGAGAGCAGGCAAGGATGTCAGCACAGGATTATGGCAAGCTGACAAGGAGCCAGTTGGCTGAGATGTGCCAAGCCAATGGACTGGTGCATGCCAATCTGACTAAAGTAGAAATGATTGCAGCCTTAGTCACAGCTGCATCACAGACCAGCAGCCAGGAGGACAACAAAATAGGCCTTGGGGATGTACAACTCTCAGAAAATGCATCAGAGGACTTAAAAATCCATCTGGAGTTAAAGAGACTTGAACTGGAAGCCAAATGGCTGGAATTAGAATCAGCAGAGAGACTGTGGCATTTGGAAGCTGAAGAAAAGGAGATACAGGTGACATTAGAATCAGCAGAGAGACTGAGATGTCTGGAAGCTGACGAAAATGAGAGACTGAGACATTTGGAGGCTGAAGAAAATGAGAGGCAGAGGCAACATGAAAAAGAGATGCTGACTCATCACCAGGGTCATGAAGGTAATAGGAAAAGGAGTAAATGAACCCCAGAAGCAATAAAGATCAGTAACTTTCATCTATAATTTACAGTGGGTGATAATTTTGATAGTTTTATTCATATGTTTGAAAGGGTATGTAAACAGCATAATGCTGACCAAGGGCTCTGGGTACGGTTCCTTAATCCTTTACTCCATGGTAAAGCTGCAACTGCTGTTTCTAAATTGTCTGATACTGATTGCTTATCTTATAATACCATTAAAATTGTTTATTAAAGTGTTTTAAATTAACACCTGAAGCTTACAGAAAAAAAGTTTTTGAGCATAGATTTTGAAACCTTCTTTCCTCTTCATGCTGATGAGCATCTGTTGCTCTGTGTAACCCTAGTGGATATTTCCCTGCGTTTTTCTTCTGGCCACAGTACAGGCAACACAGGTTTGTGGACTTTAACAGATACCCTGCAACTCTAACTATCTGTCCAGAAGCCACCATTTTAAGCTTAAAATAATACCACTGAACCCTAGTGGATTTTTCCCTGCCGTTTTCTCCTGGCCACAGTACAGGCAACACAGGTTTGAGAACCTTAACAGATACCCTACAACTCTAACTATCTGTCAGGAAGCCACCATTTTAAGCTTAAAATAATACCACTGAAGTATGTGTCCCAGTAAATAACTACTACTAAGCTAATCTTTTAATTAATGCTAGACTTTATAAGCACAAGTATTTACAGTGTTTTTTTTTGCTAGTCACTACGAAAATCAGACGCCAGCAGTTCCTATCCTTTCTCTTTGGTTACCCACTATCCTCATACTGTTTCTGTGTATATTCTCCTGTTCTGCACTTTACCCTTCCCTGAATTAATTTCTAGCCTCACTCATAATTGCCTTTCCTAGTGCACCTACCCTAATTTACTGTCTTCAGACTCTTACATATTAATGTTTTTTTTATGTTTTGCCCTGCTTTTAGCTGCTAGTAATACCTCTCTCTCCCTCTCCAAAGACCCTCTCTACTGTAGCTTATTTTAACTATATAACACTGGGTTTGCTTCAAGTAAGTCTACTTGTGTAGCTTGAGGCCAGTGTTCTTTTGTAAGCTTACTTCTGCTCATATTTTATTTCTTTTTATTTTATTTCTGGTGACTATACCTTTAGAAACTTTATATCCTTGTCTCTTAAGCTAGTTTTTCACTATCTTTTTCTGATTGTTTCTATAACTTCATCTTGACCAGGGTGCTACCCCTGCTCCGTTCGCCCTCGCTATGCTCGGGCTCACTTCGCTACCCTACCCTACCCCCATTCCCACCTACCCCATTACAATTACCTTTATACCTAACTATCCCTCCTCTTCCTGTCCCACTAGCCACTACAATTCCACTTCCTGCCTATTGCCACAACCACATTACTAATCTTTCAATCTTTTCAACACCACTTCCTCTATACCACTGCATCTCTACCTACTCTATCTGACCATATTTTATTCCAACATGTATTATTTTCTAATATCTTCTACATTACTCCTTATTCTCTCTATCTCCACCTCTTATCACTCCAATCTCTCTGACCCACTCCTATGTTCACCAACTTCTGACTCATACAACATATATCCAACTACTTCATCTTTTACTATCTCCTCTAATCTCTTTACTACCTCTACCTCAAGTTTATATAAACTATCCATAATACAGGTTTTTAAACCTTCCCACAAAGCTAAGTCAAAACTATACAAACTCCATCTAGCATCTACTACACACTCACTCCTCACTAAAAACCTACTTTGCTCTGGAGATATCCATCTCATCCCTGGCCCCTCTTCTCTCCCCAAAACTACCTCTACACTGCCCCCATCTTACTCCTCTAACAGTCACCAACCTCAGTCACAACAATCATCTCCATCCAAATACTTAATTATTTACTCATTGAATATTCAGTGTCTAGCAAATAAAGTCACTGAGCTGCACTCATGGATAGCTCTCAATACCCCTCACATCCTCGCCCTATCTGAAACCTGGCTCAAGCCACAAATCTGAAATAGTGAAATACTCCCACCAGGTTATAATATCTTCCAATCTGATAGACCTGTAAAAAAGGGTGGTGGCTTGGCCATCCCCTACTCAAACATTCTTAACCTCTCACTATATCTTTCCCCAATTCCTGACTTCCTCCCAGCTGAAATCATCATCCTTAACTGCCATCTGAATCCCCACAAAAAAACTTGCAATTGCCTCTATCTACCTTCATCCTGGTAACAATCTGTCCATTCTTGAAAACATCCTATCCTGGTTCTCTCACAACATACCATATGAGACACTTATCCTTGGTGATGTCAACATTGATTGGTCCAAACTCACAACTGACTCCCCCCAACTCAGTATCCACCTACACGGCTTTTACAAACTTATAACATCTCCCACTCGCTTCCATAAAAATTCCACTTCCAGCTCCATCATAGACTGGATCCTTACCAATTCCCCCCACCAATACCACAATCCCACCACCTTACCTGACTCCCTCAGTGATCATCTCCCTACCACCATCTTAAGACACTACTCACATGTTCCTAAACCTCACCTTATCTCAGACTGTCGAAAACTATCGACTTTCAATTCATCCCAATTTAACTCTATTCTCCACAACATAGATTGGTCCATCCTAAAACACCTCCCCCTAAACAATGCTGTAAGCACTTTCAATAGTATCTTCATGAATACTCTAAACTCCTTAGCTCCCTCTAGGAAGATCAGAGTAAAATCAAACCATGCTCCCTGGCTCTCCAAAGAGACTAGGTCCCTTATGAAACAAAGATATCATGCTTGGAAAACCTGGACTAAAACTAAACAACCCCCTTATCTTCAAAAATACAGGCAACTGAGGAACCTTGGAAAAAAACATACAACTAATGACAAAAAGTTATACTATAGCTCTGTTCAGCTTAACAACAAATCCAATCCTTAAAAGTTTTGGTCAACTCTCAACAACTTCCTCTATCCTGGAAAGCTCTCTAATCCCTCCCCATACCCTAACTCTTCCTCTCAGGAAACAGCTACCCTCCTGAATAAACACTTTATCTCTTCCATCCAAAATCTTGTAACCTCTAAGCCAAACTCTACTTCGACACCCACCTCTCCAAGTCCCACTCACACAACTTTGTTTTCTTTTGAGCCAGTTCCCATTACTAACATGAAATCTCTACTACTCAAGCTAAAACCCTGCTCTTCTTCCACTGGCAATCTATCTCCTACATTCCTCAAACTTGCTGCTGACTGTATCTATACTAATTAATCGATCTATTCTGGAATCGACTATCCCCACTCTTTGGAAATCTTTCTTCACTATCCCTCTTCATAAAGGTGGAAACTCCACTGACCCCTCAAGCTACTGACCCACTGTCATTCTGCCCCCCATCTTCAAGATATTAGAAAAATGTATTCACTCACAGCTTCTCAATCACCTCCTCACACACCACTCACTTACCCCTACCCAACATGGATTTCATCCTCATCACAGCACTACCACTGCCCTCCTCTCCTTCACTCATATTATTGCAGAGGCTCTAGACAACAATAAACCAATTTCCTGTCTCTTCCTAGATCTCTCCAAAGCCTTTGATACTGTCTCTCATCCTCTACTACTATCCAAACTTGCAAATCTCCACCTATCCCCCTCCACACTTGCCTGGTTTAATAGTTACCTATCTGGCAGGGAACAATCTATCAAATGGCTCTCATCCTCCTCACCTTTCCTTCCTATCTCCACTGGTGTTCCCCAAGGCTCCATCTTGGGACCCCTTTTGTTTAACATTTTCACCAATGATCTTTACACCTCATGCAAAGAATCCTCCCTTATTCAGTATGCCGATGACTCCACACTTATATCCATCTCAAATAACATTCCTGAACTACACTCCCTGACCCAACAGGCCCTACTATCCACTGAACAATGGCTCTCTCACAACCTATTGATCCTAAATCCCAAAAAGACCAAACTCCTACTTTTCCTTCCCTGTTCTCTTTCTCATCACAAAACCTCCTTTTTTATTACATCTTCTAACAATACAAACATCCAACCTGACACCCACACAAAACTCTTAGGGGTCATTATCGATGATGAACTCAAGTTCAACCTACACATACTCCAATGTATAAAAAAAACAAACCAGAAACTATGTCTGCTATATCGGAACAAAAAATTCCTAAAACCTGAATCTAGACTAACCCTGGGCCAGGCACTCCTCCTCCCCTCCCTCTTATACGCCACCCCAGTTTTTTCCAATATCCAGGCTTCCACTCTAAACAGACTGCAACAGACTTACCATAAAATAGCCAGATTCATTACTAACTCTCCATACAACTCACACCACTGCATTTCTTTAAACTCTCTTCAATGGCTTGAACGTCCCCAGTTTCTGCTATCTTATCAATTTCATATGCTACACTCTATTCTTTATAAACCCTCCTTCTGTCCATCTCTGTCTTCCTTAGTCTCCATCTACATCCCATCCCGGACCCTCCGTACTTCTAACCAACAATTACTTGATATCTACCACCCAAAAAGGTCAGAAGGTAAACTGCTCTACAAACACTCCCTTGCCCATGCTTGGAACAAACTTCCCCTTGACTTATGTTCAATCTCCCACACCTCACACTTTAAAAATGAACTAAAAGCTTATTTTCTCAATTCCAGAACCTGCCCTTGCCATGACCCTACCTAGTCTTCCTTCCCTTTATGTACCCTCAAAAGGACCATACATAGTACCTCATTACACCTCTCTCTCCAATGCATCTACTAAACATTTGCACAATTTTATACAAACAAAAAATGTTTATTGTTGACTTATTGAACTATATCAATGTAAAATTGTTACTTAGCTTCTTTTTAATGCAACTTTAACTTTATGCATGTAACCCAACATATGTGAATCATTTTGCTATAACTGCTATTATATCAATATTGTTTAAAACTGTACTTGTTTTAAAATGTATTACTGGAGCTTTTCTCCTCAGGTCTCCACTGAAAATGGGCCACAAGCCCAGTTGGACAAACCCGGTTAACAAATGTCAATAAATAAAAAATAAATAAGGAAAATGAAAGTATGTTTGAATATATTGCTGAACTAAGCATTTATTTTCATGGGTGGATAAGTGGTTATCAGGTCACCACTTTTCAGTGCCTGGCAGACCTTGTGGTGAGGGAACAAGCTCTTAGCACTTTGTCTGAGGACATGAGAATCTGGTTGGCAGATAAAGAATGTAATACCGCAGATGATTTGGGGGAAAAGGGAGACCTATACCTAGCAAGCAGGACATCACTGCACAGGAAAGGGATATTCAGTGCTGCACATGGGTCTAAGAGAACCCACTGATGGACAGCCTAAATCACCAAAACAATGTCTGTCAGTAACAGGGGAAGCCACTAGTTCAGGTCACAGCCAGGAACAAGGATTAAAAATTGTAAATCTAACCAGTGTAGCCATGTAGCATATAAATGGCCATGGAGGCAAGGTGGGGAACAAAAAGTAGGGGAGCCAGTAAGTGGGAAAGCCAGAATGCCAGAAATAAGTTGTCTGGAGACAACAAGGGTACCAAACTGCCACAAGAGGTTATATCCTACCTTAGTAGATGGGGAACAAGCCACTGTGAAGAGAGACACCACCACTTGATCTAACTATTGTGAAGCCTGCAATAGTTAAAGAGGAGCACTACTTACATGAGCAGTCTACTCCAGTCAGATCATTAGGTGGGACCCAATTCCAAATATGTTTGCCTAGGGTTCACCTTGATTGGGAGGGTGGAAAAGGAAGCAAGCGAGTAAGTGTGTTTGAAGATATTCCTGCAGATATCCTGATAGGGAATGATTTTGATAATGCAGTACCTTGTGTGCATGCAGTTAATTGCAGTCAGGCTTGGAGACAAGCATGTGGGTTTGGTAGCCTGGGGTGACCCAGACAGACTACACACTTGAAGCCAGGACTGGTGAGGTGGCTACTTCAAGGAGGAAGCTACCCTCTAACAGTGAGACTGAAGATGTGCCACAGCTGCTTGTGAGTACTGATGTTCACTTGGATAGAGTGACTGCAGGGGCAGAGGTGAGTAGTAGTACCCCGGCTGACAATGAGGCACTGCTGTCAGAAAATACCAGACTTCCTGTGGAAGGGGAGCTGATAAGGGTTACAAAGACAGAGTTGAGACATGCTCAGCTGTCAGACCATACATTACAAGGCTTGAGAGAGATAGCCAGGGAGGCACTTGATTCTCAAGGAAAGGCAGAATCTGTATACTGGGAAAAGGGGTTACACTATAGAGAGTGGACACCTGAGAGAGGGCCAGAGGGTGAGAGAATACAACAGTTGGTAGTACCCAGAGCCTACCATCTGGAACTTCTAGCTGTATCCCATGACATTCCCTTTGCAGGTCATATGGGCATAAACCATACCAAGAGACGTATTATGCAGAACATTTATTGGCCTGGGATTTCCAGGGATGTAACAGGGTACTGCAGGGCCTGCGAGCCATGCCAAAAGGTAAGCAAGGCAGGAGGCAGCTCCTTTGATGCCTTTGCCTGTAATTGAGGAGCCATTTCAGAGGGTAGCTATGGATACTGTGAGGCATCTGAGTACCCCAAGTTCCACAGGGAAAAAGTATATCCTAGAGGTAGTAGATTATACTACCAGATATCCTGAAGTGGTGGCACTGTCCTACATTGAGGCAGAAGAAGTGGCAAATGCTTTGTTAGAGATTTTCAGCAGGGTAGGTTTCCCAAACTAAATACTAACTGACAGAGGTGTCAAATTCATGTAAGACCTACTGGCTTGTCTGTGGAAGCACTGTGGAGTGAAGCACTTAAAGACCACCCCTACCATCTCCAGGCTAGTGGTCTTGTTGAGAGGTTAAACTCTACACTAAATACAATTCTACGACCATTTGCAGACCAGTTTAAGAGGAAGTGGGACAAATATTTGCCCCATCTGTTGTTTGCTAACAGAGAGGTGCCTCAGGAATCCACAGGTTTTTCATCCTCTAAGTTGCTGTATGGGCATAGGATGAGGGAACTTCTATATCTGATTAGTGATGAGTGGGAGGGTGAGTGTGAATCTCACAATGAGTCCGTTGTAGCATATGTTCTAAACCTCTGGACAAGTCCCAGGGAACTCATGGACTTGGCCCAGGAGACCCTGACAGAAGCCCAACAGCAGAAAAATGGTCTAGTATAACAGGAATATTAGTGTTAGAGTGTATACTGTGGAGCAGCATATTATGGTTCTCATTCCTGTCAGACACAACAAGCTGCAGGTTGCTTGAAAGGGATGCTTCAAAGTGGTAAGGAAGGTCCATGATGTTAACTACATGGTAGAACTGCTAGACAGGAGGCAGGGGCACAAACTGTACCATGTTAACATGATGAAACTTTACCATGATAGGGAGGCCCTGGTGCAAAGTATTTGCAGTAGAAGGCAGTATGAGTCTGAGGGGATCTATGGCTACATTGAGCCAGCCAGCAAAATGCCAAGCTACTAACTGGGAGCCTAGGGTTGCAGACATATGATATGACAGTGCAGCAGCACAATGCAGATTGGCTCTTAAGACATGGAATGGGGTAATGTATTCCCAGATTGACTCATTTCTCTCAGTAACATTTCTCAAGGGTTACTTGAAGAACTAACTTGAATCTTCAAGGGGGAGGGAGAAGTGTGAGAAAAGGAGGTACAATCAGCTCAACTAGCTGGAATTTTGTAAAGAATTATATGCCATTGGTGAATATCAAAATGGTTTATACAAGATCCTTGTGTTACAAATGTATTAGAACTGTATGTCATGTCTATATAAAACTGCTTGTACACTCATGCATGTTGAAAAGGCTATTTGCAAGGTGCTGTTTGAAATGTAACCACAGTGTGCCCTACTGGAGGAGAACAGAAATGTATATGTACTATTGTAACTGTTTAAATGTATATATTTTAACAGAGAAAACTGTGATACAGGAGGCTAACCTCAGTCTAGTAAAATTTAGAAAAATACCTGAAATTAAATGACTTTATATCTAGGCCATAAAAGATGGTGTCTTACAGTTTTCAATGCAGCAAGAAATATAATGTCTGTACTAGGAAACTTTATGAATTGTCTTTAGGGTGAATTAATTACTAGTCTTGAAAGCATGAAGGAATGTGATTGTTTTAAGGTGTCCAGCATCTGCCAGAGATCTGAGGAGAAAATCTTATCTGTATATTTTTAAAGGTAGATGCTAAATACTGCCAGCTTCCAGCAGTGGGGGTTTCACCTGGGAACTAGGAGTCAGATGACAAAAAATGATGCCATTGTACATGCTATCCCAGCAGTAATATTGTAGATATTTATTTTGAAGTCTCTTAATGAGACAGGGCATTATGCATTCTGTCTTGGACCTGACAACAACTAGAAAATCCATTCCCCACATCTGTCTTGTTCTAATAGTAAGTTACTAGGGAATAGTAATTCTCTTAGATACAGTCAGGAATATAGCAAAGCTTAGTTTAGATTTTTTTTTTACTTATTTGAGAATGTACTGCAATGTTATTTTAAATATTTCCTGTGGTTTGAATTCTGATTTCACTATGAGTATATATTTAGTATTTTCTTGTTATTTTATTATTTATTATTATTAAATATATGTAAACCTTTCATTGTGGCTAATCTGTGTGGAGAAATTTAAGTTTTTAGAGTACTTGCATATTTATTTTCTGACACTATGTGGGTAACTCCTAATAGCCCTGCTCTTGGTCAAACTACCATTTGTGTTAATATTAATATTACACAGTAAAATTAGACACCCTTTGTTAAGGGCCTTAAAGAAGCTGATAAGGAGTTGAATGGTGGCAGTAGTAACTACCTTATTGTCTGAGCAGAAAGGGGCATAGCTAGTAAACCTGTACCAGCCTTTCCCAGGAGTATGTGAGTGTATAAATCAAACCTCAAAGTGTGTGTGTGTGTATGTGTGTGTGTGTGTGTGTGTGTGTGTGTGTGTGTGTGTGTGTGTGTGTGTGTGTGTGTCAGCTTCTTGGGCAGGAACACAAAGCACTGATTGGACAGAGGTGGTGCTGGAGGTCTTGGCTTGGCCACTTGGCTGAGATCTCAACTCTATAGCTGTGCCAATGGGGAGTCTTACAGGGGATCTGGAGAAAGAGGGAGAAACCAGCCCTGGACTGACTGTGGTCTCTGTGTGCTCTTAAGGGAAATTGCACTTGATTCAGAGAGCTGCATCTGGAAATACTGTGTGTGTACTTGCTATCCTTCCAATGAACATCCACCACTGTTGCCAGTGTAAGGATTGAGGCTCCTTGATTAGTGGTCCAGTGGAGGGTCATCACACATATTATTAAATTAAAAAACATATTTCAGTTAACTTTCCAATAACCAATCAATTTAATAAGTTATGGTATGTCTTTTGTTTTAGTATACGATATAATATATCAAACCCTACTAAATTAAATTCCATTAATTCTATATTTAATATATTCAGGAAACTTATTAACATGAATATAGAGATCAAGCTTTGGTTTGAGACATTGATTCCCTTTAGTATTACAAAAATATTTACTGACAAATTGCATAGAAACACTTTAAATATCTTAGAATTTAAAAACATTATATGTTGACAACATTGTATGAATGAACATAAGGTACTCGATAGACAAGACATTGTAATACAATTTAATCTATCATCTCAAGATTGGCTTCTTCTATAAAGTGTCCTATAATAGTCCCATGTTTATGCAGAATAAATAATAGTTCTTCTTTCAAAGGAAAACCAAAGTTTGTCATCTATTTATATGAAATTGTTTATAACAATTTCAACTTGAATAATATCACCTGAAGTCTGTGTAAAATATTAATAACATATAAAAGAAAACCTCAAAAAATATTGGAATTATATTACTAAGGGGCATTCCTTATCTTTAACTACAGAAATTAAAAATAACCTCTTGCTTTCTGTTAAATTAACCTTTTGGTTACAACATTGGAGGATTTATACCTGGAAATTTCTCCACAGAACATTCCTAACACCAGATAAAATAGTCCAGTTTAGTATCTCTAATAATGTTTTATGTTGGAGATGTTCTCAATTATGCAGGGCAGGCTGGATACATATTTTTTATGAGTACACTAGAATAAAACAATTCTGGAATGATATTAATAATTTTACAGGCTCTATACACAAATTTGTTTATATTATATAAAGCTTTAGTGCTATTGAATAAAAATGAAGGCCCTCATTTGAAGAGGGATAATCTTTATTTATTGTGGACCATTCTAGCAGTTGCTAGAAAGTGCATAACAAGGAAATGTAATTCCACTTCACCACCACCTATGGACGAATTTCTATCTTTAATGAAAGACACAGCTCAGAAAGAGATCAAGATTAAAGAACTGAGAATCTATCCTAACATTTTAACAAATGATGCTTGGAGAAAGGTACTAAATCTTACTGAATATCTACAATTGGACTGCCCCTCTCACTGATTACTGTAATGCTTTCCTTAATTGCATGTTAGTCTAGGTATTTTTAATCAAACGGGTTTCATTTATTGATTTTTTTCCTGCAGGCCAAATGTAAATAGTGTATATAATTAATTATGTTTTAGAATTTAGATTATGTTGTATCTGAAATATTTTTATTTGTTTGAAAATAAAAATTATCTGAGTAAAAAAAAAATGGTTAAGAATAGAGGCAACTTATATGACAATGATTTAATAGTTACAGAAATCTTAGAGAGTTTATAGTGAAAATAGTGGTAAGATAGTGTAATACAAATAGGAATTCAAGTATGAAGTGAGAGAAAAACAAATTTATTGCATATTTAGAAAGAGAGTCAGGGGAGAGAAATTAACTGAAGAAACTCCAGGATCACACAACTTCCAAGACTGAAAAGCCTAAAATGTTTAAATCACTCTTGGTGCACTAATACAAACTTCAGTAGCAGTGAACCTGAGTCAGAAATGGTGATTAATGTGTTCCTTGGGGAAGTTTATCCCGCTCAAGGACATAAAACTTGTGGACATTACAGTCTCAGGTTTATAGTGTGTCACGGTAACAGGCCAATGTTGCTAACACTTAGTGTTTCAATATGTTTTGCACATATTCAGTATCTTATGCTTCAGTGAATAAACTGTCAGGTTATCAACATTTCACCTTTAGATTTTGATCATTCTGTATTCAATCTTTTGGCATTAGGGAAGTCGAAGTGCTCTGCTTGAAGTAGTGTGCACTGAATTAAAAAAATGCTATTTTTTTTCCTCCTTTTACACTCATTGTGCAGCTTTTAGCTGTATTTGGTATAACAGTATTTTCAGTGGTTGTCTGCAGCTCCATCTTCCTTGTAGCCCTTGTCATAGCTTAAAAAATATCAGTTTGGACTGATTTTCTGGAGCATGAGGGATCATTTCTAAAAACACCAGGTAGTCTGAATATAAAATAGTTGTTTTATATTCCATATATGAAGTTAATAAACCAGGTTAACAGAAAAAGTCCAAGGTCCTAACCTTCAAGTACTCCTACTGGTAATTTATCTCTGTAGAATTGCCTTGGAATTTTTAACGGTAAAGGAGAGAGGCCAACTTGTGAATTTTGAATGCATAAAGGTTCTATTATATTGATAATTTGCTGCCTTGTGACATGCTGTCTTTATGGGACAAATGAGTGTAGACGATTTATGAAAAGTAAGTGTTTTAGAAAATATGGATTAAGGTTATCTGCACGCATAAAGAAAAGGTAAGCATAAGGTTGTGAAAGATTTGCTGGACAGTCTAGTAAGATTGAATGTTTGAAATAACTGGCCAAGTCCATTCTATAGTAGCTGAAGATCATGACCTATTATTCTGAGTTAGTTACTGTAATATTTCAATTGATTACAAAAGTACATTTCTGTTAAGATACAGGAGTACATTCCTATGAAGAAAGCTACTCTTGTCTAGTTTAGAGGTAAGTAGTATAGATATAGATAGATAGATAGATAGATAGATAGATAGATAGATAGATAGATAGATATAAGATATATTAGATATGGCTATAGATACAGCTATAGATATACATAGATATATAAATATAGCTATATGCAGTATTCTGGTAAAACCAAATGCAAGTGTTTTTGCAGGGGATGGCAAATCTAACTAACTTGGAGAATGTACTACCTTGAGGGAAAGGGAATTTTCCAGCACCTAGGGATTGCCGATCTCATGCACACTTCAAGCACCTGTTTTGCTTACACAGACAATGTTGACCAAACAGACATCTATTTTGTGTGTGTTTGATGAAAGGTAAGCCACACGCATATATATATATATATATCTCTCTATATATATATATATATATATATATATATATATATATATATATATATATATATATACACACACACACACACAATCCTTTCATCCTTTCTTTGTTTGTGACTTACTGAGTTTTATTTTAATTTGTATTACTTTATCACTGTTTTTCACTGTTTATAGGTAGGAAGGACTGCTTGTTAACAAGATTTACTTTGATTCATATTTTGTTGTTTTACCTTTAATTTCACTGTTGGTTGTTAGTAAGGGATAGGTTTTAGATAGGCAAGCTTTAGACACTCCAAGGGACCTAGACAGCTATAAATTTACACAGACTGCAGAGAGGAAAATCCTGAGCATATCTGAACAATCCCATCTTGGTTTGTAATTTATTTATCTTTATTGTCAAAAAAAGTGCTACTGTGAATGATAGTGACTAAAGGAATTTCAACTTTTGCCTGGCTTGTAGAACTTGTATGGTCAGAAGAACTTACTGTACTTTATTTAACTGTATATTGCTGGTGTGATTTTTTTTGTCATATAAGTTGATTTAAGTTCTCTTTGAATTCTCTGGCTATTGATTTTGATCTTTTCTTTTGTAATATTGTATTCATTTAAAGCTGAATACGGATTCATTAAATGAGTATGCAATTAATGATTTGCTCATGCACAAATGTCTTGCACAGTGTAATAAAAGCAATGCATATTTAAAGTTAACAGCTAACACTCAGGATTTGTGTTCCTCATGTCAAAAGTTGGATGATTTGCTTACCATTGTTAGAAGTAAATCTAGATTTAATGATTATAATCCCATTTGTGAAATTGGCATGGCTTGGAGAACTGTTGTTTCATATATTAATGACTGGACTGATGAACTAAATAATGTTAGGCATAGAACAACTAGAACACATTTAGGAATGATGCATTCATTTTCTCCAAAGATCATTCAACCCCTGTGAAACAGGATGATGCCACTGACAACTCTGGAATTCTGGATGCAAGTATTCAGCAATTTGAGAATCCAGTTTGTTAAGAAGGAAAAAAAAAAGAAAGAAAGGAAGAAGTTCACAACAAATGACAAGGAAGAAAAATAAATTGATTAATGACTGTAAAGGAAAGAGAATACATTGTAAAAAGGACACTGCTTTGTTATGTAACACACAAATTACAGGAAATGATGTTATTTTTCTATCAGAAAACCTTTGGTCACCAGAAAAAGGCATCATCTTTCCAACAGAGAGGATAGAAAAAATAGGCAAGGGGCAGGTGCAAAGGAAGAAATCAAAATTGAACGTGGAAGGATTGAAGAACATTACTGTAAGAAAAAAGAGGAGAAAGACAGATATTGACTACATGACTCAATCTGTGGATTTCAACGCCAGCTGGTTGAGAATTTAATATACAATGAAAACAGTGGGATTAATAAGACTAACAGTGATGAAGCTCTATTCTTCGTAACAATTGCTTGAGCAGATATTACTGTATTAGAAGCTGAATAATATTCAGAGCTGGCCAGCAAAGATATTCTTGTAATTGGAGATTCAATTATTAGAGGAACTGATATGAATATTTGCAGAGATGATAATGAACATCGAATAGTGTTATGCTTGCCAGGAGTGAAAATGGAAGATGTGAGACAAGCCTTGGAATGTCTTAATGTAAGGAAGTATGGATCTGTTTTTATTCATGTTGGTACAAATGATGTCACCCGCAAGGATTTTCTGACTATTAGTAGGGAAATGACAGCCCTCTTAGGTAGTATTACTTTTACTGGTGTTAGGATGTATTTTTCACATATAGAAAGGATAGTCAGGTCACTGTGAATAAAAAGTTTTTGTGGGTAAATACCTACATGGAAAAAATGTCATGCTTTAAAAAATGTAAACGTGTAGTGCATCCAAGCCTTGTTTTGGGCACACGTGTTCAGACAGGATGGTGTGCATTTGTCTAGATTGGGGAAAATAATTTTTTGCAGCAGATATTTTGCAATATTTAACAAACACTAGGTAGGATTTTTGCCACATCGAAAATTTAACAGCCCACAGCTAGCAACATTTGATATATCTCTGATGGTTGTTAATGCTAGGAGCATTAATAATAATGTTTTTTATTGGAAAATTTGCTATGTTCCTACAAGATTGATGTTGTTATTGTTTGTGAAACATGGTTAAAGAACAATAACTGAAAACTAGTTCTGTCAGGATATAAATGTTTTTTTACTGTAGCAGACATTCTAATAAAAAATCAGGTGGAGGTGTTATGATAGGGATTAAAGATAGCTATGAGACCTGTGATTATTACATGTTCAGTGATAACACCAACGCTATAGACCATGACAATAAAGACAACCCTGGAACACATAATTGTTGGAGTGTATTGACCACCAAAGTCAAGTGCAGATGACCTACAGGAATTCATGCATTTCTTGCATGAAACACAGGAGGGAAAAATAATATTAGCTGGGGACTTAAATTTACCAGAAATAGACTGGAATAATATTGATTCTACAATATTAGTAAGGAAATTATTCACAGAGTATATTCAGGAACAACAATTGCTTCAGATTGTAAAAAAACTACCAGGGGACGGAACATACTAGACATTGTTTGTGTTCCCAAACAAATCACTGTAACTTCAAGTCAAGTTTTACCACCATTGATGTGCAGTGATCATTGGGTTATAAAGGTTAATTTGTTGCTTGATAATTCTGCCAAACTGAAATCTAAACCAATAATTATAGATTATATGGAAGCAAAACAGTCACTATGTAAAACTAACTGGAGTGAGGTGTTCAATGGAAAAACTGTAGATGGAATGTGAAAAGTTTTGAAAGATAAATTGAGTGCAAAAAAATAAAAAAAAAATGTTTAACATCAGGATATAGGCATACAATATCAGGCGGATATCTTTCCATAAGAACAAGATATCTGATTAAGGTGAGGGACAAAACGTATAAGAAATGGAACAGAGGTCGAACTACAACTTTGAAAACTGAAATAAACAAGCTGGATAAACAGATTAAGCATACTGTGAGACAAGATAAAGAAAATTTTTAAGAAAATTTATATAAAGATATTGAGCATGATAGGAAACCTTTTTATAGATACATAAGATGTGGAAGGAGTAAAGACATACAAATTGATAAACTGTGTACAGATTCTAAAATGTATTCTTAGACAAAACAGATTATAGATATATTTACAAAATCTTATGCAAAACAGTTTGCCTCCACAAAATGGGTGGTAAGTTGTCCTAGTGACAATGTTTGGGATTAACCAAAAGTACTAGAGAATCATCAGACAACCTATGTAGAAGATTCTATAGGAATGATAAGTGTACTAATTGGTTCTCTGACAGAGTAGCTCATGAATGTTACAGATTACCAAATTACATTAAAGCAAGTGCTAGTTTAGATATTTTGAAGAACAGCCTGGATACTTATTGTGGGAACAAGTGTTTTGGTATATTGGCAAGCTAGAAGGGCATTAATGCCCATGCTTGAAATATTTGTATGTCTGTATGAATGTCTGTATACACACACACACATATATATATATATATATATATATATATATATATATTATGGGTTCACTACTAAATATCGAAATCCCAAAATCCCGAGTTTCAGAACATCGAGTTCAGAATCTCAAAAATTGAGAACCCTCCCCAGAAACACCACTAAACACATAAAAAACAAGTGTATGCAGGGGGGCAAGCCCCCCCTGTACCCACCACACCCCCTGCAATTTACATATACCAACTTCGAGTTCACACTACAGTGAGGACAGGGGAAATCTCCCAGTCTGCGTTGAATGCCGATCTCCGTTCAGGATTTCAAAGTTTTAAAACTTCGAACATATGATCTTTGATCATATGTGATTCAAAGTTTTACACTTTGAAATTCCAAAGTGGACCCATATATTATATATGAGTATACATTGAATTATCCAGAATGCAAAGGTATTGAAAATGAAGTGATCAATGCCAGCATTCTAAAATTCATCATATTAAAAATTTCAAAACATCAAAACATCTAAAACAAAACTGATAGCAAAAGTCTTCACCCCCTACACACTTTATTAATACATGCTAACCCTTACACTAACCATGGCTTTATCCCTAACTCTGATTCTGCACCTTACCTTTCAAAACCCTTTTTGTAACACTGACAATAATCTATACAGCTTAGACACATACACAACTTTGCAAAACACACACATACACACACACACACACACACACACACACACACACACACACACATACACACACACACACACACACACACACACACACACACACACACACACACACACACACACACACACAAAACTTAATCTTACACCAACCCCAACCCGTCAACACATGCACAAACACTCCTATTCCTAATGCTGAAACTTGCAGAGTTTATAAAGGTTTTGCATTACTTTCCCCAAACCCACACTTATAATCATTCAAAATCTTAAAATTGTGAAGAATGGAACAATCGACCATATTTCACAATCATTCTGTCTATTGATCAGCAGCTAATTTGACAGAGGGAATGAAACCCATAATCTTTTCTTTTTTATTTATTTTTGGTCTTCATTCATGGTCTCACCAGCTAGCTATTCTGCCCATACTGTACCCTGTCAAGAAAGGAACATGCAGCCACTGGGGGGCAGAAAGCTCAGGAAACTCCCAAAAGAAGTATTTCTGCTCCTTTCTCTGGCCACATTGCTAAGTCCTAAACAAACAGTGCATTGTCTGATGTCATGAGGAAATCCTAAGCAATGTAATCTCCTAATAGTCTTATCAGTGGTCATAATCTCAGAACATTTACAAAATAAAAAAACTAAAGTCATGAGTGATGTAAATGGCAGAAAGCAAGAAAAACAAAAGCAAAAGTTTCCACTAATGGAACAACATGACAGCTGTGATTAAGGAAAGAGTGGGGAAACAAAAATGTACAGTTAAGAATACTTTCCTCTTCTAAACATAAATAAATATGGGCCTCTTTCTTTAGAGTCAATACTTTCATACAGCAAAGAAAAACTGTAAAGACAAGACAGTGATGTAAGATGGGAAGGGAGGTACACATACCTCAGAAGTGTACAGATTTTCACAGAATGTCCAGATTTTTGGCTCATATTTTGGCCTGTTCCTCATAAAATGTGTGGTTTTCAGGCAAATCACTGGGATGTTCTGAGGACTGAAGTCATTAAATAATGACACACATTTAAGTTCCAGAATATGTATGTTAAAACAAACCCTGTTACTCTACCAACTTTCTAAGTTTTTAACAGCAATATTTAAAATATGTCCTATTTTTGGCCTTTCTCTCCTCATTTTGCTGGGGTTTGTCCAGATTTCTTGCACTAAGAGGTTGAGAAGTATGCATGGCAGACTAGGAAAATATCATTTGTCAGGCAGTACTAACACTTGTGTTGTAAATATTGTAGATTACTGAAGCGGAACTTTTCTTACCAGATTATTTGATTACTTACTGCTGAGTATATTTGACTGACATTCCTTGATTATTCATTATAGTCAGCATATTTATTATTGTACCTTTTCTTACTCTAAGCATATAAGCATATTTAAAATATTTTATTTTGCAATTGTTTATGTCTTATTTATCCTAAAGGAAATCATTCAGTAGCTGTATTTCAGTTACCAGTTGATCATAAAGGTAAGTGCAGACACACATATCATCTCAACAAGGTAACTGCACTGATGGAAGGAAATAGTTCTGCTAAAATATGGATTCATTGAAGAAGGTACATGTGTGACGTGGGGCTTGGAAACAGAGGTCAGTGTAGGCTTTGGTAATGCTGATGCAATGTTTGAATATTTAATCAGGGAGTATGAAAAGGACAACCCCCCCCCCCGGATTCTGTATGCCCTGCACGGTGTGCAGGATCAGTGCAGGAGCTCTAACAGGCAATATGTCTGCCGTGCAATCCAGGAACAGCCTGCAGGGGCGTGCACGAGTGCGCCTGCACTAGTCCTGCGTGGACTAAGCCCCTGTATGCAAATCACCCCATTTGCAGGAGAAATCCATGCAAATGAGGTGAATTTGTGATCCAGGAAGCTTGTAACCGGCCGTGCAGGACTAGTGCAATCTGCATAAATGTACTCAGTTAGTAACCGAGTACATTTCTGCAAAATCCAAAACGGAGCCATGACACCTCCAAATAAAGGCTGCATATCAGTCAGGAAGCATGCCAATGGCCAAGTATAAGGCCATTGGCATTGCAAACAACATAAAAAATAAAAAAAACAACAACTTTTATTTTTTTTAGCCCACCTCGGCTCTTTAAGCGTAGGGCAACAGAGCACAAATGGGATTGGGGGAAAAATAACAAAATAAGCCTAAAATAAGCATTCTAACTAAAATCACTATTCTGCCATGCAAGTCAAGGGAAGGCAGAAGACAACATGGCCACTGAGTAGTGGTTGCTAAGGGAGGAGGCTCAGTGTGAGACATGTAACTATGAATTAGCAGGCAATCCTATGTAAATGAGGGGAATGATAATGAATACCAGTTTTCCCCAGCATGCTAGTCAGGTCCCAATAGTGTAAGAGTAGGAATAGCTTGGTGCAAGCCTAGGAATTAGCTGACATCATGGGGTGTGTGTCAGGCATACTGTAAGCAGGTTAGAGCTCTGTGGATCAGGTTTGCTTCTAACTAATCACACCTAAGCAAGGGGGTGTGTCTGACTCTGTCTAGCACTCTGCACATTGCCTAAGCGAGTGTGGGCGTTGCGCACCGGGTTTTAAAGGTTTTAAAAAAAGTTAAACCAGGAAATAGCAGCTCTGTGCACATTTGAGCACTCTGTTTGCATGGCACACCCCTGGGCTAAAACAGGAAGGCAATGGGAAGGGAAAACAGCAGTAGGAAGGTAATCTAGGAGAACTAGCATAGCTGGCAGGTGAAATGTATCAGAATCAGCCAATTACACAGGCAGCAGACCAGCTCAGCCCAGAACACTGCTATAAACTATGCAAATACCTTCCCCTCTGGTATTTCCCACACTCTACACCACCGGTGTAAATAAGAAGGGAACTTTTAACACTCACAGCAGCAAAATGATAGGGGCTGCAATAGCTATCATACAACAACTTGTGCAAGAGGCTGAAGGTGGTGAGGATGTGAATGCTGTCGACCAACCCACAGTGAGGAGACGGAGAAGAGTGTACAGACCCAGGGTAACCTACCAGGGGCTACATGAGCTGGAGATAGTGGAGTGCTATAGGGTGGACAAGGACCTCCTACAGCAAACTGTTGAGCTGTGCCGGCCATGCCTGACACACAGAACTAACAGAGGGGAACCCATCCCAGTGGATACCAAGGTATGTGTAGGCCTAAGACTACTAGCTACAGGTACCTTCCAAAGGCCAACTGGGGATATGATGGGGACCTTACAGGCATTAGCATCCAAGGTACTCCACCAGTTCCTGGATGCCATGTCAGTACATGTCGGTGAGCATGTATACTTCCCCAACACCCATGAGGTGTTGGCCAGCAATATGCAACAGTTCCACCAAATAGCAGAATACCCTGAGGTAGTGCGTGCTATAGACTGCACGCACATATGCATCAAAGCACCACCTGGTGAGTGAGGTAGGGTCTACATCAACTTCAAGGGCTTCCCCTCCATCAACTGATAGGTCTTGTGTGATGCCCAGGGCATAATAATGAATGTGTGTGCTGGCTGCCCCGGAAGCTATCACGATTCCCACATCTGGCATCTGACACAGCTGTACCAGAGATTTGCCAGTGGGGACATCCCTCATGGTCACCTAGTGGGGGGATGCTGGATACGCACTGGAGCCATGGCTGATGACACCCATCAGAAATGCACACACACATGAACAAGAACTCCATAATGAGGTACATGCACAGACCAAAATTATAGTAGACCATGTGTTTGGATGCTCAAGTCATGATTCCAGTGCCTGGACACATCTGGTGGAGCCTTGCAGTACTCACCAGCTACTTGTACCCAAACTGTCCCTGTATGTGCCATGCTACACAATATGATCCTGCAGAAACAGCTGCGGCAGGAACAGCATGGGGCAGGGCCACACAGTCTCCCCCCCCCACCACTGCCAAGGTCTGCACAGGCACAGAGTGACTCAGAGGAGGAACAGCTTGAGCCTGCCCCAGTAGGCAGAAGGAGGCATGCCCTGTATGCCCTGGCCTTGGCAAAAAGGCAACACATAGCACATACACTGACACAGGAGGGACCCAGAGAATAACACCTCTCTCTGACTCTCACATACAGTAAAAGGTATGCCAAACATTACACTACCTGGGTTCAACCAGGTGTAGGGAGTGTACTATGTGCATCTGACATAGGCAGCCCTGCAGCACCACCTTCAATACTGGGACACCCACAAGGTAAGTGACTCACACATGCCAGTCAGGGAGGGTTCGCATACCCAACAACAGTCACAGCCAACAGGACAGGTGTAGACAAACACAAACAAAGGCTGTGCTATAGCCTCTGAATGATGCCTAGGGGTAACCTCCCTCCAGGCCTATACAGACAGACTACAGCAGGTCAGGCAGTGGGACATTAGTTCCGAAGGGTAGGAAGTCAGAAACTAATATGCAGGCAAATCAAAGCTAAGATCTGTAGTACACTGGTATGCCTCTAGTCAGCATGTTAGGTAATAATACAGAATGAAATGGAGTACCTGACATACCAGTACAGTCATAGCAAATGTGTACAAGTGTCAGGTGTGCCTCCCCATCCTACGTAGTAATGTAATAACAGTCAGGTGTGCCCCCCAATCCTGTGTAGAAATGTAGAAGTAGTCAGGTGTGCCCCCCAATCCTATGTAGAAATGTAGTAACAGTCAGGTGTG
>NC_056744.1:1381485191-1381562691 GCF_019279795.1 Protopterus annectens | reverse complement strand
CAGACTGGCCAGTGTGTGGTGTCTTTTGTTTCAGGTGTTACCCACAGACCACCTATCTCTGAACTGCAGAAAGTAATGTGAGGATTGCAGTCTGTAGATGGTGACAGCCGTGAGAGTTACTGACTTCATATCCCTCATAGGACACATGGTGCAACAAACCCTGTTACAACAGTAAATGTATGAGATTATCACAGCAACATGTCAATACTGGCTCTGTGTATGTGCCTCGAGCCACAACCCTGAAAACCTTTGTACATATGTCATGCAGAAGAGGTGCATATGTACTGTACACCATAATTACTGAAATCATATCTGATAATAAGCCAGTGAGATATCAGACTGCTACACATATAATGTATAGTAGGGGTTATATTTGATGACATAACCTGGACATTCTGTGGTTGTGTGTACAGTACTGAGGTCTGTGTACTTATGGTGATTGTCGGCAGTGTGTGTATTATTAATATGTACCTTGGCCTGTGTACAGACTGTGGTAGATGTCATTGTTCTTGGTCCTGTTCTATCTGATGTTGCATGCTGCTCCACTGTATGTTACCCTATCAACTTACATGTTTGTAGGGCCATACATGCACATGCCCCATACCACAGACAGCCAGCGGACCACACTGTGTAGCAGCCCAGTATATGTAGGGTTAGTGTGTATGAGGTTGGTGTTGAACAGATAGTCCATATATTGTAATAATACACTAGCATGCCATATGTAGCTGTGGCTGTGTTCACATTGGTTGTGGTGATGCACTTACACACAGGTGTATGTTACTCTGTGCTGAGGCATGCCTGTAGAGCCTGCTATCTATGTGCAGGTACATGTGCATTCCCCTATAAGAAAATGCAGGCCAGTGTTGAGCCAGTCTGCCTGTAGCCTGCACAGTGCTTTGTTACATGCCTAGCAGCTTAGTGTAGTAGAAGTAGTAGTATCACATGGTGAGAGTTGTGTGAGCTAGGTCTGACTCTAAACCGATTACAAGTGGCGTTCCCCAGGGCTCAGCCCTAGGAACCCTCCTGTTCAGCATATACTTCTCAGAGGTACAGGCAAGCACAGGAGGACTATGGCTGACCAAGTTCACAGACAATTGCAAACTAGGGGCTATAATTGACTCTCCAGCTAACACAGACATCCTCCAAAAGGGTCTCACTGAGATGGATACCTGGTGTCAAAATCATGGCCTCAAGCTAAATGCCAAAAAGTGTATAGTCATCCCATTTGGAAAAAACAAAGTACCCACAAACTACTACATAGGCGGTAGTCCCCTAAATACGGGAGACATAATAAGGGATCTGGGGACCAAAGTAGATAGTAATCTCACCTTTGATAATCACATTGCCAAAGTGGTTAGAAAATCCTTCTACATGGCCCACCTAATCACAAAAGGGTTTGCATCCAGATCAAAAGAGGTCATTGTGCCCCTCTACTCATCACTCATCAGACCCTTCATAGAGTACAATGCCCCATTTGGGATGTACCTTACAAGATACCTGCAACAGCTGGAAAGACCACAGAAGTACCTCACCAAGAGGATCACTGGCCTCAAACAGATGCCCTATGCAGATCAACTGAAGAAACTCCAGCTGTACTTGGTTGCATACCGCCTACTCAGAGGTGATCTCTGCCTGACATACAAGGCCATGTCCAACCCAGAATTGATGGACATCTTCCACCTAAAGAAAACCTTATCCCCTCGATTCACATGCTCTAAGGATATAAACCTCACCACAACAATAAATAGGACATGCTGGAGGGATAGATTCCTATCCCAGAGACTTCCCATGCTTTGGAACTAGATTCCAATCTACATTAGGCAGAGCTCCTCGCTAACGCTCTTCAAAAGAAACCTTGACAAGTGGATGAGAAACAGAAAGTTTACCCCTGGGATCACTTCAGTGGCTGTGCCTGACAGAGGCACAGGGAACTAATCTAAGGGGGTGGAGAAAGCCAACACATTCTGGCTAGGCTTATAAATGCCTTCGGGCAGATAGCCTAGTACCTACCTATGAACCTATGAACCTATGTAATGTCCAGTTACTTGCCAGATGTACTGCTGCTGAGCCACCATAACAGTCATGTATGTCAGACAGAGCAGTGGGATGCTGTACAGATGTATGTCAATATCTAGTGGGGGGTATGTGGCCATGGCACCCCCTTACCAGCAGTTATTATGTGGCAGGACAGACAGGGATGTGTGAATGCATAACCTATAGGGATAAATGTATACCAGAAGTTACATGTTATACCCATCTACATGGCTGTTAACATCCACATTGTCAGGATTGGTCCACATGTCCTGCACTAAGGGGTTATGTGTATACCTCTGGACAGTCCAGAGTGCGTCAGACTGTCCACATAAATTAGCCATTATCACTGCTGTAGTCCACAGGAGCATTACATGCTAGCAGTGGTACTGTACTATGATGTCCTTAGGATGTCTGTCAGTAGCCAATGGTGCACATGTTAAAAGCACATGTGACCTCTCACACACACCATGTCTGTGAAGACAATCCCTATTACAGTAGCAATACTCTACAAGTATACCTGCTATACATACCTGCCATCCCCTTACACTACGGAGTTGGGTCTACACGAGCTGAGGTAGGACTACACTCCATGTTCAGGACATATGGTGATGATATATGTACATATACTTATCCAGATATCTATATAGACATACAGATTATACATATCGACATACATAGATGGATATGTATATGTACATAGATATACAAATAAACACCCAGATATATACATATACAGAGCAACATATGTCTACACATATACAGACAGAGATACATATACGTATGGATATCTACATATATTTTGACGGTAGTGGGTATATCAGAATAGATATGTATGCACATATAGTTATCGATATCTAAATATATACCAACACAACTAGGCATATCTGTACACATAGGATGTGCATACATATATATCTATATATACATATATCTATATATACATATGCGTATATCTATGTATACATATATCTATATATACATATATTCATATGGGAGCGCTACAGAATCCTGAAAGCCCAAAGCCCTGAAGACCATCAGGGGTGAGCTGCCTTAAGGTATATGTATGTACATTACCATACAATCCACCTTGGTAAAATGCAGGCCTACTGCCACCTGTCATACAGACTGTTCTGTTTGTCAGTGTGCTTGTGATGGTGTCAGTTGTGCCTTGCTATGTAACAGTTTCATCCCATTGTGTCAACTGAGGTCTTTACCACCTAGGGATTGTCTACAGAGGGTAGATAGAGGCTGCTGAACTATACACCTGCATTACTTACCATTGATTGTTTGGTATTCTGTGGCCCAGTCTGTCTTTACTGTTGTACTACTTGATAGCCTTGGCCTGGACAGCAACATTTGTTAACTTTTCCAGACTACTGTATTAGTATAACTGTTTCACAGTTGCATTACTCAGTTTATATGGATATCCATGTCTAAACAGCTATATGACATGGCATATACAACTGTAATAGTATACAAATAAAGCTTTCCCATTTATGCACACCTGTGTGTGGTGTTATATCCTTTGATATCTCTGTGTGGTATATGTTGCAGGCAATGAATGCCATTTGTATGGGTGGCTCATACAGTCTCAAGTTGGTAAGGTGGTAATGGTAGGAATAGTGGCTGTTCAATATTGTGTGCATGTACTACATATGTAACGTACTGTACATATCTCTGTATGTGTATGTGTAGTTACATATATATATATATATATATATATATATATATATATATATATATATATATATATATATCTGTATCTGCATATATGTATCCTAGGGATGCCCATGTCATGTCTGGTCCTGGTTATGGGATCTGCAACAAGTGGTAGTGTATTGCAAGGGGGACATGTTTGGCTGTGGGGGGGTATACCTATTCATACAAGATATTGTTTGGAGCCTCTCAACCCCATTAACGTTGCATGTGGACATATATGTTTTTTTTTCTATTTCCCCATTGTTAGCTACAGATGGATGTCCATATATACACACATATATATATTTATATATATATATATATATATATATCTGCTGACATGTATATAACCTGCCGTATATATTTAGACATTTAAATGTAGACATATATATCTATAGAGGTAGGCATTTGCATGTATATATGTTTATATATATTTCTATATATATATATATATATATATATATATATATATATATATATATATATATATATGGGTCTACGTCTAAACACCGACACGACGATTCCCCGACACAAAACTCACTGACGCCAGATAACCGACAACACACAAACCCGACAACGCAAAACACCGAACACCAGAACACCGACACACGGAACGTAAACAACACACGACACTACATAGCATACACACTAGCCCTGACCCAAACCCTAAATCTAAGGTCCGACACTATCGCACACTTCACCTACCTGCACCCTAACCCTAACTCACTTAACCCACCCCTAGCCCAAGCTCTGACACTAACGCACACATCACCTACCTGCACCCTAACCCTAACTCACTTAACCCACCCCTAGCCCAAGCTCCGACACTAACGCACACATCACCTACCTGCACCCTAACCCTAACTCACTTAACCCACCCCTAGCCCAAGCTCCGACACTAACGCACACATCACCTACCTGCACCCTAACCCCAACTCACTTAACCCGTCCCTAAACTACAGTCCCTCACTAGCACACACTTACCTTACCCGAACCCTACCTCCGACACAAACACACACTCACCTTTCCCACAGCCTAACCCGACATCCCACAATCTTGCACACTTACCTGACCGCTCCTAACTCCGTCACTATCGCACACTTACCGGGTCGCGATCACACATTCCCTTGTCGGTCTTTCCGCTGTCGGAAAATCACCCTGTCAGTACACTTACCTGTCGGTCGTCTGGCGTCGGTGAGTTTTGTGTCGGGGAATCGTCGTTTCGGTCTTTAGTAGTAGACCCATATATATATATATATATATATATATATATATATATATATATATATATATATATACATATATATATATATATATATATATATATATATATACACATATATAAATATGCTGTATCTGTTTAGATATTAATATATTTACATACATACATACATCTAAATAGAATACATTCTCTGTACTGTTGAATGACTGGGCTGGATGATGTTTTTGAAAACATCAGGGTTATGTATATCTGATAGGGCTTAGTGGTAAATCACTTTGGCTATGGTGTGCCGGGTCCTGGCTCTGAGTCTTGCAGAGGCTGTTTATTATGTTGCTGGGCAGAACACGGACCATTGGATACAGAGTGATTAAAGCACTTTAAAGCAGTTGTAAGTGGGTTTGCACAGAGGTAAGCACTGCTAACTTCTGGTTACAGTTTCTTATACTCAGTTAGCTTCTAAATTGCTTAACCTGTGTAGGCATTGCTTACCCCCGCACAAACAGGCTTAAACCCACTTACTGCTGCTTAAAACTGCTTACTCCTGCTTACCCCTGCGATAATTTCTTTAAAAGAAAAGAAAAAGGGGTTAATAGGAAAGTGGTGAAAAAAGGGGTACAAAGATGGAAAGACAGTAGGGAAAATAGCCAGGGATGTGCAGGAAGGATGTAGGGAAGATCCATAGCTGCCCATTTCTTTTACAGCAACAACTGTGCATATACACTGAATTTGGAGGTAGATTTGGACACTCAAACCCCTGGGAGGGGGTGAGGACAACAAAAATAAGTTGTGATGCCAATTACACCGGATTACGTGTCCAGTGGACATGTGTGCGAAATGTTATTAGACCTGCTGATAAAGGGGGAGCGGTAGTTGTGTTAGATCAAGAATTTTATCATTCTAGTATATGTACGATGTTGTCAGATTTTAATACATATAGTATTCTAACCATTTCTCAGTTAGATAGATTAATTAAGGATGTATATGATAATCTGTATGATATGCTGGTGTGTAATATTATTGATGGTGATTTATATAAGTATTTTCTTATAGAGAAACCCTTGATACCTACTTTTAGGGGTCTCCCTAAGATGCACAAAACATTAGAGAAACCTTTCAGACCAATTGTCTCTAGTAGAGGTTGGTTAACCGAATCTATATTTATCTATATAGAAAAGCAATTGAGACCGCTGGTAGAATCAACCAGCTCAATTTTAAGGGACACTCAACAGTTTTTGGAAACTCTCTCGCTTTACAATGACACTAGACATATGAATGGATCTGATTATATGGTTACGTTGGATGTGGCGTCACTTTTTACGAGTATACCTTATGATATTGGTATAGATTACTTAAGATTATATTTGATACAAAAAGAGATGAGTAATGATCAAATTATTAAAATTACAATGTTGATGGTCCTAATCCTTACAAATAATGTTTTTACTTATGATAAAATATATTTTTTACAGACTACAGGTGTAGCAATGGGTACGCCTTGTGCCAATTCTTATGCAAACCTTGTTTTGGCATATTGGGAACATACATATATTTTAGAGCATATGTTTTTTTCACGGTTCATTAAGTATTACAAACGTTTTGTTGATGATGTCTTCATCATATAGGGAGGGGATTTAATAATGCTTAATGAATTCATTACTTACATTAATGGGACGACAACTTTTCTTACTTTGACTGGGAAATGGTCCCAGAATGAGCTTGAATTCTTGGATGTATTACTTAAGAAACATGATGGTTTAATTACTACTGAAATATTTAAGAAACCTTGCAGAAGGAATGCCCTGCTGCATCGGAATAGTATGCACCCATTGCACATACATAAAAATATTGTTAAGAGCCAGGCACTAAGGACTTCACGTTTAGTAAGTGAAGATGAGGTGTTCCATGAAGCTATTAGTGATGTAAAAACAGATTTTGTAGAGAAAGGATACCATCCAAGTGATTTAGAAGCAATACAGGAAGTAGAATGTGACAGTTCTGGCCAACCCTACATCACCAAGGGAAGTCAGATACACAATAGACAAAAGGCTATTGCTACTCCGAAGGTAAATAGGCTAGTTATTCCTTACACGAATAATAATAATAAAGTAACTGAGATAATTAAAAAGAATTGGGGTATGCTATTGTTAGATGAACACATAAAGGAAGTAGTAGGCACAGGTCCGAGATTTGGTTATAGGAATACCAAATCATTGAAAATGATTTTGTGTTATGAAAAAAGTAACAAGAAAGAACTCCATTCTATTAGGAAAGGAACTTTTCCCTGTCACCACTGCAACCAATGTGGTTATATAGCTAATACCAACAGCTTTATACATCCTGATACACATCTGAAATATGAGTTCCATCATTATACAGATTGTAGGTCAAGAAATGTGGTCTATTTAGCTATATGCCAAAAATGCAATAGTTTCTGTGTAGGAAAGACAAATAGGACTTTGAGGGAGAGAATAAGAGAACATGTCTATGCCATCAGTAGACAGAATGAGGGTAATGCTATAGCTAGCCATATTATTCACAATGATACGACACATAATTTTAAGTTTTTAGTCTTAGAGTTAGTACATCCTACAGTGAGGCTAGGAGACATAGGGAACTATACTGAGAAAGAGGAATGTAAATGGATCATTAGACTACAAGCAGACAGAGGACATGGGCTGAATGACAGGGTTTCTTTGAAACCATTTCTCATGGACCGTGCTCTGAAACATTGATCCTTAGACCTCATATATTGTTTTATATACTGTTTGTTTAATGTTTTATTTTGCACACATGTATGTTTTTAATGCTATATTAGTATAAGTTACTGAAATTATAGATGTGAGAGATACTTTTAAGCATTGGCACTTTAAATTTTAATTAGTAATTTTTTCACAGCGTTTTTATTGGTTATTCTATATGAGATTCAGTATTTAAATGGAGTTTTTATACAATGTATTTGGAAGTCTGATGAAGTGTTTATGGAAACACGAAAGCGCTTACTGTATTTTGCGAAATAAAGAATTATTAGGTTTTTATCCTTTGGGTCTGCTTCGATTGTCGTGGAGTACCATTCATTCTTTATTTTGGATCAATTATAACATCAGCCAGACTTGGAAATCTAGTTGGCACAAATTTAGGGCCCAACTCCAAAACCCTGGTCAATTCTGCAGATAACTCACAGTTAGACAGATTCACAATTTTTAAATTTTCACCTCCTGAAACAGTGTTGAATTTACAACATCCATGACACCACTTGCTTCTCCACTATTTAAATCAACATGTGTCATGTCATACTGTGTACCCCCCCAGGGCATTTTCCTCAATTAATAATCCAAGATCAACTGTACTATATTCTAATGGAAAGACCGGTAATTCACCAATGTTCTTGACATTCAAATTGCTCATGACACACATACATATCCCCTCATTACCATTCCTTCCCTTATCCAACATACTATTTTCATGAATATTTCTTACCAAATTTTCATTGTTCATATGTTTAACAACTAAACCATCATTAAAGTTTGCATCAGAGTTTGACAAGAAAAATACATTAGAACCCTACTTATTACTTCCACAAGGAACTTGAACATATTTAAAAACAGAACCAGTAACAGAATTTACATCGGAACTTTGCAAAGAAGATCCATTAAAACTTTCCTTCACACCATCACAGGTATACTGTTCATGACATTCATTATCAACATAGTTCATACTGTATTGTGACGGGAAACTGGTACTCACAGTTAGCTTCATACATTCCCCATCGGTCGAGGGTAAATTAACATAGTTCTCTACTTTTTCCTTTAGTTGCTGCTGCTGTCGCCACCATTCATTTCGAATCCCCCATTTCGTTTCCCCTTTCTGTGAGCATTTTTATTAACATTGATGGCATCATGCCACCAATGATGGAATCATTCAATATAGCACATACATGGGAACCATTAATATATTTATCAAACAATTGGATAGTATCAGAACATAGGTGACATTACATACCAGTTGGGGTAGGTATGTTGATTATTGTTGGAGATATGGTGGTGGGAAGAGAAAGATGTCGATTAACAACTAGTATATTCCTGCAGTCCACATTATTTTCCTAGTCACTGCTGTTATCTGTACCTTACAAGTCTTACTACACTACCCTATAGCCTTAGTTTGGACAGTGATATGGCTGTCATCATCATTACACATGAACCAGATTTACCTGCAGTATACACCTCTTACCTGGTATACCTGTGGAGGGAATGTTTGTTAACACTAACTAACTGTTTCTACACATACTCCCAGATTCTGAGTTGATGTTGTGCACATAGCTATCCAACTCTTTCTGCACAGACTTTGGCCATGTGTTGACCACATGCTGGTGTACCGGGACATATCTAGAATATTGCCCTCTTCCACCTTTAGTGACCTGACACACACATATACATGCTTTCCTACACAGTTATATTCTGTAACACAGTGTTGGTGACAGTGATCAGAGATAATTTATTATTAAGAGAGACTGCATCACTCACAATTCCCTACAATACCAGAGTGAACAGTACCAGTACAGGTTATAATGGCCTGTATTTCTCAGCACAGTGTTTGTATCTGACATACCTGTGGGAGCAATGTTTGTTAGCACTACCTGACTGTTGCCACACAAACTTCCAGATTACACATTAGTATTATGCACATATATCTCACTCTGTTACTGTACACACTCTGGTCACAGCTTGACAACATGGGAGTGTAGATAGGACATACTTGAAATATTACTCTCCTAACAATTTCGGGGGTTGCTACAGTGACAGGTTAGTTTTCATAGGTGTTTGACAATCACTTGTATTCCCTGTTTGCTGGCTAAACATCTGGGATCATCCCACAGACTTACCAGGGGAACAGGGGGACAGGCAGCAGATATATATGGGCCCATATACTGGACATTCTGGCCTCATCTGTACAGTTGTGGGGTATGATTCTTAATGCAGCCTACATCCACTCCCAGGATTCAGACCATGGCTGTGTCTGCTACAACTTAAACACTGTCCATCACAGTTGTGTCTGCTATTTAGATATTGCTGTATATCTCCTATCTTTCTGTCTTATTAATCCCCTGTGCTTTTGCATTCTGACCTTGTACTACAACACTCTTATACAGATTTCCTAGACAGTTATATGTTGTAGGACAGTGTGGGTGACAGTGATGTGTAATACCTCATTATTCAGAGCAACTGCATCAGTCACACTGCCATACAATACCAATGTAAACAGTACCAGTACTGGGTATCATTCTTGTATTTCTGGGCACAGTGTTGGTATCTGACAGACCTGTGGGAGAAATGTTTATTAGCACTACCTGAATGTTCCCACACACAGTACCAGTTTCCATATTACTATTATGCACATACATCTCACTCTGTTATTGTACACACTCTGACCACAGCTTGACAAGTTGGGGTGTAAATGGGACATACATGGCTTCTTAGTCTCATAAGGTATTGTGGAGTTGCTAGTGTGCCAGCTTTGTTCTCCTAACTGTGTGTCAATCAGTTGTATTTCCTGTTTGCTGCCTATATGTCTGCGATCATCTCACTGATTTCCCAGGGGGACAGTTTGATAGGCAACAGATATGGGCAACTTTAGTGGACATTCTCTACATTTCTGTACAGTTGTGGGGTATGATTCGGTATGCGGAGTACTACCATTGGCAGGATTCAAACCATGGCTGTGTGTGCTAAAAAACACAACAGTTTACATATCAGCTGTATGTGCTATTCAGGTTTTGTTGTCTGCATTTTCTCTTTTTTCTGTCTATATGTCTCTCAGTTGTACTAAATGGCCTCTGGGGATTACACTTGTCATATACAGGCATTCCTACACATTCAATTTATGGTGCACAGTGTGGGTAACAGTGCTTAATACTTCAGTACTATTACATGATCGCTAATCTACATTACCATATGATACCAGAGTATACACATGCAGTCCAGCATTTAGACCTTTATTGTCAGGCTATTACACTTTTATTGACATACAAACGATATGAGACTCTTCCTGCCATAATCTCTAGTGTATGCAGTACTTGCCTTGAATTATACAGGTTTTATACATGGAATTTATTTACTACTACTTTTAGTTTTATTTCCTATGACTGTAATTGCATGAGTATTACTGACCTGCCTCACGTCGCAACCTTGCCAGGTGACTGACGTAGGCTTCCTGGTTCGCGGCCCGCTCCATTGCAGCTATGGAGGACATAAGAGGAATATTTTGCCATACCTATCCATGATATACCTGAGCTGGCAATTATTACACACATAGTAGGGTGATACTTACACACGACTGGAACATCCTCTGCAGCTCTAGCCTCTTGGATCCGCTCCTCCAAGTTGTCCCCTTTACACTGCTTCAGGTCGGCATAGTGATGCCTGACCTGCTCACCAGTTTGGGGTATGCCAGTGGCACTGGTGAGGTCATTGGCGAGATGGTCCCAGGCCTCCGCCTTATATTGGGGGCCCTGGTACTGACCCTGCAGCAGTCTCTGATCATGGTCTTTGACAAGGTGTCCTGCCATGACCTTGGACTCCTGTATGCACCAGCACTGCAACTGGAAGCACACACCTTCTCCCTTTACTGCCATTGTGCCTGCAAGGGGAAGCTACAACCAGTTATGAGATGTATTCCTACCCCTTGGGTTTAAGTAGGGCCAATTTCCCGCACTTTTCTGTGATTGGCCAGTTTGAAAAGGCTAAGCTATGGGCAAACCTGCTTACCTAGGGTTGGCATTATTTAAAGGTATATAACACTGGGCACATTGAGTTACCTGACCTACACATTGCCCTTGACAGGAAAATACAGCAGTCAATTGTTCTTTGATGCAAAAATCTAAGTTTAATTCATACAAGCAGCTTCCAAGGTTTAAAATCAAAGCACATAAAGGCATGTAAACGCCCTTTACCAACTAGACTTTGCATTATAATTCCTTTTTGGCATTGAGTTATTATTCATTACACCTTATATGTATGCCTGGTATCCATGATTCATATGTATGTACACTGTATGGGGTCCTTGTATTTTATTGGGGACTTCAACACTCTATTACAATTACACCTGACTTCTGGCCATACTGCTGTACTCCGGTTCACATATTTATGTTATGTAGTGGGTTAAGGCACATATATCTGTATACTGATTCTTTTCAAAGGTTCAGTTTGGTTTTACTATGGTGAAGACTTATTTGCTGATACCTCGTTTTTCAGTATTTCTTTGATGGTTTGGTGGTTAACTACTGTAACTATGGTGTATAGGGTCCTGGGTTTGAGACCGGCATGGCTGTTTATTTTGTTCATGGCCAGAAAAGGGCTGTTGGGTACAGAGTGATTAAGGCACTTTTGAGCATTTGTAAGCATGTTTGCATAGGTTTGCATGATGGTAAACACTGCTAACCTGCAGTTACATCTGCTTACAGAGCGTTAGTTTCAGAATTGCTTAACGAGTATAGGTATTGCTTACCGCCACACAAACAGGGTTAAACTCACTTACTAGTGCTTAAAAATGCTTACTACTGCTTATGGGTGCTTAAATCTGCTTACTAATGCTTTATTCATTATGACACTGACACCTCACATGTGCATTTACTGCAGTTCTCCAGCTCACAAAAATATGTAATTTAGTGGGTTTTGCAACATAAATATTGACCATAATGTGCTTTGCCATGGAAAATTGGAATATGCTGCAGTGGAACTCGGACAGGGAATGCCTGCTCACAAGGCAAATGCACTGCCCACTACACTATTGCTATGCTGCTTCATTTGCATATTGCTTCCTTGTTATCCTCTTCAGCCATTTAAGCTGCATTAACCATAGCTAAGCGATGGGCACACCCACGCACCTACGGTTAGCTTTAATAGCATTTTTATAAAAAAAAAAATAATAATAAAAATAAAGGGTTTGTTCATTTAATTTATGTATACTGTGGGTGTTGTACACAAGGGGGACTGTTGGTGGGGATATGCAGACACCTATGAGCAGTCTCGCTAATTTCTGACCCCTTTCTGCTGTTCTTCATTGCAGGAGCATGTATATTCTGAGACCTCTGCTCTCAGACACGCCCCCTGCACTCTTACACGCTCCATGTAAGACTAGGAGCTTAAGCAGCACACCTCATTACTGTGCATGGTGTGCTGCCTTCCTGCTCCTAAACGGCCAAGTCTGTGCAGGACTAAGCTAGTCCTGCATGGAGGAATAGTAAATCTGGGAGAAAGTCTCTCACTGGGGTGCACACCACACACTCCTCCTGTTCTTTGTTATTTTGCTAATTTCTGACATTTCTAACTTGGAGATATTTGGTGCTCCTGTATTCATGCTGAATTTGATGACTAAAATGTATTCCCTGTCCCATCTATCTAGATGTGCACAGTTTAGTTCAAAATAATGTAGTATTTGGTTTTACTTGCTTTTTTTATTTTGCGGGAATTTGGATACTCATGAGATTCAGCCTATAAAGCTATATAGGTTCATAGGATCATAGGTGTGTACCAGGCTAGTGGCCCTGGAGCCTTTACAAGCCTAGCCCATAAGATTACCCTGGCATCATGCCACCCAACCTTAGTTCTCAGTACCTCTGTCGAGTCGAGCCACTGGAGTGATGCCCGGGGTGAATTTTCTATTTCCCATCCACTCATGAAGATTTGTTTTGAAGATGACCAGTGAGGTTCTCTGTTTGACATGTATGGGAAGTCTATTCCATAGCATGGGCAGTCTCTGGGTTATGAACCTGTCCCTCCAGCATGTTCTGTCGATTATGGTAATGAGGTTGAGGTCTCTGGAGCATGTAGTGTGGAGGGATTGGGATTTCTTTAGATGTAGCATTTCTAACAGAGCTGGATCAGGCATGGCTTTGTAAGTCAAGCAGAGATCGCCTCTGAGTAGGCAATATGAGAGAGAGACTAGTTGGAGTTTTTTGAGTCTGTCCATATAGGACAGGGGTTTAAGGCCTAGGATCCTCTTTGTGAGGTACTTTTGCAGCCTCTCCAGTTGTTGCAGGTGTCTAGTGAGGTACATGCCAAATGGGGCATTGTACTCGATGACTGGCCTAATAAAGGAAGAGTAGAGGGAGACAATGACCTCTTTCTTCCTGGATGCAAAACCCTTAGTAATGAGATGTGCCACATAGAAGGACTTTCTGACCACAGTGGCAATGTGGTGGTCAAAAGAGAGACTGCTGTCAACCTGTGTTCACAGATCTCTTATAATGCCTTCTGTGTTCAGTGGACTACCATCAATGTGGTAATTCATGGGAACCACGTTTTTCCCAAAGGGGATAATGACACATTTTTTGGCATTGAGCTTAAGGCCATGGTTCTGACACCAGTTGTTGGTCTCAGTGAGGCCTTTCTGTAGGATGTCAACATCACTTGGGGAGTTAATAATAACTCCTAATTTGCAATCATCTATGAACTTTGTCAGCCAGAGTCCCTTTGTGTTGGCCTGGACTTCAGAGAAGAAGATACCAAACAGGAGAGGACACAGGACCGAACCCTGTGGGACTCCACTTGTGACTGGTTGGTAGTCTGACTTGGAGTCAGCTACTTTCACGCTGTGGTTTCTATCTGTGAGCCAGTTTGCAACCCACTTAGTGATATAGGGGCTGATGCCTAGCTTAGTGAGTTTTTCTATGATTTCTGAGTGGGGAATGGTATCAAAGGCCTTGGCCAGGTCAAGGTAGGCTGTATGAACCACCTTACCTTCATCCACAGCTCTGGTGACTGACTCAAAGAAGTCAACCAGGTTGAGCAGGCATGATCTAACTTCACAAAACCAAACTGTGTGGGATCCAGAGTTTGGAGATTCCCTATAGCCTTGTTTGTTAGGTGCATGATGATGCATTCCATAGCTTTGCATATCAGACTCGTCAGGCTAATGGGGCGATAGTTTCCAGGGTCTGTAGTCACTCCTTCTTTGTGGGGTAGGATGACTGTAGCAGTGTGTCATTCAGGAGGGACAAAGCCTGAGATGAGGCTGTGATTAAACAGGGCACACAGGTCAGGTCCCAGTTCACTCTGTAATTCATGTCGAACACAGCCAGGGATATTGTCAGGTCCCATAGAATGTGTATTCTTGGCCTTAGACAGTCCTATTTTAACCTATGCAGCAGTATTACTGGGTGCTTGGTAATGTACTGGTATTGTGATTGGTCCTTTTGGGGGGGTAAAGTTGGCACTGAATCTGTAGCCATTATATTGGCAATATATGTTGGCTCAGTATAGGAGGCACCATTGTGCAGTAGCTCAGAGCAAATCTGGGTATTGCCATGGAGATTCTTTACATAACTATAGAAGGCCTTGTGGTTGTCTTTACTATCTGTGGCAATTCTGTTTTCATAGCTAGCTTTAGAGGATTCAATAAGGGATCTCAACTTTTTGTTGAGGGTGATAAGGGAGTTTTTCCAGTCTTGGACTTCACCTTATTCTGCATCAGTTTCCTCCTTCTGTTGTAGAGTTTGTTTATGGCAAGGGACCACCAGATTGGCTTCCTTTTTTTGGAGGCGAGCATCTTGGTTCTTTTGGGTATGGCAAAATCCATGCATTTGTGTATGTGCTTGTACAGTACATTGGTGTATGATTTGGTGGTCATGCAATTATTCTCCATCTGCATGGCTGCCACAAAGTTAGCCACCTCTGTTTTTAGTTGGAGAAGTTTTTTATGGTGGTTACCTTTGTGGGATTGGGGGGTGGGAGGGATGTGGATTTCCAAGGTGATTAGTTTGTGGTCAGATATAACCAGGGAGGAGATGACTATTGGTGTAGAGCAACGATTGCCATGTAAGTAATGACCAGGTCAAGGATGTTGCTACCTCTAGTGGGGGTAAGAATGAGCTGGTCCAGGTCATTGGAATTAATGAATTCCAAGAAGCATTGGGCAAGTGTATTGGTACATGAGTAGTTTTCCCAGTTAATTGAGTGGTAGTTGAAGTTTCCCAGTATGAGAGAGCTTGGACATTAATATTCTCCAAGGTACTTATGAACATGGAGTGTGAGTCTTGGGACATGGTTGGGGACCTATAGCAGACTACTACCTGAATTGCTGTCTTACCCAATGTTAGCTGCACCTGAAGTATCTCTGATGCATTATGTTGGGCTACCTATCTAGAGGAGTGCACTTCCTTTGTGAATATGGAAACACCACTGCCTTTGGAGCTTCAGTCCAAGTTCTGGGGCCGAAAGGTGTGGAATGAGTTATAGCCTGGTAGTGCAGGGGTGCTTTCTGCTGCTTTGAATCAGATCTCTGTCACAGCACAAATGTCAATGTTCTCCATTTTAAGGAGTTCTTTGAGTAAGTGCATTTTGAGATTTAGACTTCTAGTGTTGAGCAGCATGACCCTCAGATTGCATTTGTTTCTAGCTGTTATGGTGGTAATTTGGTCTTTAGAACACCACCTAAAAAGGCCTTTGCCAGTATATGGAAGCCCAGGGGTGACAGATGCACGCCATCTCTGGCAAAGCATCATGGTCTATCAATCATATCATCCCAAGCTTACAGATACTGGATCCCCTTAGTGTATTTTATCATTCTAGTCTTGGCAGTGCTGCAATACTGCACTCTCTACACACAAGTTTTGTTTCATCAGAAAGTTTGACATACTTTGCACTCATGTTCAAATAGAATCTGCAGTAACAAAAAATGTTTTATGAATTCCCATTCTATCAGTACTGGATAGAAAGTTGCAAACAACTACAATTTACAGAAATTCATAAATCTATAGCAGATTGTCTGCTTACTAAAATATTATGGCATGCAAGTACATGCATTTTAAAGGTAATTTGGTTGTAACATTGTAAAGGTAGCAGCATTCTGACCAAATTTGCTTTGCTAAAAATAACAGATAATGACTTATCTAGATAACCATAAACAAACGTTTTTTCTATAGCTGCTGCTGACATTTGGCTCTTCTGTCCAGCCCCTGAGTTCATCCTGCTCTCCATGGACCCTATTCTTGTGACAGACCACCAGTATGGTTTGTATCAGGAGGATTGCACTTCCAAGAAAAGGTCATAAGCTCAGTAAAGGTGCAAACCATTACATACCTGGAAGTGGAATGGGGATAGGCCAGTGCTGTCATACAGAGATACACTACAATGTTTTTTTACTTGAACACAACCTGCCACACCATTCTCAGTGATATCACCAGGTGGGGCATGCAATGGGAGTTGTATGGAAGCATGACCTCTCCTCGGCTGTGGCATGCTTTTCAGCTCTCTGCTCACCTTGCTTGCAATGGATGCCACCTTGGTTTGTTAATCCCAGACTCTAATAGAAATTGTGTTATTCAACATGGCTCCAGCATAATTCCTACACCCTCCCCCATGAGAGAAGAGTGGACATATCCTTCAATACTCCTCATTCTCTCCAGCATCAACAGTGTTAGCCAAATCTAGGTTCTCTAGAACACAGACAGGGCTTCACTCCACCAATCCACTGAGCTAACATTGCATATATGTATAGGAATATGCAACATTAAAGTGCCGTGAGTTGTTTCACCAAATGAGGTGCACTGAAACTCACTTAGGTGAACTCACTTACTCACTGTGAACAGTCTAACTGAAAGCAGGAAAGTAGGCTACTTCTGACATATCACTAAAAGAAAGCGTTTCCTGTGAGGAAAGACCAATTTTCTTATATATGTGAACTCTACTACTGAATCTGAAGTTGCATAACTGTGGAAAAAATGAAAATTTCAAGAAAAAAAAATAAAAAGAAAGAAAAAGTAAATCTCTGACAATGGTTATAACTCATCTAAAAGGAATTGACAACTTGCTCACTTATCCATTTTAAATTCAGCTAGTTATAGGAAAAGCACAGCCTACCATAACAAAAATACAGAGGCTGTACTCACTTAATATAAAGAAATCTGAACTCTAACATCTGAATAGAAAAGGATGCTTCCTGTACAGCAGCATTTTCAGTGTACTAAGCCTCTCACTGTCACACACAAATATGTTAAATATTTTTTGTGTCAGTACCTACTGATCGCACATCACTGGAACAACTCTGGTATCCCTTCCCTGCCCCCTTTTTTCTTAACCATTTAGTATTATTATTACCTCAAAAATGATCACAGCCTTTAGTGCATACTAATAAATAGTTACCCACCACAGAACATCAATGTCTCTCCAACTAATTTCCTGTGCTGCCACCCCCTAGATAAGTAAGCTGATCTTGCTTGGTATATTTTACCAGCTGCTAATAATTGCATGGGCTACAGACTTAATATAAATCTTTCCCTTTTAGCTGTAGCTCTTTTTTCCCCTCTCATCATGAACAACTGATTGTTTTTTATTCATTTTTTTCTTTTACTCCTTGCAATACCTTTGGGCGGCCATGGTGGGGCAGTGGTTAGCATTGCCACCTCCCAGCAAGAGGTTCTCCAGTTCGATCCTCGGCTGGGGTGCCTTCTGTGCGGAGTCTGCATGTCCTCCCTGTGGTCACGTGGATTTCCTCTGGGTGCTCTGGTTTCCTCTCACATCACTAAATTGGCCCTAGGTGTGAGTGCATGTGTGTGCCTTCTGTGGAAGGTTGGGTGCCGAGCTGGCAACTCAACACTGTAAAACTCCACTGCCAATCATGAGCGGACAGGTGATCTGCTGTGGCGACCCCTAACCGGGAAAAGCTGAAAGAAAAAGAAGAAGACTCCATGCAATACTTCCATGTCCAACCAGTTCCGCTCACCCTCGCTGTGCTCGGGCTCTCTCAGCCCCCTTACCCTACCCCATTCCCACCCACCTCTATCCACACATTTATAATCATTAAAGACATCCTCTTTACTCTTGTCAGCCAGTAAGGAACTTCTGCAAACCACACCCCCAATCACAACCAATCCAAGCTGATCTAGTCTGTCATACACACATCTACCTCTTATATCTTATTACATCATCACCTAACTGCCTAATTCCATTACAGCTCTCCTATTGACTAAATAAGCTCATCACAGCTCTCCTGTAAACTAAATAAGCTCTCTAAACTACACCCCCACATACCTCTACTCTATAACCCTTTCTCAATAGTCCTAATCTATAACCCTTTCTCAAGTAGTCCTCCCTTCCAACGCCTACTCTTTCATAAGATAATTTAACAACCTCAAAATGCTACCACTCCAATGTTTACTAGTTAGTAGTTTCCTAATATTAGCTAATATTACCTCTTATCACTGCGACATCAACCCCAACCTAATAATGCAGTCACTCGCTTACCCATCCCCTACAAAAAACAAGCCAGTCCAACTATTAATCACACCTTCATTGTATAATACATCAAACATGGATCTGTCCCCATATATAGTTCCCCATTACAAAACAAAGTCCGATGGATCTGGCCATATATACTTCCCCATTACAAAACAAAGTCCCATGTCTCCCTACAATATGACAAATTTATATCTAAATACCTACTAGCCATAAGCCACACATTATCCCAACTTATATTAGGTGGTGATATTCACCCAAACCCCAGACCAGCACCTAACCTTAACAGAACCATTAACCAAACAGCTCACACTATATACTCTCAAAGAAAACCAGAAAACATCCTAATACTCAACATTAACATTAGAAGTATACTCAACAAAACAACAGAACTACATACAGCTCTGTCACTATACTCTCCCACCTTAGTTCTTCTTACAGGGACCTGGTTTAAGCCACATCCTACAGACAATTAATCACTGCCCCCAGAGTATAACATCCTCAGAAAGGATAGAACCCACAAGAAAAGTGGGGTATTGCCCTGTTACACACAAACAACCTTTCTATAGACATTTCAAATATTCACATCCCTTCCTTCAATAACACAGAAACTCAACTTGCCAAACTAAAAATCACTTAAAAAAAACAACTAAACATCTTAGGTGCATATATTCCCCTAGGTAACAATATTAATACAGTAGAACCCATCCTCCATTGGGCATTTCATACCCTCCCCCAAGAAACTATTATACTAAGTGATATTAACATAGACTGGTCTACCTGTAACTCTCAACTCCCCACTAACCATACTAACCTCCACATTTTTTCTCAACTAATCCAAAGTTACACCAGAATGGATAAATCATCCAAAAAATAATCCATCCTAGATTGGATCCTTACAAACTGTCCACACCTATCTTACTACTCTGGATCCCTTACCAATACCCTAAGTGACCATCTCTCTATATTTATCCTCAGGCAACAAGTAAAACCAATAAAAACATCCTCTCATTGACAATTTTGTTATAGCAAGAATTTTAAACCCCAAGACCTGATTAATACACTAACTCACTGGAACTGGAAACCTCTATCATATCTCCCTCTAGACAAAGCTATAGATTACTTTAACACCACTTTCTTAAACATACTAAGCCAACTTGCCTCTACTAGAATAGTAAGAACCAAATCCAACTATGCCCCCTGGCTCACCAAACATACCTGGACTCTCCTAAAACAGAGGGGTCTATATTACATAATCGAACTTTCGAAACTTTGAATCCCATATGTTCGACAACATATGATCGAAGTTTGAAAGTTTGACTATATAATAAAAAACAAAAAACAAAAAAAAACTCACCTTAACAGTGCAAGCCCCCCTGCACCCCTGCCACACCCCTTAATTAAATATACCAATTCTGAGATCGCACTTCAGTGCAGAAAAGGGAAATTTTCCCATTCTGCACTGAACGGCACCATTATACTTAACCTTCGAACACTTGAAATGTGGATCATATGGTGTCGACCATATGACATTCAACATTTCAAGCATTCGTGGTTCTAATAGGAACCCAAACAGAGAGATAAGGCATGGGATAAATGGTGTCAAAACAAAACTGATATAAATAGACACGCATAGCTAGAACTAAGTAATAAGGCTAAAAAAAATAATAAAAACAGACAAAAAAATTACTACTCAGACATCCAAACAAAATATAAAACAAACCCACAAAAATTTTGGGCTGCAATAAACAGCATATTAAAAACAGGCAAAACCACTACTCCAACCCCAAACATCGATACCACCTCCAACAATATTGCTACCCAGTTTAACTAATACTTTACCAAATCCATTCTAAATCTTATAAACACCAGTTCCCCCACTACTCACCCTAATCCCAGCATTTCATCAACAGATCAAAATTCCTTCTCTCTACAACCAGGTTCAACCAAAACTATCTATAATTACTTGTCAAAATTAAAACCAAAATCCCTAGCAGCTGACAGACTCCCAGCAGAATACCTTAAAATTGCAGCTAAAGCCATCTCATACCTTGTCTCCCTATTAATAAATAGATCAATCTCAGAACAATATGTCCCAACCCTGTGGAACATTTCACACATAATTCTCCTTCATAAAGGTTCTAACTCAACAGAATTATCCAGTTACTGACCAATAGTCATACTTATTCCCCCCTTTCAAAAATAATAGAAAAATGTATACATTTCCAGATTCTAAACTATCTGCTAACTAATAATTTTTTGTCTAACACACAACACAGATTTCAACCCAATCATACACCAACACAGCTCTTATTAGCTTTTCCAACACTATAAATCAACAATGGAATAATGGTAACCTGGTTTCCACTGTCTTCCTCAATTTCTGTAAGGCATTTGACACAGTCTGTCATGCCAAACTTCTATCAGTACTTTCAGAACTCAAGCTAATTAATTCCACAGTAATATGGTTCAGAAGCTACCTAACCATCCACTAGCAAGCTGTTGAATGGTAAAACACCCTATCCCCTCTTCTCCCAGTTACCTTAGGGGTTCCACAAGGCTCTATAGTTGGACCTCTCTTATTCACCATATTTACCAATGACTGTAACAAAGCCACCCTCCATGCCAGTCTTGTCCGGTACACTGACATCTCCACACTAATTTGCTCTGCACCCTCTCTCCCACTTCTAGAAAATCTCACCCAAGAATCCTTTACTGCCATTGAAACCCTGGTTAACCAAGTCACAATTAATACTCAACCCAAAAAGAACACAATTAATGCTATTCCATACCACAAAAGCAGTAGATCCCATTCCCCCATTCAAAATAGTTTCATCAAACAATACCCCTATTACCCCAGTCACACAAGCCAAACTATTAGGAGTTATCATAGTTAATAACATGAAGTATAACAAACATATAGCACACACAATATCTAAAGTTCATAGAAAACTAGGAACCATCTACAGATGTAAAAACTGCCTCACCAGTAACAGTAAAGTCACCATCACAAAAACCCACCTACTCTCTGCACTTCTCTATGCTTCTCCCATATTAATCAACCTAAGCAAAGGAGACCTAAACAAGTTAACTAGTTGTTATAACAAAATAGCAAAATTTGCTACTGACTCAGCTTTCTTAACCCACCACTACTTAGCCCTCAAGCAATTATCATGGCTGGAACTACCAAACCTACTAACCTATAACCAGCTTAAAATTGCACATCTGATACTATACCAACCCCCAAAAATACCTGCTCTACAAGACCTACTAAACCACTACACTAACAATTATCTACTAAGATCCTCCAATAACACTTTAGTGGAAGTCACCAAAAAGCAGGAATGGCTCAGGAGACTCTTTCTACTCCTGTGCCATAGCTAAAATATAGAACTCCCTCCCCCAGAGATCCAAAACATAGCCAGTAAGCTTAACTTTAAAAACCTACTCCTGACCTACTTATCTAACTCCTGGAAGTGTACCTGTTCAGATCCAACATAGGCCATACATCACACAGTTCACCTAAGAACTCCCAGGGACTGTATCATATACCCTGTAATCTATACAACTCTAAGTACTCACCTGATCTACCAATGTTACCACAAGGCACTGAAGAAAGCTCTCTCATACCAATATTGATCCAATATTAATTTCTCTTATTAAAATCTGATATTTTGAATGTAAAAACTATTTTTCCTTATAATTATAATACATGATTAATATATTTTTCTTTTTAAGCAAACTGTAATGTTTCATCTCTATGATTCTTGTATTGTTTATTTTATTTTATTAATCATTGACTTGTTTAAGTATGTATTGTACTATTTTAGGGAGCTTTTCTCCATGGGCATCTTCTGAAAATGGGCAACCTGCCCACTAGGACTCTCCCGGTAAACAAATGTAAAATAAAAATAAAATAAAATAAATTCTGTCACCCTCACGCACTCATGCAGACACACACACACACACACACACACACACACACACACACACACACACACACACACACACACACACACAAAAACACACCCACACATGTGCACACACACATTTACACACACATGGGGAAACCATGTCCGTATTAATTTTTATAATGCAAAACATTTATGTTCTTCCTAAAGGTTGCCTTCCTTCAGAGGTGCCTCTTTCACTAAGTCAGTTTCAGTGTACTGAGTTTTGTTAAATCATGGTTCATTGAACAGTACAGCTAGCCACTAAAGCCATGCGTCAAAGTAAGGGTCAAAGGTAGTCCTTGAAGTTTTGTGCATCATTTTTATCTGTTTATTTATTTTTAGATGTTAGGAAAAACATATAGGCAGGCACTCAGTATTCTATTAGAAACCATAAATGTGCATATGCTTAGTAAGAAAAAGATGTTGTAAGAATAATAAGTTACATTGGACCAGCATGCACCCGTTATATAGATAGTAATTCCATGAAAGACCAATTTTTAAGGTTTCTATGCTCCACACAGATTCAGTAGAACTGAAGAGAGTGCTTGAAACCCTAACTAATAAGTTTTTGAAGACAGGTTATAGACAGGATGAGACTCAAAATACATTGACTCAAGTGAGAGAAATGAGAGGAAGTATTGGTAAGCCTTACTTTTCACATGGTACACATTTCAGTAGTAAAAAGGAGAATAATAGGCAGTTTGATGATAAAGTTAAGATTAATCTTACCTATTCTAAAGATATTACATTGGTTTGTGAGACTGTAAAGCATAATTCGCCAATTTTGTAAACAGATGAGAAAATTAAAAATGTGGTTGGTGATACACCCTACTTTGCATTTAAGAATGGAGTGTCTTTGAAGCAAAGATTATCTTATGGTAAATATAAGAAGGCACCTATACTATCAGATAGATTAGGGACTTACCCCTGTTGATCTTGTAAAGCATGTACTTATATTTCTGGTGAAAATTGTTTTGTACACCCAGCCGCAGGTGCCAGGTATGATGTTAGATGTTATGCAGACTGTAAAAGTAGGAGTTTGGTGTTCATAGCTACCTGCATAAAGTGCCCATCTTTTTTATTGAGGTATGACTAGTTGTAGATTTCACGATCGGGTGCTTGAACACCTGGGTGATATAAGGAGAGATGTGACAATGAATGCTTTGAAAAAACATGTTAAACAGTATATGGGACACCCCTTTGAATTTATGGCATTGCAGCTGATTAATGAAAGTATTAGAGAAGGATGTATGATTGATAAGATTGATAAAAAGGAATTGAAATGGAATATAATCTTGCAAGCAGATAAAGGTTTTATTATCAATGATAGTATATAACTGAAACTTTATTTAAAAAATCATAAATTGGCTCATTAATGGGTCCAGGTTGCCATGGAGATGTTTTATTGGTTTATTACTTGCTAAGTATTTGGTATATTTAAAGATGGCTGTTTTTGAGGTTTCTGTGGTCTGAAAAAATGTGCCTAACCATGAAAGTACTTACCATTCTTTAATAAACTGTAGAATCAAAGCTTTGGTGACCGGTTTTCTCACTTTTGTTTTCTCTAGGATAGAAAAGATAATAATGGCAGATTTGTAGTGCTAAGAGGCTACTGCTAACATAGGAGGATTACTGTGGCATGTATTAATATTCCACCTAATACTGCTATAATGGAGCTTAAGAATGTTCTGTGAGAAATAATGAGTTTTCGGCAAGGAGTATTACTTGCAGGTGGGGACTTGAATGTGATTTGCAACAGTGCAGATGTGTCTGGAGGGACCAGAAGGGGAAAGTATAACAAAAGAGGGTAGATTTTTGAAGGAATTTATGAAAATATTTGCCATGGAAGATGTGAATTCAGTAACAGGAGTTTGGAATGAATCTACATATTATTCCCCAAGATATAAAAACTGGGCTAGGCTAGACAGAATTTCCATTTCATAGGAAGGTGTGCATTTAATTGAAGGTCTTGATATCCACCAAATAACTATTTAAGGTCATGCACCAATAATAACTAAAATAAAAACACAAGTTAATGAAATAAAAATGAGACACTGGTGGGTTCCCACCTATCTGTTGATAAGAGAGGAATTTAAGGACTGCGTAGTAGAGATTATTCAGGAGCTATTTGAGAGGATAGAAATTTCTTCTGAAAATATAGCTAGGAAGTGGGATAAAATTAAGGTGGAATTTAAAAATACGGTGGAAATAAAAGAAAGGGAGCTATGGTTAAGAAATAAGATTCATTTAGAGGGACTGATAAATGTTAAAGTATTGCAGAATAAGGTGAATCTCACAAAACAAGAAGAGGATTGACTCCAGAATGCTAAGCAGAAAATAAGATATTACCTCGATAATATGCATGAGTTTAGAACGATTGCTGTTAAGCAACTGTTTTTTGATAATAACAGTAGAGCACAAAAACGTCTAGCATAACGACTCGGGCAACAGAAAGTAGAAAGGGCTGTGGCCAAGCTTAGGGAGCCTATAACAAGGAAGGTAACAAGAAATCCTGTAGAGGTATTAGAAATATTTCAGAAATTCTCTGGAAGTTGCTATAAAGCAGAAAAACATGGAAATCAAGAAAATATACAAATGGAAATGTTTACAGAAGAATTAAATATGCCAATGTTAGAGATAGATAAGCCTCAATTACTAAGTTAGGACAGGAGGAGGTGAGATAAAATTTGTGATGTATAACTAATCTACAGGAAAGTCTCCAGGAATATATGGTATTGCTGTGGATGTTTGGAAACTAGGAAGGAAAAGACTGATAAAGATCTAGAAGGTTTTGTTTGACAGTGTTGTAGGAGCTGGAAAAGTACCAACATCCTGGAATAAAGGAGTGGTAGCTGTAATACCTAAAGATGGCAATGATCCATTAGACCTAGCTTCATACAGGCTCATTTCAATATTAAACCATGATTATAAAGTATTCATGTCTATAATGGACAAAAAAAAATGACAAAAGTAATGCCAAAATTGATAAATATGGATCAATGTGGTTTTGTAGAGGGAAGGCAAACATTTGACAACACTAACAGAACACTGATGATCCAGAGGTAAGCAGAATGTAATAAGATATCATTGTTGTTGTTGGTGGGTCTTGAGGCAGAAAAAGCATTTGACAGAATAAGCTGGGACTTTATGAGCAGGGTAATGGAAACATTTACATTTCCTGGAAAAATTATAAGGTGGATTAGGAGGATATATGAGGGATCAGAGGTAAAAATTAAAGTGGGTGGGATGCTCTCTGATAATTTCATCTGGAGCAGACAAACCAGGCAGGGGTTTCCTCTTTCCCATTTGTTATTTGCATTTTATTTAGAACCACTGGCAAAGAAAATAAGGGACTCAGAAATTCAAGGATATAATTGGTATTGTAGTCAAGAAACGCTAGCTCTTTTTGCAGATTATATTGTTTTATACCTGACAAACCTAGAAAGAGACATTACAGTGTTGTGGGACATTTTGATACATTTTTCAGATCTTTTCAGGATACAAAATGAATGAAGCTAAACCAAAGGCAACAGTGGCAAATTATGTACAGACATACAAACTGATTCAACAATATCTGTATTTATGGGGGCATGATAAAATGAAGTATTTAGGAGTACGGATTAAAAATGATTCTGATGTGGCAGCTAAGGATATGTGAACAGAGGCTACACAATAGATAAAAAAACAAAGAAAATGGAAGCTTTGTTATGTGGATCTGGATAGTAAGATACAAGCAGCCAATATATTTTTAGTCCCTTTAATTTAATACACAGGTCAGGCTTATGTTTATCAGCTAGAAGAGAAGTTGTGGATAGCAATAAAGCACTGAAGGACTTTATCTTGGAGGGGAGGATGGCAAGATTCAAATGGGATAAGCTGATTCTTCCAGTAGAACAGGGTGGATTGAGATTACCTAATATAAAGGGTTATTTCAGAGCTGCACAAATAAGGCTTCTATACATAGCACAAGTGGAAAACTATAATTCAAAGTGGAAGGGGATGATAATGAAATGGGAGAAGAAACAAGGAGAGACTGGGATTTTGGGTGCAGGCCTTTAAGGAGAATAACAATAATCATACAGAATATAATATCCATAAAGTAGCAGAAAGTATTCTAAGAACTAAGGCAACATGGGAATGGGGAAAGGACATTCTGCCGATATGGATGACTGCAATTAGGAAAATAGACAATAAGCAAGAGGGGGCTGAAATTTATTCAAGAAAACTGGCAAAGGAACCAAGGTATTGGTATCAAATAACTAGAGAGGGAAAGATAATAGAATGGGAAGAGGTCAAGTATTTATTTGGACTGCAGGTTAGAGATTGCCTTCCCTATGAAGGATTGATATCAGAGTATGGGCAAAGAGAAAGAAATGGGCAGGGAGCTCCTAAACAAAAGACCTGCACTGGTAGAGTTTTTAGTAGCATCTAGAACAGATGCTGCTGCTGCCATTAAAAAAGGAATATTTAGTAGAGCCTGTGAAGACCGTGCCCTGACCCAGCAATCAAGGAGCCTCAATCCTCACCACTAACACCAGGGATATTGTCTCATAGATGAGGAAAGGATAACTAATACACACAGTAAAGTATAATTTCTTTTAAGTGCACACAGAGATCACAGTCAGTCTGGGGCTGGTTGCTCCTTTGCTCACCAGGTCCCCAATAAGACTCCCCACTGGTACAGCTATAGGGTACAGGTCTCAGCCTAGCTGGGCAAGCTAAAACCTCCAGTACCCTCTCTGTCCAACTAGTGCTTCGTGTCCCTGCCAAGTAGCTGACACACCACACACACACTTTGAGATAAGTATTTATACAACTTCACAGACACTCCTGGGAAAGGCTGACACAGATTCTCCAGCTGTGCCCCTTTACCCAGACTATATGGTAGTAATTATTGCCACCACCCAACTAATAATATCAGCTACTAAAAGGCCCTTAAAAGGGTGTCCAAATATTACTGTACAATATTATTATCCAATGGTAATGTGACTATACATTCTAAGGCTTATCAGAGTGGCCTATTACAATAAAATCTATAAATATGCAATGTACTCTAGAGCTTATCTCTACACAAACCAGCCACAAGTAGAAGGTTTTAAAAATATTTAATAATAAATAATTAAAACAGAAGACAAAACTACTACACCACAGAGATATCTAAGAGTTCAGAGATCACACAGAAACTTAAAATAATACAGTAGGACAGGTCCGATTTCAAAGAAAAATATCAAATTAGTCTTTACTAGCTTTAACTATTCCTACAAGAAATCACAGCGCTAAAACTTACATGTGAGCACAAGGCAGAGTGCTGATAAGTTGGATATCTAAGACCAAAATGATTTTCAGTCTCTTGTGAGAAATAATATTTAAACATTACTAACAAACATGTCTCTAAGGCCCTGCCAAATTACATCATTTTTGACACTTAGGTTTTCCCACTATTCATATTGCATCATCTTAACACCTGGTCTGAGTTCTCAGGCCACAAACTGCATTATTTAGCAATCTAACACCTGCGCAGAAACTTACAACAATAAAAGACATTTCACATGTATATTCTAACAGAAACTAGAGCAATAAAGCACATTCCACATCTAAATTCTGGTCATAAACTTTAGCCTTAAAACAATGGGCATGAAACCTTCATCCAGCCGCACTGGAGCCAAATTCTAACATGAAAGGGTCACAGCATGCTTCACTGGGCCAGTAGAGTGCAATTGTGTCACATATTTTGCAGTTCCACATTTCACAGTATCCTTTACACTCAAGAAACATGCCTGCATTTTACATTTATTATCAAGAAAACATGCCTGTATTTTACATTTATTTACAAATGCCAGAATTATATATCAAATTCAATTTGACTAGGCAGGCAGCCTTCACCCATCTCTCCCCAATCGTCAGAGAACCTATAAAATATTGCATGATAACTATAAGAAGCAATCAGAGGAGGTTAGAAAGGATTGAAAAGAGAGACTGGATAAGGAATTCACAAAGGAACAATGGGAGGATATATGTATGTCTCCCAAATATGCAACAAAACCTAGATGATTTAGAATTTTTGCTTGGCATTTTTATACCCCAAGTGGACTCCAGAGAATTTTTCTTCAGGTAGAGAGCAAATGTTGGAGGTGTGACAGGGAAGAAAGAGATACTAGGGAACATATTTCCTGGGAGAGTAGTGGGTTGGTGGACTTTAAGGAATCCCTGTGGGATGCACTGTCAGAGATGCTGGGTGAGCAGAATGGTGTGATGAGGGAGATGATTTTTCTGAGTTATGATACAGAATCGGAATTGCCTAGACATGGTAAGGCCTTGCTGTGTCTAATTGTGGTGGCTGCCAGAAAGCAATTACTAGAAAATGGAAATCAAAATCTAAACCAACTGTATTAGAAGTAGTCAGTATAGTAACAGAAATAAAATAACTGAAATTAAGATCTTTAGAAAAGGGTAAGAGCAAACTACATAGGAAAAATGGAAATTGTGGGAAGAATACATACAGGGGAGGAATTAGGTTTAAAAGAAGGCAGGACTTAAATGAGCTATGTAATGTTTGACTGAAAATGATTGGTGAGATTATAAGAGACATATAATCTTTGCAGCTGGGAGTGTGTCAATATGGTTTGTGATGTAAAATGCTTCCAACTAGGATTGTGTTGGTGTGTTTTTTTTTCATTTATATAAATGTATGATAGCATATATCATAAGTGATGATTTAATGAATATGCTTCTTGTTTAAAAAAGGTGTCAGGGATTACATAATTTATGTAATGTTGCTTAGGTTATAGCATATATGTGAAGTATGTTTGTTAATGTCAATTTGTTAATATAATTTGATTGGTGTTGTATAAATGTAAATCTGCTTATGTTACAAGTGATAATTCAATAAAGGTGTTTAAAAAAAGTTGGTGGAATAAATGTGAGAACCCCCTCCCCCTCTACAAACATACACATACACACACATGCACACACGCGCGCACACACACACACAAAAATTTATGATTTTAGGAGGTAACATTTCTTAATCCAGATCATTTGATGCTTTCAAAACTTATAGTTCACAAATATGTACCTAAAAGTATGTATTTCTTTAGAATGGAATGCATAATACAAATGTGTATAATGTGCTGCTCCCAAATCATGATAGATTTTTGCAAAAATAAGTGATAGGTTAATCCATAAATTAAAGCCATGTAAACAGCAAAGATAATATGAGTGATTAGGACATTGTGTATAACAACAGGTCTTACATGCAAATCTATAAAATATCAATGTGAATGCACAACTAACTGTTTGGTCACAAATGATGAAGAAAGAAATGTCCTAGGATGTCCATAGCCATACAGAATTTGCAATGTGGTAAAATTGCTCTGATCTTTCACACATTTTCCATATTCCTTGTTATGAAGTATAGAGCCATTTGCATAGTACTGTCTTTGATGTTGTGTTCTTACTGTAAACGAGAGAGTTTCTTCCACATGAACAAACCAGAGCAAAACTAACACACTTTATATTAAATTAACATTTTAAATTAATGTACCAGTGTTGCTGCTTTGCACAGTATAAATTCATTCTATTGTCATATTGAGATCAAGAACAATAAAATAAAATAAAATAAAATGTAGTTTCATGTCACAAATAATATCTCAGAGGCATGGATAGCCTATTTTCTTTCTTTTTTTAAATTTAATTTGTTACTGGATTGTAAATATGAAGTAAAAACATCCAAGAAACATAAAACCAAAGATAAATCTAGTAAATACTTATGAAATTAGTTTGAAATATATACACTGTGTAAGGTTCATCCCATTGTTTTCTATTATTACTTCAGCCTGTTTCCTCAAACTTAAATATGGCTACTAATTAAGTTGCTATATTTCTTGTATTAGTCCATTGGCATTCTTCCTTTAAAACCAGAATGTTTGGTTCCTATTCTCTGGTGTAGCATAGTATTTAAAGTCAGTAAATGCAGTTCTACGTCATCCTCCCTGGATATTTTCTTCAGAGGTGGCACAATATTAGAGTTGGAAGCTATTTTGGCAAACATAATCAGTTGTTCTGGTTACACATATTGCTGAACAGTCTTCCCCCAGGATTCATGAACAGTCCATGCAAGAACAGACTATTCTTGCACGGACTATTGCATGTAGGAATACAGCAACAGCGAACCCTACATATTAATGAGGGCACGCTGCTGAATTCCTACACCTACACGATCCATGTACGAGTGCAGGGGCCATGTATAAGTCCTGCATGGACACTTAAAACACACCCTGTGCACTCTGAAAGTGCCGTATGACACTTTCAAACAAGGAAGTAGCATAATTTTACAGCCTGGCTCTAATATTATGCATTATTTCAATGTTCACAGACACTGAAATGTGAAACTAGCATGTCAGTGTCTGTGGACACTGAAATAAGAAAAAAAGAAAAAAACACACAATCCCTAAGAAGTAGCCCGCACAGTATATGACTATCCCTCTAATAGCCAGATCCCTGCCCCACATGCCTGCAACCTGCTGATAAATATATGTAATAATTTAATATTTCTTTGTATTTTTTTTTTACAATAAAAAAGAAAGTTTAAGCATAGCGCAATGGGTTTTCACGCCACAGCGCTTTGCTCAGCCCAGCTTAAATGCTGTTTGAGAGTGAAATAGAATTTTGAAGGCAAAACCCTTTCTGTTGATGTAACATAGTGGTTAGAGCCCTGGTCTGCTGTACAAACCATGCATGGTTTGAATCCCAGCATGGGGTAATATATTTTATGTGACGAAGCAGTTCTAAATGAATTTTTATGAATTGGAATGATATCTGTAAGTCATATGCCTCACTTATGGTAGTGTAGGGCTAGGAAAATGCCAAAGGGAAATGTAAAAAATTTTGCTATTTTTTATTTAAATAATTGTTTGCAGCCAGTTAAGCCTGCCGCAACTCTGCTGAAACAAGCTAAGGATTACTTAAGCATGAAAATATAAGCAATCCTTAGCAACAGTAAGCTTTCCTTAGCTGGTTAAAGTCTTGCTAAGCGGATTTGTGTAGAGCTAAGCATAGCTTAGTATATTTGAAAATTAGCCAGTCTTGGAAAAGTACGGGAAAATGGCCTTATTTAAACCGCACAGGTGGGAATACAGCTATATCCCTTCAATTCTGATCAGGGAAGCAGCAATGTCAGGTGTAGGAGAGGGTGTTCGCTTTCAGATGCAATGCTGGGGCATCCAGGAGTCCAGAGTCATGGTTGGACTCCTTATCAAAGACTATGAAGCTAAACTGCTGCGGGGCCAGTACCATGGCTCCCAGTACAAAGCGGAGGCCTGGGACCGTCTGGCAGGTGATCTCACCAGTGCCACTGGCATACCTCGAAATGGTGAGCAGGTGCGTTAACACTATAACAACCTAAAGTGTAGGTGGGGTGAGCTCTTGGCCCAGTGGATCCAAGAGGCATGAGTGGAGGACGTCCCAGAAGTTTATAAGTATCCAGTCTGTGTATTTGTAAATAATTATTTAAAATTTGTATATGTTACTGTACAGGTGTGCTTAATGTGTGTTCTTTCCCCATACAGCTGCCGATGAGAGGACTGAGAATATTGATGCCCATGCACAGCACCTGGTCTGACTGTGCCAAGAGTTTGGTGAGTACAGAAATATTTGTAATATCTGCTGTAATAAATCAGAAATAGTAAAGGTAATACTGTCTGTATATATAATTGTGCTCTAACTCTACTGAATAAATGCATGGGTCAAGTTGCCAGTTTTAGAACTCAGTAGTGTCAGCTGTTGTGTAATACAGAGTTTTGTAGCAAACAAAGTACAATTGAGAAGAGGAAGAGTAGGATATATATTAGGCTGTCTGAAAAAACCTGCTAAGAAACTGCTGTGGCAGGGCTACTGTAACAGTTACAAATGAGAAGCAGTCCGGCTGTGCAGATCATGCAGTAATACTAACTGTGGATTTCTGAGTTATAGAAAGTGTTGTTATGTCAAAAATATTAAAGCTGACTAATACAAACTGTTGTCTTTCATTTGTCTTGTATCTGAAATGTACAATTGTGTAGCTGCTGCAGCATGCAGTAACTGAGGTGAAGTGATGTAGCACTGTTCTTCTGCATAGTTGAGAATGTGGATCTGAAATAATTGACAAAATGCAAAAGTAATTTTTTCTATAGTAATGTCTTGCACTGTGTTCCTGCCAGCATTGCCTTGTGTTAACCTTTGCATTTCAGCTGTATGCAGTCCTAAATGTACAGGAAAGTGTGAGACACTAAGAGGTGCAGACTGCAAAAGTAGAGTGTATTGACTTGATTCTAAATTGGTCTGTTTTATTAAAATGTCCAATTGTCTAGTTTTAATAATCTGATCATATTACATAAACAGCAACATCAACAGTTTCTTGTTCTGATTTTTGTTGTAGTTATTATGGAAAACAAATAAAAAGGCATTTGATAAAAAAGTAGTGTGTAGAAAAGTATGTATTAGACAAAAATAACTCTGAAGGCTGACACTACTTCTCCAGTAGCTTAGACTAATTTAGCTTTGTAGTTTCCTTTTGCACATACGCACCATGGTTCGAATCCAGGGACTGGTACTAACATGTCTTTCTAGTTCTACAGCTGTAAACTTGAATATTGGTAGAAACACTAATCTATTGTGAACAGATATTTTTCCCACATGTAAAGAAATATTTGCAGAAGCAGTATGATGGGTATATGAATGTTCTGTTGAGCAGCCCCAGTCCTACAAATAGAAGCAGGCTAGCCATCTACACTATGCAGTCCAGTCTGGCCAATATAAGCCTCTCAAGTGTCACGCTGTCATGGATAGTTTCCCCTGTTGCCAAGAAAGCTGCATCCAGATAACATCACACTACAAGTATGCCAAAAGCACACTTACAGAATAGCAGGACAGGAAACACATTGTCACTTCTATCAGTAAGTATGACAGGTATGAGTCCTCTATACTTATGTACATAGAGTTGTCATACCTTGCCCCATAATACTCCAGGTGCACATATGTAGAGGTGTGTATGTGCTGTAGTAGCTGAATGGCCCAGGTAGAGGTTAAGGGAGGGCAGAACTGTAGAGTACTGAACAGTAGTGTATTGAGGAGTATCACTGAATGCAGTTGTTAATGGAATTATTTTCTCTTTCCCCCACCACTCATCTGCTCCAGTAATTGCACAAAATGTAATATGGGTATGTTGTTACCAAAACTTACTGTTGGGACCTTTGTTCCATTTTGGTTATTATATATGAAAATGTGTGCATACTAACATACCTTCTTGAATAACCATTGTTGTTGGCCTGTTGCCATAAAGATAACTGGCATGCTATTGCAATCCTCACTGCCATTCCATTTTTTGCATGTGTTCTGTTTGCCATGTCACTGTTACAATTCCATTGTTCTAGGTCAATTGGAACACCCATGCATGCTGTGTTGACTAATGTTTAAATGTTTTGTTCATGACCAACCAATCCACCTTGATAATTCTCACTCCATAGCACATTTGGGAAGGCTGATCCTGGCAGATCTGCCTCTCCCACCTAACCTGGCCAAGGCACCAGGTCCCATCTGCTGGTCCTGCACCACCCTCGGGTGGAACTCTGCAGGGAATGGTGGTCATCCTCCTCTACATGCCGGTGTGGTGAGGATCTTGTCACCTGGCAAGAGGTCAGTGGCATGGTGCACAGTGTCCTCCAGTCAGTGCTGGATGAACTACTGCGCCATGTGGAGGGTAGCCTGCTGCAGCTTGAGGGGTAGCCAGCCCCTCTAGCTCAGCTCCCAACATGGCCACCTTTGGGGCCATGAAGGAGTAGTGGTGACTGCCATTGGGTGGGGACATCAGTCCCACCACTACCATCTAGTGGACTCATGGGCATCTGATTTCCAACCACCCTCCCCGTCCAAGGTGTCTCCCCCTCATGTGTCATACACCACCACTGTCTGCTGTTTTGTGTGTCTTGTCTGTCTGCAAATGCAACCTCTCCTAACAAATGTTCCTACCCACAATTATCTACACTCCTTCCTCAACATCCCACTCTCACCTTAAAAGAAAAGGGCATCTGTCCCAAAAAAAAATTACGCCCCATACATAGCTCTGCATTTCACCCAAAGACACACTCCCCTTACTCAATCTACCCCAGTAATTATCATCATTTTATGTTGCCTACACCCCCTCCCTGTGGGCTGTGAGGCTTTAAATTCGAAATTGCCCACAGTCATATCAGCTGTTGCTGTCAAAGAAATGCAGAGCTATGGTCCTTTCCTACACCCATCCTGCATATCCCTAGCTGCCTCTCACCTTGTTTTACCCCTTGCTTGCCCTCATTTCACCACTTTCCTGTCTCCCTTTTTTTCCTTTCTTTATTTAAAATTAATGTGGGTGTAAGTGGGCGTAAGTGGACCTAAGCATCGCTTAGCTTCTCTTAGCTCCATGCAAACCTGCTTACAACTGCTTAAAAGTGCCTTAATCACTTTGTATCCAACAGCCCTTGTTCTGCCCAGCAACAAATTATCAGTCCTTGCATGACTTGAACCGAGTACCCTGCACAGCATAGTCACAGCAATCTACCACTAAGCTGTCTGAGGAGATGTGTAATATTTTTCAAAACATATCATTCAGTAGAGCCATTCAACAGTAGGGAAAGAATTCTGTAGAATTAGTCAAGTTTTGTATATATATATATATATATATATATATATATATATATATATATATATATATATATATATATAGACAAATAAATACATAATATATGTAGAGATATACATATGAAATACATACATTTAGAAATACATGTATAGGCAGAAAAGCAAATCAATACATACAGGTATATCTATGTACATAAAAATATATATAGACATATCCATATATATATATATATATATATATATATATATATATATATATATATATATATATATATATATATATATATATATATATATATATATATATATTTACATGGATTCACTTCATAATCTCAAAATACTGAAACATTGAATTTTAGTATTTCGAAACTATGAAACCGAATCCACAAAACACTGAAACTACAAAACCCAGAGCCCAAAACTGTGAAATTCAAAACACCGAACAAACCGCACACGATACACCATACATACACCACAACACCCACATCACAACAGAAACAAACAAAAAATACATATATACACAACTCCCCCATATCCCCCTACTTATATATACTAATTCCGAGATTGCACAAACAGGAAACAAAAGCAAACTCACATACGCACATTCTCCATTCCCTCACACAATCAAACATATCAGCACACTCAAACACACTCTAACTCCCACTCAAATCCCTTACAAAACACTCACTTACCTGACAAAACACCTAGAGCCACACATGGCACCACGTACTATAAAGAAACAATCCCGGACATCACGTAGCGTGAGGCCATAACCACAAATTCGAGATATTCGACTTTGAGATTATGAACTTTTGCTATTTTAAGCATTCACGTATATAGTCTTGAGATACTGAAATTCGACATTTCAGTATTTCGAGATTATGAACAGCTCCCGTTTACATATATATGTAATAGAGTTACATATCAGATCCATACCCCAAACCTATTACTGTAACAAATCTGTCCAAAGGATGTTAAAATGGGTGTCAAGGGGCCCAAAACAGGGACATCTTTGAAATATTACCCATATCCCTCTGTCCCCAGCAGCAACTGTTCTGCCTTGCAACAAACATACCATTCCTGCTAAGTCTTGAACCTAGGGCCCTATATACCATAGTCAGTGAAATATACCACTACACCACATGAGCTCTACAAAATGCTGCTGCTTTTCCAAACATAACAGTCAGTAGAGTCATTCAACAGTAGGGAAAAGATTCTGTAGAATCAGTCAGGTTTTCTATATATACATGCATTTATGTATTGTTATGCATATATGTGGACAAATATAGATGAAATATAGCTATAGAGATATACATGTACAATACATACATATATGTATATATATATATACATACATACATATATATATATATATATATATATATATATATATATATATAAAAGTATATAAATACACACACACACACACACACATATATATATATATATATATATATATATATATATATATATATATATATACATACATAAATATACATAAATATATAATAGCTACAAACAAATGCAATCTGAGGGTCATGCTGCTCCACACTAGAAATTCAAATCTCAAAAGGCAGTTACTCAAAGCACTCCTATTCACAAAGGATGTGCACATGTCCACACTGGTAGCCCAACATAATGCATCACAGATACTGCAGGTGTAGCTAACATAGGATAAGATAGCAATACAAGTCGTAGCCTGCTATAGGTCCCCAACCAAAACCCCACGTTCCTAAGTGCCCTAGAGAATGTTACTGTCCAACCTAACACTATCATACTGGTTGACCTCAAACTACCCCTCCATTAACTGTGATGTATCAATGCACTTCCCTAGTATTGCCTGGAATGCATCCATTCCAATGGCATTGACCAGCTCAATTCAACACCCACTACAGGTAGCAGCATCATTGACCTAATCAGTACTAACATGGGCGACTGTTGCTGTACACCAATAGTCAACTCCACCATGGTTAGATCTGACCACAATATCATCACCTTAGAAATCCACATCCCTCCCACCCCCCTGCAAAGCTAACCACCATGAAAAACCTTTCCAAAGTCAACTTTTGCCTCCAAAGATCAGAGGTGGCTAACTTCACGGCACCCATGCAAATGGAGACTAGTTGCATGACCTCAGAACACACACCAATGCAGTACGAACATGTACACAAACGCATGGATTCCACCATACGCAATAGAAACAAAGTGCTCCCCTCCAGAAAAGGGAAGCCAATCTGGCGGCCCCCTGCCCAAAAACTCCACAACAGAAGAAGGAAACTGATATGGAATGAGGTAAATTCCCAAGACTGGAAAAAAAACCCTTATCAGCCTCAACAAAAGATGAGATTCCTCATGAAATACTCTAAAGCTAGCTGTGAAAACAGAATTGCAGCACACAGTAAAGACATCCACAAGGCGTCTTATAGTTATGTAAAGAATCTCCACGGCAATGCCAACATGTGCTCTGAGCTACTGCACAATGTTAACTGCTATACTGAGGCAACAGATATTGCCAATATACTGGCACACAGATTCAGTGGCAACTTCACCCCTCTCCCCACTCCCAAAGTACCAATCACAATACCAGTACACTGCCAGGAACCCAGTAGTACTGCTGCTAGAGTTAAAACACTACTGTCCAAGGCCAAGAATACAGCTTCTATTGGACCTGGCAATATCCCTGGCTGTCTTCTGCATGAAGTACAGAATGAACTGACACCTCACCTGTGTGCCCTGTTCAATCACAGCCTCACCTCAGGCTTTGTCCCTATTGACTGGTGCACTGCTACAGTCATCCCTCTCCATAAAGGAGAAGTGGCTGCAGACTCTGGGAAGTATCACCCCATTAGCCTGACAAGGGTGTCATGCAAAGCTATGGAATGCATCATCATGGACCTATGAAACAGGGATATGGGAATCTCCAAACTCAGGATCCCACACAGTTTGCTTTTGTGAAGGGTAGAAAATGCCTGTTCAAACTGGTCGACTTCTTTGAGTCAGTCACCAGAGCTGTGGATGAAGGCAAGGTGGTTCATACAGCCTACCTCAATCTGGTCAAGCCCTTTGATGCCATTCTCCACTCAGGAATCATGAATAAACTCACTAAGCTATGCATCAACCCCTATAACAGTAGGTGGGTTTCAAACTGTCTCACAGATAGAACCCACAGTGTGAAAGTAGCTGACCACAAGTCAGTCTGCTGACCAGTCACGAGTGGAGTTCCACAGGGTTTGGTCCTGGTTCCTCTCCTGTTTGGTATCAACTTCTCTGAAGTCCATGCCAACATGAAGGGACTCTGGCTGACAATGTTTGCAGATGATTGCAAGTTGGGAGCTATTAAATATCCAAGTGATGTTGACATCCTACAGAAAGGCCTCACTAAGACCAACAACTGGTGTCAGAGCCATGGCCTTAAGCTCAATGTCAAAGAATGGGATGTCAAGCATTACAGGGATGTCACAACACCAAAAATCAGACACCAGTATGAAAGTGCATACTCACAACCAATTCTACCACAGTCACAGTCACATACCGGTAGGTCAGGTGAACAGTAGAGTATATGGACTGTGTGAAGAAATACATAATAGTTTTCCAGTCACACACTACCCCTACATATAGTGCCCCAATTCTCAGTGTAGTCTGAATCCTGACCATGGTACAGAACACATACCAGTCTGCGCCTACAAAGGCATACAGCCAATAGACCAGCAGACACTGGAGCAGCATGCACAATCAGATAAAAAAGGAGCCATAACACTCACATCTACCCCCCCCCCCCCATACACAGCTCAAATAACATGTACACATGACATGTGTACACAGTCCTGATAGTCTGTCAGCAATGGCCAGACCTCTCAAATGTACAGTTCACCTCAGAATGTAGAGGCTCAAGGCTGATATATATGGCCTCTTCCCTGTAACATGTCTGTGAAGCTACTACATCACTGGGATGGTAGAAGGAAGGCAGCAAATAATGATACTAAATACGTCTGAGCCTCATAGTGCATGACAGCTGGACAAAGCCTGACATCATTTGGGGACAGAGACACAAACACAGGCATAGATTGGACATATCGCTGTCAGTAATTTAGACAGTTGCTGATGTTACTGGGTTTGTTGTAACATATCATTTATGAGGAATATGAAGTCAGTAATACCAATAGATTTTAGTATTTATTGACTGCATTCCCCAGAGTCCCTGACTGATTTTCCAAGGACAACAACTGCCTGGGAAACATATAAAACCTAATAGCCAAACATGTGGCCAGTCTGTGTACAGCATGCCAGTGGAGAAGTATGTCAGAGACATATCACTGTCAGATGTGAAGTCACTCACTAAATGCATATCCGCACAAACCCTGTCAATCTATCAAACCACCATGTGTATAACAGCACTGATGATGACATAGAATCTGTTCACAATTCTGGAGATATGTCCCCCGTGTTATTGTGCTGTCTCCAAATGTCCCGTCCTGTGAAGTATTCCCACCTACTGTCTGTGAGTCTGTAGTCCACCACCTCTGTAATGTCCCTCACACAGGTAAGTAATATAGCCAAGGCCCACATGAAGGACCCACATGAAGGCCCACATTTTTTGGAGCTAGCAGCAGTGTCCAGGCCCACAGCACAAAACTATATGGGCACCTACATAGTTGTATGGACTTAGCAATACCTGACATCTGCACATCTGCACAGAGGACAGACAGAAAGTGGACAGCAAACATGTTATGTATTAGGATGAATGTCCTGAAGGATAGAAGTCTGAAACTAAAATGTATGCCATTACTGCAAGATGGCAGTCCTCAGTGACATGGCCAAAAACATAGTACTCTACAGTTAATATAATAGTATTATATTAATATCCAATAGGAGATACATAAAAAATATACAGCTGAAACACCAAGAACAAGATAGTGTAGTACACAGAGTCCCAGCTCTGCATGCAGAGGTGCATGGTTGGCCTACAATAGGCAATCTAATTTTACATGGAGAAGCAGTGTCAAAAGTACTAATTTCATAACACAATATGTGTGGAATCATATTTGTCCACCAGTGTACTGCAGCAAGTGTGAGTGCATATAACATGTGATACTACCTATGTACAAATTATTTATTTATTTATTATTTATTTTACATTTGTTGACCGGGAAAGTCTGACTGGATATATGTCCATTTTCAGAAGAGGCCCGGGGAGAAAAGCTCCAAGGTATAAAAAACGAAAAAAGAACATAGTGATCACATCATAACAATATAAATATCACTGATAGTCATTTATAGTTAAAAACATTTTGTAAAATAGATACAATACAAGAAACAAAGATTTTTTTTTTATATTGGTTCCCTAGGAAGTGTGTTTCTTTAGTAGATTAGTAGATAGAAAAAACAAAGCAATGGGGAGGTATACAAGCTGGGGAAGGTAGTCAGGTGAGATGAATAGTGTCAATCTGGGTTGGTACAAGGGCATAACCATTGTGATCCTAGGAAGATTTTTAGTTGCTTCTTAAACAGTGGGGTGGATGAGAGGGATGTTAGTTCACGTGGAAGCTTGTTCCAAGTGTTACCAACAGAGTTAGTGAACAGGCAATCCCCAGATTTGTTGTTGGATTTTAAGGTAGATACTAGTACCCTATTTGCAGATCTTACGGTTGTTAGGTTTTTGTATTGGCTAATAAGGTTGTAGAGAATGGGCGTATTTGTGGGATGATGCAGAATCTTATGAATGATTGTAAGCTGCTGTATAAGAAGCTGAGTTTGTAGTTCCAGCCATCCTAATAGTTTGAGATTCTGGCAGTTATGGGTTCTAAATGGGGATCCAGTGGCAAATCTGGCTATGTTATTATAAGATGTTGCCAGTTTGCTGATATTGCTTTTGGAGAGGTTTGTATAGATTGGGGAGGCATAGAGAAGGGTGGAGATTAGGTGTGTTTGGGCGATAGTAGACCTAGTTGAAGCTGTGAGAAACGGTTTGAGTCTATAAAGGAAACCAAGTTTTCTATTAACTGATCTAATAGTTAGAATCAAATAATTGTAGCAAACTGGTGAAAATAAAAACTAAAAACCACAAATTCACCAGTAGGACTAGTAGACACAAGTTTATTTTTCAAGTTGAGCACTTTCATCAAAGTAAAATTAACTTCCTCAGAACAATATACAAACAGTCATGTGGATTTAAATATATTACACTGTCACAGGATAGGTGAGGAATCCCACAAATCAAACAAAAGATCTCTTGAATAAATTAATACCTTAAAGGCATACACTATAAACACTAAAAATACAATAAAATACATTTCTATAAAGAAGCTATATAAAATTAAACCCTTTCCGCTCTTTCTTTTAAAGCAGGCAAGATAGATATAAAATCATTTAATCCTGGACATAGATTAGCTGCCAAATAAAGCTGCCACATCAGTTCCCTCTTGTTTAAAGTGTTTTTCCAGTTGCCACCCCTGGGGTTTATTTCAATGGTATCTAATATCCCAAACTTAAATCCAGAGAAATTAACACATATTTTACTATGCCTGAATAAGGCATTGGTTTCTTTTAAATTCTTAATGTCATATAAGTGTTCATATATCCTGGACCTGAGAGCCCTCTCAGTTTTCCCAACATAAAACCCCGGGCAGGAATTACACTTTGCCAGATAAACTATTTTGCTAGTCTGACAGTTACCTTTTTTGAAAAACACTGTGTCCTGGTTGATATTGTCAAGTTTCAAACTAGCAGCCGATAGTATATATCTACACTGTGTATAACAACCACAGGCTTTGGTTAATTCATTCATTTTTTCACTACTATTTTTCATGTTACCCTCCAAGGTAAGTTTCAAGTTGTGGCCCACTTTAGTACAAAAAATAGGCTGTTCACCCACTGCTTGTAAAATATTAGGGTCACCCCTAAAAATGTTCCAATTCTTACAAAGTATATGTCTGATATCATTATAATGTGTAAAATATTGCACCACACATGCCTGGGAGAAGTTATGGGTAGAACTCTCTGTTGTTTCACAATTTTTGGTTTGAGAAAGACCTCTACCTAATAGAGGTTCATATTTAGAACCCCACTCTCTCCAAACCTCTTGTAAAATACCCTCTACAAATTCTAGTGGATAATCTCTCTCCAGAAACATGTTCCTTAGGTCACTGAATTCCTTAATGACGTCCTCAAGATGGGAAGTCATTCTAGAAATTCTGATTGCCTGTCCCTTGACAATACTTTTTTCTGGTATAGTGGGTGGTGACTTAGGAAGTGGAGGTAGGAATTACAAAAAGTTTTCTTTCTATACACCTTGGATCTAAAACAACACACATCTTTAATGATGGTATCAAGATAATAAATTTCTTTCTCATTACACTCATAGGTAAATTTCAAAAAATGGGTAGTGCCATTTAGATATTCAACAAAACCAGCAATGCTTTCCTTGGTACCCTTCCATAAAGTAAAAATATCGTCCAGGTATCTGCTGTAAAACAAAATATACAAATGAAACCTACTTTCAAAAATAAACTCTTTCTCCCACCCTAATAAAACAAGGTTTGCATAAATGGGGGCACAAGTTGCCCCCATAGCAACTCCTTTGGTTTGTTGGAAATATTGCCCTTCAAAAAAAATATAGTTGTTGTCTAAAATCAAGGCCATAATTTCACAAACAAGCTGTACACGCTCTGGAGATAAACTAGAATGATCAAACAGCATTTTTTCAAAATAATCCAACCCTTCCTCTCTAGGAATACAGGAGAATAAATCTTGTACATCTATTGTCAAAAAAATCAGATCAGGATTCCATAAATCGTGCTTAATCTGTCCCAGAAAGTCCCAAGAATCTTTCACAATATGTGGTATACTCTCAACTACATGCTTAACCATCTGATCCACAAAGACTGCCAAATTGTGTGTTTTAGACCCCCCTGCTGCCACAATAGGCCTAAATGGGGGTGACAAAACATCTTTGTGGATCTTAGGGATGCCAAATATGCTTGGTACCTTGGGAAAATTATTTAATAGAAAAGAGTAAATTTCCTGACTGATCCTTTGTTCTAATAAATATTCTTCCAAAAACCAATTAATCTGATTCTTGGATACCTGCAAATAGCTTTCCTCTTGAAACAAAATACCTTGAATAAGGTTTTTGTAATCTTCACTGTTGAAAATTACGACCCCCTCCCTTATCTGGGTTCATTATGCGGATACTTTTGTCATGTTTTAAAGAAAAAAGTACTTCTTTCTCTTTAGAACTCAAATTAAAGTAGAACTTCTTGTTATTAGCCCAAAGTTGGTACAACTCTTGTTTAACCACATTCTCAAAACTAGCTACCAAAGGGTGCAAGGGAGGGTTGAACACTCTATTTTTTTTCAAGGCCATAGATTTATGCTCAGTATTACCAATATTGTTTTTAGGAAACAGCAATCGAAAATTAATTTTCCTAGTAAACAGGTTTTCATGTAGAATCGGATTTTCCCACCCTAAGAAGCTCAGAAAGAATAGCGAACAGACAACTAGGAGTCCAACAATATTACAATTATGATTACCCTGCCTGCAGGGGTTCATACTACAAGGGAAGGGAGGCAGGGGCAGGTATTAGATGGGAATTCCTTCCATTCTGATATCATCTGTACCTCTAAAGGATTTAATATTTACAACTATACAGACAGAGTTATTTCTGAAGAATATTTCTCACTTTTTTCTAAAGGGTTTAAATTTGTTCCTGCTAAGACACCAGATATAGCAGAAGTATTACTTGATATTCACCTGTTTACTGGGAAAATTAATTTTCGATTGCTGTTTCCTAAAAACAATACTGGTAATACTGAGCATAAATCTATGGCCTTGAGAAAAAATAGTCTGTTCAACCCTCCCTTGCACCCTTTGGTAGCTAGTTTTGAGAATGTGGTTAAACAAGAGTTGTACTAACTTTGGGCTAATAACAAGAAGTTCTACTTTAATTTGAGTTCTAAAGAAAAAGAACTACTTTTTTCTTTAAAACATGACAGACGTATCCGCATAATGACCCCGGATAAGGGAGGGGGGGTTGTAATCCTGACTTGTATTTTGTTTCAGGAGGAAAGCTATTTGCAGGTATCCAAGAATCAGATTAATATTTCCTTCCGGCGTATTGATGGGTTTTTGGAAGAATATTTATTAGAACAAAAGATCAGTCAGGAAGTTTACTCTTTTCTATTAAATAATTTTCCCAAGGTACAAAGTATATTTGGCATCCCTAAGATCCACAAAGATGTTTTGTCACCCCCATTTAGGCCTATTGTGGCAGCAGGGGGTCTAAAACACATAATTTGGCAGTCTTTGTGGATCAGATGGTTAAGCATGTAGTTGAGAGTATGCCACATCTTGTGAAAGATTCTTGGGACTTTCTGGGACAGATTAAGCAAGATTTATGGAATCCCGATCTGATATTTTTGACAATAGATGTACAATATTTATTCTCCTGTATTCCTAGAGAGGAAGGGTTGGATTATTTTGAAAAAAATGCTGTTTGATCATTCTAGTTTATCTCCAAAGCGTGTACAGCTTGTTTGTGAAATTATGGCCTTGATTCTAGATAACAACTATATTTTTTTGAAGGGCAATATTTCCAACAAACCAAAGGGGTTGCTATGGGGGCAGCTTGTGCCCCCGTTTATGCAAACCTTGTTTTATTAGGGTGGGAGAAAGAGTTTATTTTTGAAAGTAGGTTTCATTTGGATATTTTGTTTTACAGCAGGTACCTGGACGATATTTTTATTTTATGGAAGGATACCAAGGAAAGCATTGCTGGTATTGTTAAATATCTAAATGGCACTACCCATTTTTTGAAATTTACCTATGAGTGTAATGAGAAAGAAATTCACTATCTTGATATCACCATCATTAAAGATGTGTGTTGTTTTAGATCCAAGGTGTATAGAAAGAAAACTTTTTGTAATTCCTACCTCCACTTCCTAAGTCACCACCCACTATACCAGAAAAAAAGTATTGTCAAGGGACAGGCAATCAGAATTTCTAGAAAAGACTTCCCATCTCGAGGACAGCATTAAGGAATTCAGTGACCTGAGGAACATGTTTCTGGAGAGAGATTATCCACTAGAATTTGTAGAGGGTATTTTACAAGACATTTTGAGAGAGTTGGGTTCTAAATATGAACCTCTATTAGGTAGAGGTCTTTCTAAAACCAAAAATTGTGAAACAACACAGAGTTCTACCCATAACTTCTCCCAGGCATATGTGGTGCAATATAGTACACATTATAATGATATCAGAAATATACTTTGTAAGAATTGGAGGGCGGCCACGGTGGTGCAGTGGTTAGCATTGCCGCCTCACAGCAAGAGGTTCTCCGGTTCGATCCTCGGCTGGGGTGCCTTCTGTGCGGAGTCTGCATGTCCTCCCTGTGGTCACGTGGGTTTCCTCCGGGTGCTCCGGTTTCCTCCCACATCCCAAAGACATGCTGCAGGTGGATTGGATACTCTAAATTGGCCCTAGGTGTGCGTGTGAGTGTGCCTTCTGTGGAAGGTTGGGCGCCGGGCTGGCAACTCGACACTGTAAAACTCTACTGCCATTCAATGTGCGGACAAGGTGATCCACTGTGGCGACCCCTAACCGGGAAAAGCCAAAAGAAGAAGAAGAAGACTTTGTAAGAATTGGAACATTTTTAGGGGTGACCCTAATATTTTACAAGCAGTGGGTGAACAGCCTATTTTTTGTACTGAAGTGGGCCGCAACTTGAAACTTACCTTGGAGGGTAACATGAACAATAGTAGTGAAAAAATGAATGAATTCACCAAAGCCTGTGGTTGTTGTACACAGTGTAGATATATACTATTGGCTGCTAGTTTGAAACTTGACAATATCAACCAGGACACAGTGTTTTTTCAAAAAAGGTAACTGTCAGACTAGCAAAATAGTTTATCTGGCAAAGTGTAATTCCTGCCCGGGGTTTTATGTTGGGAAAACTGAGAGGGCTCTCAGGTCTAGGATATATGAACACTTATATGACATTAAGAATTAAAAAAAAAACAATGCCTTATTCAGACATAGTAAAATATGTGTTAATTTCTCTGGATTTAAGTTTGGGATATTAGATACCATTGAAATAAACCCCAGGGGTGGCAACTGGAAAAAACACTTTAAACAAGAGGGAATTGATGTGGCAGCTTCATCTGGCAGCTAATCTGTGTCCAGGATTAAATTATTTGATATCTATCTTGCCTGCTTTAAAATAAAGAGCGTAAAGGGTTTAATTTTATATAACTTTTTTATAGAAATGTATTTTATTGTATTTTTAGTGTTTATAGTGTATGCCTTTAAGGTATTAATTTATTCAAGAGATCTTTTGTTTGAGTTGTGGGATTCCTCATCTATCCTGTGACAGTGTAATATATTTAAATCTACATTACTGTTTGTATATTGTTCTGAGGAAGTCAATTTTACTTTGATGAAAGTGCTCAACTTGAAAAATAAACTTGTGTCTACTAGTCCTACTGGTGAATTTGTAGTTTTTGTTTTTTTGATCTAATAGTTAGGTTAATTTGTTTGTCAAAGTTCAGATTATTATCAATACATGTGATACTACCCATGTATACCCAAGTGTCCTGTAAAGTATAGTCACACCCCTTGCTACTGTAATGGGAGCACATAAAAGCATGTTATGTACAGGAAATTAAATAAACTTATTACATGATGCCATTACTCTGCTATTTTATGAGACTGGAATGTGAGCAATGGTTACCAGGGCTGAGCTATGCTTAGCAGGTTTACACATTGCTTAAATGTGAATGATAACTGGTAGTCAGCTCTGTTAAGCATATTTGTGCACTGGTAAGCATTGGCAGGTGAAGCCTACACAGTTTAAGCACCTATTGACTTAACTGTGTTTTAGCACCATTTAGCACTGGGCAACCCTGCGCAAACCCGCTTACAACTGCTTAAAATTGGCTTAATCACTCTGTATCCAGCAGCCCTTCTTCTGGCCAGCAACAAAACGATCAGGCATACTCACTCTTGAGCCCAAGATACTCTATACCATAATATTTACCACTAGGCCATCTTAGCTTGAGATGTTAAGATTTTTTTTACAACATATCATGCAGTACAGTCAGTTTACAATTGGAAAAACACACTGTGATATGAGGAATTATTGTTATCTACAAATATATACATGGAAAAAATATATTTACATATACAGAGAGATAGATATGTGTGGAGATACATATATATGTATAGCAATATACAGATATATTACCAAGAAATACTGATGTGTGTGTGTGCGTGTGTGTGTGTGTGTGTGTGTGTGTGTGTGTGTGTGTGTGTGTGTGTGTGTGTAAATATATATGTGTATATATATATATATATATATATATATATGTATATATACATATATATATATATATATATATTTATGCATACATGTCTCTAAATGCCCATACAAACATATGCTACTGATAGACCACCCATAACTGGGGCAGCATACACAGTTGGATACGAAAGAACTCATGACACTCACACCTGCCCCCCAGTCTGAATAATAAGTGAACAGTACGCTGCTACAAAACCATGATATGCACACACAATGGCCACACATATACAGTGACTTCTTAGCAACACAACTACAATGAGTGAAGATAGTACACAAAAATACAAACAGCCAGTAATTCACACAAGTTCATGTTACTCTGATGTCTTTGACAAAGCCTTCCAGGAGTAACACATTACAAGAAATAATTGCCTTAATTAGAAGAAGCAATTACCACATAAGTACATTTAAATGCACAGCCTTCAATTGCAATCCTCAGTCAACCCCTATGGGATAAAGTATCACATTTAAAAACATACATTGAATTTGTACATAACAATTGTTTTTTTTATGACTGTATTACCAAACTGAGAAATAAACTTTTCCAAAGCAGTGCCTTGTAACCCAACTACACTTAATTACATGTGTATACACAGCCTTCAGTTACACTACACATTCAACCCTCCTAGGGGATAAAGTATCACATTTAAGAATTTAAACCAATTCTGTACATAATAGTTCCCCTTTCAGGACTACTACCCTCATGGTGGGAATTATTGAAATTTACAGCTATAGAACTGTCTTCTTCCTCATCAGTAATATCTGTCACATGTTCAAACAGCCTAGTTTTAAAACACTTGTTACTCTCCCCCACATAAAATATGTTACAAGGGCATCTAAGAGCATTCTCCATACACCAACCCATTGAATGTACAGAGTCACACATATTGTCCACCCTTTCCCCTCAGCAAGAATGACAGAACATAATAATGGTAGACCCTACCTATCAACCTCCTACTGCATGGCATCTGTACCAAGCCTGACATAATGTGGGACTGAGGCCCCAAAACATGGACATACTTGAAATATTGCTGTTATACACTGAGAAAATTGCTGGTGTTACAGGGTTTATTCTAACATAACTTTTCTGAGGGATATAACATCTGAAACACAAATGGATGTTGGCATGTACTGATTGCAATCACCAGAGTATGCTACTGATTTGCCAAGGACAACATCTGTCTGGAGAACAGACCAAACATAACAGGCAAACCTCTAGCCATCATTTGGATAGCCCTACAGTTGAGAGCTATGCAGACACAGAGCTTTGTCAGACTGAAACCCATGCAGAAGTAGCATGTTCAGAGAAATCCTGTTAAACAACCAGTATTCTAAACATATAACAATAATACTCACATTCTGCCCCTAGGTCTTGAATATTCTCCACCATTTAGTTGGCTTGTCTCCGCAGGTCTTGTTCTAAGAGGTATTAGCTCACACACCTCCAGGATCTCTTCCTCACAGGTAAGGGAAAGGGCCAATGCCCACATGGAGTACTCAATTATAGGAATGTCTTGCCATGACATTGGCTTTTGGAATAACTACACCGCTGCTCTGCATGCAAACAACAACTGGGGAGTGCCAATTGGTGTTCAGGCCATCACATGGTCATGAGCATTATCTACAAAAGACAACCTGCCATCTATCCAAACCACCTCTGTCATAGACAGTCCATCAGTGCAAAGCTGAAGTAGTGTCGAGAAAAAAGAATAAGAAAGGATATATCTGTGACATATCCAGAAAAAAAAAGTATGTGAAACAAGTAAGCATGTAGTTGAATGCAGTAGGTGGTCTGTAATAATGGAGCATAGGGGTATGAAAGCATATGCCTCAACAAGACTTGCTGTACCGATGTACTGCTGAACAGCACTGATGGCCATAGCATGTGGCTCTGTCTGTAGTGACTAGGCCAGCTACTAGGATGTTGTACATATCCATATGTTACTTGTGCATATAACTATGATACACATTTTGTCTTGTCAATATAAGACAACTATACAGAGCATGTGCAGAGTAAAGTACTGCTGCAGACATGTGTGTTGAACTGCATGTTATATACTGAGCTCATACCATTCAACTGTCCAGTGTTCTGCACACTGACCATATGTGTGCCTCATAGTTGTGTTATGTCAGTGAAATCCTTGCCAAAAAAACACTTGTATTTAGAGACCAAGCGCCAGTTACCAAAACTTAGGAAGACCAAAGCACTTTTAAGGGCAACCTCCAAAAGATAGAGCCAAAGTATAAGCCAAATTCTTGTCCACAGTAAAAGTATTCCAAAAAACAATCCTCACTTGAATCATAATCCACACATAAACACATTAACTTGTTCACCACATTTTTGTCCACATTTGAACTTCATCAGATGTATGCAAAACCCCTCAATTAGGGTCTATATTATATACTCAAAGTTTCAAAACTTTGGGCCTCATATGATCGACAACATATGATCGAAGTTTGAAACATCGAATATATAATAACAAATAAAAAAAATAATAACTTACCTAAGCTCTCTGAGCAGGGGGGCAAGCTCCCCTGCACCCCCCCACACCCCGCTACTTAAATATACCAGCTTCAAGATTGCACTTCAGTTAAGAAAAGGGAAATCTTCCCATTCTGCATTGTATGGAGCCATTTGTTTTAACCTTCGACCTTGTAAGAGTTCGATCATATGGTGTTAACCATGTGACATTCGAACTTTTACAAGTTTGAGGTTATAATAGGATCCCCTCAATTATCATGTCTTTATGTACGAAATTCAATTAAAACCAACCAATCCCACTTTCTTTTTAATAAATTAATTAAAGCCAATCGTATTATTTAAAAACACACTAGTTAATTTTATAAAAAATATGTATACATGTCTTCAAAATATATCTAAAATATATTTAAAAATGCATATAAAATATGTATAAAATGTACTTGGTTTGTGCAAACCAAACTGTTGTGCCCATTTCCAGCCAAACATAGGTTCATAGGTTCATAGGTAGGTACTAGGCTATCGGCCCAAGGGCCTACGTAAGCCTAGCTAGCAAGGTACCATAGCGTACGCCACCCAAGAAAGTTATTTTCCAGTGCCACTGTCCAGCAGAGACACAGAAGTGATCCCCAGGGTGAATTTCCTATTTCCCATCCACTCATCAAGATTTTTCTTGAAGAGTGCTAATGAAGAACTTTGCTTGACATAGATGGGCAGCTTATTCCAGAGTATAGGAAGTCTCTGGGACAGGAATCTATCCCTCCAGTGTGTCCTGTTTATTGTGGTGACAAAGTTTAGGTCCCTAGAGCATGTAGTTTGGAGGGATTGAGATTTCTTTAGGTGTAGCATGTCCATCAGCTCTGGGTTTGACATTGCTTTATATGTTAGGCAGAGATCACCTCAGAAGAGGTGATATGCTATGGAGTAAAGCTGGAGTTTTTTGAGGCGGTCAGTGTAGGGCATTTGTTTGAGGCCAGTAATCCTCTTTGTGAGGTACTTCTGTGACTTTTCCAGCTGCTGCAGATGTCTTGTGAGGTACATTCCAAAATGGGCGTTGTACTGTATAATGGGTCTAATGAGTGATGAGTAGAGGAGAACAATGACCTCTTTTTTCCTGGATGAGAACCCTTTTATGATGAGGTGTGCCACGTAAAAGGACTTCCTGACTACTGTGGTGATGTGACTATCAAAGGAGAGACTACTGTCCACCTGGGTCCCAAGGTCTCTTATCATGCATTCAGTGTTAAGTAGATTGCTGCCTATGTGGTAGTTCATGGGTACAGAGTTTTTACCAAAGGGGATGACACTGCACGTTTTGGCATTGAGCTTGAGGCCTTGGCAGGCATCTGTCTCATTGAGGCCATTCTGTAGGATGTCCACATCATTTGGGGACTTGACTATGGCTCCTAGTTTGCAGTCATCTGCGAACTTCATCAGCCAGAGGCCTTCTGTGTTAGCCTGTACTTCAGAGAAGTAAATACCAAACAGGAGAAGTCCCAGGATGGAACCCAGTGGCACTCCACTTGTCACTGCCTTGAGGTCAGATTTGGAGTCTGCAACTTTTACAGTGTGGGTTCTGTCAGTGAGCCAGTTGGCAACCCATCTTGTGATATAGGGATTTATACCTAGTTTAGTGAGTTTCGCTATAATTCCAGAATGGGGGATGGTGTTGAAAGCCTTGACAAGGTCAAGATAGGCTGTGTGAACCATTTATGATCATAAATATAAATATCATGGCTTAAAACAGTAGTTTTAAATACATACATAGAAAACATGTATATAAATTCACAATTCCACAAGGGGGCACTCCATCTAGTGGCCATACTGCCAATTACAACTTTGCTGCTTTAAGCTTCAATACTGGGGCTAGGGAGACTGCTTCTTTAAGGTCAGGAGATTTTGTGGCTTCTAATATTATTTGCCAATAAAGTTTTCTATACTCTAACAGTCTCCTATTGACCCTCTCTGTTCTTTTGATATTACTTCCAACACAAAAAATTGGAAAGTGGTTGCATAACAAGTCATGTAGTGCCTGTATAATGCATTATTTTCATTCTTGTTCTTGATATCGTATGTGTGTTCATATATTTTCGTTTTTAATTTTCTCTCCTTCTTCCCAATATAGAATGAAGTGCATTCACCACACATTGCTAAGTACTCTACCCCACAGGTATTACAGTTGGCAAAACCTGTACTACTTATGGTCCTGTTCCTACTTTCTAAATGTACAACGTTACCTGTCCTATCAAAGGGGCACTGTGGACACCCTCCACATTTATATGGCCCTTTCTTTCTATTTTGTGTAGCAAAATTTCTGTTGCTGTTTTCCAAAATCCTTGCCAAATCTGTGAAGACTGACATTACAACATCCGCCTTGATTGTCCACTGGCTTTTTCCATTCAGGATTGCCACAGTGGATCATCTGTTGCCATTTCTGCCTGTCCTCTGAATCCTGCTTTCTCACACCAACCACCTGCATGTTCTCTCTCACCACATCTGGAACCATATCTGAGGCCCTCCTCTCTTCCTCTTACCTGGCAGCTACATCCTTACCATCCTTTCCACAATATACTCAGCACCCCTCCTCAGCACATGTACAAACTGATATAATGCTGTCTCTCCAACACTGTCTCATATATATCCAACATGGCCTGAGCCTGTCTTATACATATTGCTAAACCTGTGCACCTGTGTCACACCCAGTGCAAACATAACATCTGTAACTCTGCCATGTTCATCTCTGACCCCTGTCTTTTTGTCAATGCTGCTGTCTCCAACCCATATAACATAGGTGGTCTCCCTACCCTCTTGTAGACCTTACATAGCACGTTTACTGGTACTCATCTGTCATATATCACTCCTGACACTCTTCTCCACCCTCTCCATCCTGCCTGTACTCTCTTCTATGCCTGTCCTTCATAATCCTCATTACTCTGAAATGTTGATCCCAATCATTTGAACACATCCACTTTTGCCAACTGTATTCAACGCATCCTCAACATTCCGCTATTCTCCCTCTCATTCACACACAAATATTCTGTCCTAGTGCTGCTGACCTTCATTCCTCTCCTCTCTAGAGCATATATCCACCTCACCAGGGTCTCCAAAAGCTGTTCCCTACTCTCAATACAGATCACAATGTCATCTGCAAACAACCTAGTCAACGAGGACTCCCATATGATCTTGTCTGTCAACCTGTCAAATCACCATTGCAAATCAGAAAGGGCTCACAGCTGATCTCTGATGTCATCCCACCTCCACCTAAGAAACATCTGTCAATCCCATTTCAGACCTCAATGCTGCCGCACCACCCTTTTACATATCCTGTATGACTCTTACATGTATCTCGTCCACTCATGACTTCATCATACAATACCACAACTCCTGTCTAGGCACCCTGAAATATGCTTTCTGTACATCCAGAGAGACACAGAGCAAATCCTGACCTTCTCTGTATTCCAGTAGTAACAGTCTCAGAGAAAATATCACATTGGTAGTGCCCTTTCCACATATGACACATACTGCTGGCCAGTACTCCTCACCTCCCTGCATAACCTAGCTTCTACTCCTCTTACCCATAACTTCATGCTGTCACTGGTCAATGTTATCCCTCTGTAGTTATCACAGCTCTGCACATCAATCTCATTCTTAACACTATACCCAAGCACTTTTGTTCCACTCCTCATGCAACCTCACACTTTCCAAGATATCAGTAAACAGTCTGCCTAACAGACCACTGCCATTTCCCCTAAACAACCCCATGCTTCCACAGGTGTGTAATGTGGACCAACAGGCTTGCCAGCATTCATCCTCTTCTTAGCTATCCTTACATCCTCCTTATTAAGCCATTGCATTTCCTGATTCACCATACCCACATCATCTAAGCTTCTCTGTCTCATTCTCTTCATTCATCAGCCTCTCAAAGTACACTGTCCATGTGCTCAACACACTCTCCTCACTTGTGAGTACATATACCTCATCATCCTTTATCACCCTTATCTGCTGCACATCTTTCCTTGCTCAGTGCTTCTGTCCAGCCAATCGGTAAAGTTCCTTTCATCCCTTCTTAGTGTCCAACCTGTCATTGAACTCTTCATATTTTTATTTTATTATTTTATTTTACATTTGTTGACCGGGCTAGTCTAACTGGATACATGTCCATTTTCAGTAGAGGCCTGGGAAGAAAAGCTCCAAGATAAACTAAGTGAGAAAAAAAAATAACTTAAAAATCATTTTAACATAGGACTAGAAGAAGAATAAAACATATTGAGATATACATTGCAAATTACAAAATAAAACCTTGTAAGGATAAAAAGTAATAAGGTAACTATGTAGATGCATACATTATGTACTATGCTTCTAGCAGGTTATAATATGGAAATCAGAAAGGACAAAGCAAAGAGCTTTAGAGCTAGAATATTTATAGTAAAGTAGTATGAAAAGGAGGTAATTATACAATAAAGAAGGACAAGTGATAAAAGAGTAATTATGTAAAATATGCAACTAGAGTATAGAAGAAAGAAAAATCTTCTGTAAAGAGAATTTAGAGAGACAGAGGATAGTATGGCTAGAGACAGAGACTTTGTTTAGTAGTAAAGAACTTTGTTAATTAGTAAAGAAAATGTATTTGTTCTAGAGTAGTGTAAAAGGTGGTATTTATAAGTTAAGAAAATAAAATAGTACATATGTAGTCAATAGTAGCAGAAATTTAGGTAAATCTTGTTGGCTAGATGCCTAGTCTGGTTTAGAACAGGGGCACAGCCAGTGTGTTGTTAGGTAAAGTTTCAGTTTGTTTTTAAAAAGTGAGGGAGAGGGGAGAGAGGAAAGATCACTGGGGAGAAGATTCCAAGTTTTTCCAATAGCATTAGAAAATAGAGATTCTCCAGCCTTGTTATTGGGTTTAGAGATATGTACAAGGGTTTTGTGAGAGGAACGTAGTGATTTCAGATTTATATATGGTGTGATGAGGGTGGAAAGAATAGGAGTAGAGGAAGGTTTATAAAGGGTTTTATGGGCAATGGTTAGCTGGTGGAGTTTAATCATGTTTTGTAGTTCCAGCCATCCAAGCTGTTTTATATTTATGCAATGGTGGGTTCTGTAGGGGTTACCTATAGCAAACCTAGCGATATTGTTATAGGAAGTTTCCCGTTTGTTAAGGTTCTTTTTTGAAAGGTTAGTAAAAATTGGTGATGCATAGAGGAGAGTAGAGATTAGATGAGAGTGTGCTATAGTTGTTCTAGCAGTGGGGGAGAGGAAAGGTCTAATCCTATATAGGGAGCCCAGTTTTTTGTTGACAGTTTTTATTGTATTATTGATATGGGTGTCAAAATTGAGGTTGTTATCTATGATAATGCCCAGAAGTTTGGTGGTTGGGTCTGGTGATATAATGGTATCATCAGTGGATTTAATTGAGAAATCCAATGGAGAGGAATTTTGAGTTGGAGTAAAGAGGAGAAGTTTAGTTTTATTAAGGTTCAAAAGAAGGCAACACTGTGTAAACCATTGTTCAACTATGTTAAATGTGTTCTGGGTAAGAGAGAGAAGTTCAGATTTGGCTTTGGCTGAACATAAAAGTGTGGAGTCATCAGCATATTGCATGCAAGTGGCTTGGGGGATGGCTAGATGAAGGTCATTGATGAAAATTGAAAAGAGATGAGGCCCTAGTATGGACCCCTGAGGGACACCTATGGTAACTGGTTGAAGGGTAGAGAGTGTCTTATCCCAGATTACTGCTTGTTGTCTATTATCGAGGTAGGACTGGAACATTTTATGGAAGGTGTATCTAAAGAGAGGGATTTGAGTATGTTTATGAGAATCTGGTGACTGACCATGTCAAAAGCTTTAGACAGGTCAATGAAGAGTGCAGAGGAAAGGTAATTAAGGTTGCGTTTTTTATTTATACAATCTGTAAAGGACAGGAGGGCAGTGGTAGTGCTATGTGAGGGTCTAAAATCATGTTGACAGTTGGAAAGTAAGTTATTTTTGGTTAAGTGTTCAAGTAGTTGCTTATGGATGCATTTCTCCATGATCTTTGCTAGAGGTGAAATAAGGGCAATAGGATGGTAATTAGAGAGTTCAATGGATTGTCCACCTTTATGAAGAGGTATGATATGAGATACTTTCCATTGGCTGGGTATTTGACTTTTAGTGAGAGTCCTATTGATCAGAATAGAAATGGGATAAGCTATAGCTTTGGGTGATAGCCGTAGGAAGTCGGCAGGTAGTTGGTCTGCAGAAGGAGAGCAAGGTTTAAGTTTTTGTAATAGGGTCAGAATATATGAAGTTGGTATGGGTTGTAAATGAAAAGGAGGAGGTAGGGTAGAGTTATAGGAAGGGAGATTAAAGATATTGGGTGATAGCTGAGAAGCTAGAGTTTGGATAGTTGTCAAAGGAAAATTTAACTTCAAAAAGATCAATACACAGCAGGTTCAGGTTAAGGCACTTTAATCTTGCAGCAAGGAGACCAAAACATTTTAATACATTGTTTGTCTAACTAAAATCAGGAAGTAAGTTCATCTTTATACACTTTCTAATAAGACATTGCCTACCAAGCTGACGTAACAGATCACAAGTTCTAACATCATCATTTCATAGCAGCTGTTTGTCTATAATTTTCTGCTTGCACTATCAATTTTATGAAAAACTTCCTAAGAAAAACAATGTGGCCTTGGTGACCACTGGTTAGATACAGCTTCCCACTATATTATGTTACCATTCAAGGTACTATGGCTAATTCGAGCACAAAGCAAGTACAGATTCTTCAAGCAGTCTTTGTTTGATGTAGCTCTTCTTTTCTGCAGCTGTGCATGTTCTCATAACACGAACAAGGCTGATTGTTCATATTCAATGTTCTATTCATTCATTTCCTGACCTAGCAGATAATCACTTGTTTTTCAAGTACATTTCCAAAAGGCATAAACATGAATTTTGCTGTGCTAGCAGTTACTAGGTCAGGGGGTATCTTGCAAGTTTCAGTAGCATACTGCAGTTTCAAAAAGCATCTTATAATTTCATACAGAATTAAGCTGTATATAAAATAGAATGAAAATGTGTTAACCCTTTTAGCTTCTAATAAGCATTAAACATATACATAAATGCATATTTTTCTGACAATAGTATTAGTAAAATAGGTATTGAATATGTTGGCTGTATTGATGGGGTTATTATTGTCAGTATTTTGAGGGTTAGGAGTGGATGATTTACCTGGATGGAGTAATTGGTTAATGCTAATCCAGAATTTATGAGGGTTGTTTTGATGTGGTTGTTGGAATTTTAGGTAGTAATTTTGTTTATCTGAGAGTATAGCTTTCTTAGTGTCATTTCTTAGTTGTCTGAAGGTTAGGTGGTCGGCTGGGTTTTTAGTCATTCTCCATTTTGCCCAATATTTGTTTCTAAGATGCATTTTGTGTTTAGTTAATTTAGAAAGCCATGGGGCAGACTTGGTTTTAACTCTAATAGATCTGGTTGGTGCATGTTGGTTAAGAATGGCTAGGAAGTTAGAGTTAAAGCAATTGATGGCTTCTTCTGAAGGGAGATGTTTTAAAGGAGACCAATTACAAGTTCTTAGTTCTTTTTCAAAGAGCTCAGGGTTAAAGTTCTTTTTGGTTCTGATATTTTTAACAGATGTTGAGTTGGGAGAGAAGGTTTTGTGCCTAATAATATAGGTGAGTGAGTGGTCACTTATATTATCAGGGAGGGTTCCTGAGTCATAGTTATTGGGGTGACTGTTGATAAGAATCCAGTCTAATATACTTGATTTTTGACTAACTTTATTGGTCCTGGTGGGGTATGTAATGGTTTGTGAGAAGCCATATAGGTTAATATGGGTTGTAGGGAAGTTGCTACAGTAGCAATTCCAGTCAATGTTCATATCTCCCAGGATTATGGTTTCTTGGGGTAAGTGTTGGGATAGCCAACAAATAATATGTTCCATATTGGCAATGTTATTGCCAGGAGGAAGATACATACAGATGATATTGATAGATTTAGCATTGTTAATATGAAGTTTGGTGATGAGAATTTCAGCATTAGTATCTAGTGGTAATTGGCAGTTATAGGTGGATAGCTGTAGGCCTGATTTAAATAGAATAGCTACTCCTTCACCCTTTTTAGCTACTCTGTCAAGTCTTAGTATGTTATATCCAGGTGGAAGGATTTCGAAGTCTTTGGTAGTAGGTTTTAGCCAAGTTTCAGTAAGACAGAGGATATCAAAGGCATATAGTTCTACTAGGGCTTGGAGTTGGGATACTTTATTGTTTATGCTACGTATATTGAGATGGGCTAGTTTGAGAGAGTTAGATAATTTATTAGGGGAATTAATAGGGTAGTAATTTTGGTTGGGGAGAGTAGGAGATGTTTTATTTGGACCTGGGTTAGGGTGGATATCTCCATCTTTTAAAGAGAGTAGTAGTCCTATAAAGCTAGGGTTATTGATTTTGTTATATAAAAATAGATTTTTACTGAAATTGATTATGTTATATTTGATATGTGTTATTCTGTGATACTTTGCAAGTAGGTAGTTGGGTGAAGATGTTATATTAGCATGGCTAAGACACAGTGGTAGCAATAGAGCATTGGTTTCCTTGTTAGGGTAGTAAAGTTTAGGATATAGGGGATATTCATAGGTGGTGAGTACATATGATAGGGTAATAGAGAATAGTAGTAGTGGTGTCAGTAAAAGTATGATGTAAGGTGTAGTGGGTGATTTATACATTGTACAAAAGTTATTGGATGTATATAGGTAAAGTTTATGAGAAATAAAGAGTGAGGATAGAGGAGTGAGCAGGTTAAGGTATGATAGAAGGATGTGTATGGAGAAATTGGGTCAGAGAGATATAAAAGTGCAAAGTGTGTTGGGATAAGTAGGAAGGGAAGAGGTGCGGTTATCCTTGTCTAGGTGTAATTGGAGAAAGGAAGAGGTGTGGTTAAAGTAGTATAAGAGTAGGACCCCTGGGGGTGGGTGGGAATTGGGGGTAGGGAGGGGAGCGGAGTGAGCCCGCAGGGCGAACGGAGCGGGTACAAATCCAGAAGCAGTAATCAGGAAACAATCAGCAAGATTGACTCCATAGGTGAGTTTAAGAAGCCAGGTAAGGGAAAAGGATAGAGAGAAAAAAAACCTAGAAATGGTGGGTAAGGACAGAAGAAGTAGAGGGTAAAGTTGGAGGATTAGTTATAAGGAAAGGGACAGCAGGAAACTAATTATTGTGAATGTCTGAGCTTAGGAGACAGATAAGAGAGAAATAGCTGAGGTAAGATTGCCCCCTAGTGGACAGGTCTGATAAATCGCAGGCTAGGTAAGAGAGGGAGTTTGAGTTCTACAAGGAAGGCTGGTGAGACAGGGAGTAAATTACCTTTAGTTTAAAAAAGCGGGTGTGAAGATAGTGACTAAGGTGAAGCAGGGGGGAGGGGGGCTGCTGGCTGTCCTAGCTCAGGGCTTTCTCTAACCTATGTAGTAGAGGAACCACAGTAGAAAGACTTTCTGTCAAGAAATTAGTCCACAAACATACTCTGCTGGTGTCCTTTAGAGAGGGATTGAAGGGTAGCTTATTCAGCAAGGCGAGCCTCCAATAAATGGAAGGTCCTTTAGGTTCCTATACTTTAGTGCAGGATACACAAGATGGGCAGGTAATCTGCTAGTGTCCTTTAGAGAAGGATTGAAGGGTAGCTTATTCAGCAAGGTGAGCCTCCGATAAATAGAAGGTCCTTTAGGTTCCTATACTTTAGTGCAGGATACACAAGATGGGCAGGTAATTTGCTGGTGTCCTTTAGAGAGGGATTGAAGGGTAGCTTATTCAGCAAGGTGAGCCTCCGATAAATGGAAGGTCCTTTAGTTTCCTATACTTTAGTGCAGGATACACAAGATGGGCAGGTAATCTGCTGGTGTCCTTTAGAGAGGGATTGAAGGGTAGCTTATTCAGCAAGGTGAGCCTCCGATAAATGGAAGGTCCTCTAGGTTCCTATACTTTAGTGCAGGATACACAAGATGGGCATGTAACGCATGGGCTAGATACTGGGAGCGGAGCAGACAGCAGCCAAGGCATATTCTAGGTCCTAAAAGATATGCCCATCCACAGCCTTTACCACCTCTCTCTTTGCCATGCACATCATCTCCTCATACTCCTGCCTACTTTCCTCATCTGTATGACAATCCCACAGCTGTCTCCCTTACCAGCTCTGCTGTACTTAACCAGATATTTGTTAGATTGTCACAGCCACCCAGTGCCTGTCTCAACTCTTCCCTGAACTCCACCTCACAAGCACACTGTTCTAATTCACACCATTTGAAACATGGTGCAGCCCCCACACACCCCCTCATCTCGATCACCATAACAACAGTCACCAGTACGCCATCACTCTATTGGACACTTATGTCTACCTCCAAAAACACTCTTGGCATACTGTTCCTTCAGCAGAAGCCCTACCCCCTTCCACCTCCAGTCCACACCTTGATAGCACAAGTGTGACCTGCCTACCATACACCCAGACATAATTTCCTTCCATGTGGTCTCTTGCACACACACAGTATGTCAACCATCCCCTGGCCATCATATCAGCTAGCCTGGTCTCTATACCACTCATACTGCCAACATTAACAATTCTTACCCACAATACCACCATCCTAGCCTTTCCCCTCTCTTCCTGCCATATGACTGTTGGACATCCTCTAGTGGATGCCTGTAAGTGCAAAGGCTACTGTGCTATTGAATGACTCAAGTATGTTACAGCAATATTGAGACACTTTCACTGATGTTGTCCCATTGCACCCATGTATGCATGGCATCTTACAGATGTCCTGCTGTAACAGGTTGAGAGGGATGACTGCACAGCAAGAGTGTGAATTTAGTGTACCATACTGACATAGAACATACATGTACGTGAGGTATTTGCTATGCACGTCAGTATGAGTAGGTGTATGTGTCCACCTCAGGAAAACAAACATGGGATGCAAAATGTCAGTTAAAACAGCTGTACATGTTGTACACATGTGTAATCTTACTTACTGTGCACCCAAAAGAGTGACATGTCTACAGCTACTGGTTGTTGCATTGCTCTGACACAGCCATGGTTAGTACAGTAAGCATGATTATTATTACTAAATTGGAGAGGTGTTCAACTGTGTTATGACTTTGTGGCCATGCCCACTGCAAACAGCCAATTGAATGCATACATGGATGTATCGACTCAGCAATACCTTACTTATCATACCTGCCACCACCAAAGTACACTAATCCCCTTTGCTGGACAGCAGCATTACAAAAAACACAGACTTGGTCCCTACAGTGGCTGTACAGGGCAAAGTACAGACAAGAATCAACCTGGCATCAAGTCAGCCATTGTCTGAACAAGCATATAAGGTCACAGGTGGATTACTGTAAGGCAAACTATGATTATAAATTGGAGACATCCACCAGGGACAATCACAAGGCCATCTTCCAATATGTCTGCAATCTCAGAGGCAACATACCAACCCAACCTGTAATGGTGGCCAATCAGATCACATACACACACAACATAGCTACAGGCAACCTGATGCAGATAGGGTTAGGGCAAACATCCCCCGGTTCAGCATCACTATAGGTGGATAGGTACAGCACCCACACCCCTCCCCTCATCACCAGTGAGCAGGTACATATTGCCTACTGAAAGGCAACAAATGTAAGTATCCATGGGATGTCATATCAACCCTGTCTGCATCCTACATGAACTCAGGCATGTGCTCCCAGCTGCATTATACACTGTAGTCACAACAAGCCACAGCACCATCCACACACCATCCGCATGAAAGATGACTAATGTCATCCATTTACACAGACCTGAATGAGGAATGATGGATTATGCAAAGAATCTGCCCTCACTGTGGGTAATGTGACTCATCAGGACCAGGAGTGTAATGCAAGCTGATAATGTGCTGATAGATTACAGGGGTATGGTGTGATTGTGAGTGTTGGCTACTAGTATGGTTGTGAGTGTTGGCTACTGGTATTCAAGGTACATGTGCAGGTACTGGACATACTGTTGCCAAATGTATGGGGTCCTAAGATGTGTTTCCCTGTTAGTGTCTACCAGGTACAATGCCACATCACCGTCAGGAGACCTTTTCACCAGCAAAATACAACCTGATAATGGAAGCCATAATACAAAACCACACAGTACTGTTGGGCCAAAGCCAGCAACATCTGTGGGAGAGGACCACCCTGTGGGATGTCCCTGTCCACAGGGTAAATTAGGTGGGCCTGCACACACGTACATATGAGCAGGGGCGGACACATGCCACCAACCTCATACGCCATGCCTGGCAATGGCCTGCTGCCATGGCCAAGGACCCCACAACCACAGGTAGGAGACCATCCATGCAGCCCCCTATGACACCAAATGAGGAGCTCCTTGCCAAGGTTGGGTCACCCATCACAGTACAACACCAGGTTACAAAGCCCCACTTACTGGCAGTGGGTGTCACCCACACAATGGACAAGGCGCATGCAGGTAAGGTCCCAGTGGGGATCAGTAGACTACTGTACGAGACATACTTGTATCAGTACAGTATCTACATACATGTGCCAGATACAATTGCACTTGTGGATGGGGATTTCTAATGCACAGAAGTGCAAATCTATGGTGAAGGACAGCAAATTGTGTAGTATTGGATGTTGTACTGTGAATGTGCAGACATGATGTATCCATCTTTTTCCAAGGGCACATGTGTGTCTGCTGACAATACCTGTCTCCCACAATTACATAGGTCACTCTGGTCTGCATATGGGACAGCAGCCAGAAGCTGGTGAGTATGGAATTGTTCAGTTGTGCTTTGGCAATACCCCAGGTATGTGGAGGGGATGCAAGTTACTATGCACACAACTATGGCTAATAGAAGTATTGCTTTATGTGCATGTTCACTTGGGGTGGGGTTAATTGTATTGCATCACACTGGTCACCACAGGGGCCTATCCGATGGGAATGCAACATTCCTGTAGCATACCTCACAACCTGTCAGTGCAAGACATCTCGACAGACACCAGCAAAATGTATTGGACAAACTGACTAAGGTAGGGACATGTTTGAAACATTACTTCTATACAGTGGATATAAAATGTATACACACACCTGTTAAGATGCCATTTGTTTCTGATGTATACTGACTGAGACCACAATATGTCAGCCCACACTTTTCCCAACCTTTAATGAGACCCATGGCATGAACAGTTAACCTGTAAAACTAAGCATCTGGACTCTTGCATTGCACCTGCAAGCTTGGACAAGTGTGAGGGCAGCAGACATTGTATCAGTATGCTGTTTCAGTTAGGTATGATACCTGATGCTGCCATATGTGTCAGTACATCCACTGTGGCCTATTTGGCAACTATATCACATGCATGGGCATTAAAGCAGACAGAGCACTAATAGGTTCCAAACATCTGGATGTTCCAGACACATCTGTATAGAGGACTGGTATGGCCTGTACAATGGTTACACATGCTGCATGTGAGACAGATGCCATTACCACACCATATAAAGTAATGGCATCAGGAGGTGGTCACCTGCCATGTATGGTACATACATCAAAATGGTATCAGCCACACAAGATATGATACACACATACACACACACACACACACACACACACACACACACACACACACACACACACACACACACACAAATATGCCATTATTGAAATTAGAACCCCTACCTATCTATTTATATCTACTAAAGTGTTACACAGTTATCAAATGCACCACGGAGCTTACACCTCATCCAAAGGTACTTGTAAGGTGAATTACATCAACAGGACTATCTAGTTATTTATATTATGGTATTATGCAGTTAGCAGATGTGCCACGTAGCTTATACAATTTCACCTTGTCCAAAGGTACTTCTAAGGTGAATGACAACAGCAGCACTAGTAAGGTAGGGTGGGGGAAGTGTAATGGGTGGTACACGAATCAAAATGGTATAAGTCACACAGTATCCGGTTCTCACACACACACTTGCCAGTATTGGGATGAGAACTCCTGCTTATCTAATTATGTCTACTAGAGTGTTATGCAGTTGTCAGAAGTGCACAGAGCTTATACAATTTCACTTACTCCAAAGGTACTTCTAATGTTAATGACATCAACAGGACTACTACACTGGAGTGTGGGGAAGTGTAAAGGGTGGTACACAAGTCAAAATGGTATAACACACGCAGTACATCATTCTCACACACTCATACAGACTTGCCAGTATTGGGATTAGAACCCCTGCCTATCCAGTTATTTGTACTATAGTGTTATGCAGTTACTGCACATACTACTGAGCTTACTGGGCTTACAACTGGCCAAAGGTGCTGATAACTACACAACTGGGGTAAAGTATTACAGGTGGCAAGAAGTCTGCCTTCAGTTTCTCCTGTACATCTTGTTAGTTCTTTCTGTCTTTCACTTCAAATAACATTATAGCTTTGTACTTCAACAGGCTATTGTAGCAATAAATGTACCACACCTGGGAGCCATCAGCAGTACTCGTTCATCATAGAATTAGCCCCAGTACTTACTACTTATGATCACCCCTCCTGGCATGATTGAAGTGCAGTTTTCTGTGCTTTCACCCATTAACCTTGTGCACTTGTTCATTCTGAGGCACTGTTGCAACTGCCTTATGTACACAGACAACCATCTCCTCTAAACTCCAAACACTCAGACCAGTGAGAGTTACCCCTGTATCACCAAAAGTGGAACTATGCACTCTCCAGCAAAGACTGGACAAGCTGGTCAAGAGGATGAGATCAAAACCTGCACCACACCATGTGAACCACATAGCTCACCACAACACCCACTATGACAGCCCTGACATACACTAAAAAAGTACACACCCACCTTCACAGAGGCACTCAATGGACATTTACACAAACAGCACAGACCAGCAAGACAGGCACACACTCAGACACCATGACATACCACATGCCAAAGGAAACATATGTCACTTAAACAGTGTGCCCCTCAACCTAAGCTCCTAAGGCTGACCACCTTGCACAATACAGTGATCATGGGTGATTCAGTACTGCAGCACACAGATGTCCCACTCAATATGTTGATTATGGAGGAGATAACAGCCAACTGTCTACCACGTGCCAGCATCCAACACATGACACACCCAGTCAAGCCACTCCACAACAGCTACAAGTATCACTCTGTCATCATTCATGTGGGTGTGAATAACCTGAGACACACCTCCCTGGGCTACATGACAAGAGACATGGTTGAACACTCAGATTATGTGGTCCAGGCAGGTGTGAAAGTAGCCCTGAGCAGTATACTGCTGCCTTGCAGAATGATGCTGTAGTACTATCAACAGATAATTGACTGCAACATTGGCTTATGTGTTGTGTGTCATTCTCAAGGGATCCAGTATCTCTCTGCTTGGGATAACATGACTGACAGATCTCAATCCCTTTCCAGAGATGTCCTAAATTTGTTAGCCCTGGGTTTTCAGGTACAGGGTAAGTGTCTTGCCACTCCTATAGTGCCTAATTAGTCAGTGTTCCAAATCAAATTACCACCATAACAACTAGACATGTATGCAATCTGAGGGTCATGCTGCTCAACAGTAGACATCTAACTGTCAAGATGCAGTCACTCAAAGCACTTCTTAGAGTAGAGGACATTGACATTTGTACTGTAACAGAGAGGTGGTTCACAGCAGCAGACAGCAGCCCTGCCCTAACAGGCTATGGTGCATTCCACAGCCGTCAGTGCCAAAACATGGACCACACCTCCACAGGTGGTGTTGTCTCCATATCCATAATGAATATGCACACCTCCAGACTAGTATCCCAGCATAATGCATCAGAGTTACTTCCAGTAAAACTGACTTTGGGGAATACTGCAATCCACACTATAGCATGCTATCGGTCCCCAGCTATGTCCCTTGACTGTCAATGCACATTCCTCAACACCCTGGCATCTATGAAGCACCAACCCAACATTGACATAGTAGGATACTTCAGCTACCCCTCCATCACCTGGGGAAAGTAGTCAAGCATTAGTACACTAGCCCAACACTTCATGGAATTCATCAGTTCCAATGCCCTGGACTGGCTCATACTCTACCCCAGTAGAAGATGCAACAACCTTGACCTGTGTTGATTACTTACATATAGGACTGTTGCTTGACCACAATTGTCAATCTCTACCTGGTCAAATCTAAATGTGATGTAATCAACATGGAGCTCAACATCCCACCCACACCCCCCCACAAAGGTATCCACCCTGCAAAATCTGTCCAATGCTGTCATTGCAGTCATAAAAACAGGGGTGGATGACTTCACTGCACCCATGCCAATGGGAAATAGCTCCATGACTGTCATATCCTACACATATGCACTGCACAAACATGCAGCTGGATGCATGGTACTAGCCATAGCCAACAGAACACAGACACTGTCCTCCAAACACTGGGGGCCACTGTGATGGTCCCTTGCCATTACTAATTTGCACAACAGAAGGAGGACACTGTTGCAGAAAATAGTGGTGTCCCAAGACTGGTGAACCCCCTTATTAGCCTCAAACTCAACTTGGGACCCTTCATGGAATCACCTACAAGCAGCTATGAAGGCAGATTTGCAGCAAACACTGACAACAATCGCAAAAGTCTTTGATAGTTACATCAACAACCTCCACAGCAATAACCACAAGTGCTGTGAGTTACTCCACAATGCTGATTCCTATCCTGACACAACAGATATTGGCCACAGTCTTGCCAATACATTCAGTGCCACCTTTACCCGTCCCCCCCACAAGGGGACGGTCACAATGGCAGATGAATGCCAGGCACCCAGCATTACTGCAGGCCAGGTTAGACTTGCATTATCCACAGGCAACGATACAGCTTCCATGGGACCCCAACATATCCATGGCTGTGTTTTACATGACATACAAAGAGACCTGGCACCACATCTGTGTGCCCTGGTCAGTCATAGCCTTACCTCAGGCTTTATCCTTCCAAAATGGTACACTGCTACAGTCAACCCTGTCCATGAATGGGGTGGTATCTACAGACCTTGGGAATTATTGGTCCCTTAGCCTGACAAGTCTACTATGCACAGGTATGGGTGTATCATCAGGAACTTGATTGACCAAGATATGGGTGATCTCCTAACTCTGGACCCCCAAACAGTTTGGCTTTGTGAATGGCAGATCATGCCTGCTCAACCTGGTTGATGTCTTTCAGTGATTCACAAAGGCTGTGTATGACAGTAAGGCACTGCATACAGCCTACCTCAATCTAGCCAAGGCTTCTGATACCATTCCTCAGTAAGGGATTATTGGTAAGCACAACAAACTAGGCAACTCCTATATCAGTGGGTGGTTTGCAAATTGGTTCACAGAACACACAGTGTGACAGTGACAAACTCAAAATCAGACTGGCAAGCAATCATGAGTGGAGATCTACAGGGATCAGTACTGGATGGTGTCCTGTACAGCATCAACCTCTCAGGAGTCCAGCTCAACACAGAGGAACTCTGGCTGACCGAGTTCACAGATGACTGCAAGCTGGGAGCTATCACAAACTCCACAAGTGATACGACATCCTACAGAGAAGACTGAGTGAGACCAATGAGTGGTGTGGAAACCATGGCCAGAAGCTTAACACCACAACATACATCATCATCCCCTTTGGTAAAACACCCAGTTCCCAGTATGTTCCACATCACTGGGATCCCAATGAACACTGTAGGCATTATAAGACATCTGGAGACACAGGTTGACAGCAACTCCTCCTTCAAGCACCACATTGCCACTGTGGTCAGGAAGTCCTTTGATATGGCACATTGCATTACCAAGGGTTTTGCATCCAGAAAGACAGAGGTAATGATCTCTGTCTACTATTCCATCATTAGACCACTCCCCAGTCATTATGGCCTATTTGCCATGTACCTCACTAGACACCTGCTACAGCTAGAGAAGCCACAGAAGCACCTCACAAAGGGGGTCCTGGGCATTAAACACACATCCTACACAGACAAACTCAGAAGACCCAAGCTATTCTCTGTGTCATATAACCTACTTAGCAGCTATCTGTGCTTGACTTACAATGCCATGCCTGACCTAGCTGGTTTATAAATGCTACATATAAATCCATCCACACCACACACTGTAGAGACATCTACCTCAGTACCACAATCACCACAACATGAAGGTGGGATAGGTCCCTCACCAAGAAACTGCATGTGCCCTGGAATACACTTCCCATACATGTCATGCAGAGCACCTAGCTGACCCTGTTCCAGAGAAATCTTGATGAGTGGATGGGTAATAGACAGTTCAACCCAAGGATCACTGCAGTGGCTATACTTGATACAGGCACTGGGGCATAACATCTAGTGGCACAATGGCAGGGCCCTTCTATGAGCTAGGCTTGTTAAGGCTCCTTGGCCATTACCTACTACACACTTGTGAACCTATAAAGGGAATGACATCAGCAGGACTGATAAAGTAGTGCAGTGGGTGTTAAACCTGTCAAAATAATTTGTCCTACAAGCAGACACAGACTTGCCATATGTGAAAGTAGAACCACTATCTAACTAGTGATTTGTGCCACAATGTTACACAGTTACCACACATGCTACAGAGCTTATTGGGCTGAGAGTTGGCCAAAGGTGCTGATATGGGGAATGACATCAGCAGGAGTGATAAAGTAGGGCAGTGGGTGGGAAACATATCAAATTACTTCTACATACAAACATACATACCCACACACACATTTGCCAGATACAAGAGTAGGACCACTGCCAAACTAGTCATTTGCACTATAGTGTTAAGCATTTATCACATGGAGTACTGAGCCTAGAGGGCTGACAGCTGGCCAAGGTTGCCGATAAGGGACTGACATCATCTGGACTTATAAGGTGGGGCACTGTGAAGTGTCATTAGTGGGAATGGCATAAAACTGTGTCACCTATAAACAAACAAAATTACAATTCCCACAGTCTTGTGCACACAATTGTCACTTACATGCACGCACACACATACATGCACACACACACACACACACACACACACACACACACACACACACACACACACACACACACACACACACACACACATCTACTTTTGGCAGGACTGAGATTAGAACTTCTTCCTAACTAGTTAGTCATATTATCATGTTAAATAGTTATCACATGCACCACCGAGCTCATGGGGCTGAGGCTTGACAGAAGGCACTTCTAAGATGAATGATATCTGCAGGACTGTTAAAGTAGGGAAAGGGGACATGTACTGGGTTGGAATGGACCCAGAAGTTTTTAGTTGCAACACACACACTTTTATATTTGCCAGGACTGAGATTCAAACTCTTACCTAGCTAGTTATTTGTGCTATCATGCTATGCAGTTATCACACACACCACAGAGCTTATGAAGCTGATGTCTGATGGAAGGCACTTCTAACATGACTGATATCTGCAGGACTGCTAAAGTAGGCAAAGGGGAAGTGTACTGGGTTGGAATTGACCCAAAAGCTTTCATTTATAAGCCTACATGCACTTTTACATTTGCCAGGACTGAGATTAGAACTCCTACCTAACTAGTTATTTGTATTATCATGTTATGCATTCATCACACATGCCACAGAGAATATAGGGCTGAGACTTGACGGAAGGCACTTATGAGATGATTGATATCTGCAGGACTGCTAAAGTATAGAAAGGGGAAGTCTACTGGGTTGGAATGGGCTCAAAGGCTTTTAGTTGTAAACGCATACACACACACACACACACACACACACACACACACACACACACACACACACACACACACACACACACACACACACACACTTTTACATTTACCAGGACTGAGATTAGAGCTCCTTGCTAACTAGTTATTTGTACTATCATGTTATGCAGTTATCACACACATAACAGAGCTTATGGGGCTAGGCCTACCAAAAGTGACTTCTATGGTGACAGACATCTTCAGGACTGCCAAGGTGATACAATGGAAAGGGCACTGGGTGGAGAAGGCCTGTTCATTCTTAGATCCTACTGACATTTCTCTAAGCATATGAGCATGTCCAGTGTGTCCTTCTATAGTACATGTATGACTCCATTCCAGGGATTGCTGTACTCCAGTCAGGTTTGTTTTGTGCTACAGCCATACATCTCAACATGTTGGTGCAGGATATCTGGAGATAGCCTATCCAAATGTGGGGACAATAGGCCATACATACAATGGCTGCAACAAATTCTCTTTGTAATGTATGGTTTGCTAGGGTTACAGGTCATGTTTTAGCAGAAATCTGTCATATATGCCATTTGACACTGTCATGTATTATTCCAGTACCTTGTGACATACCTCCTCAGATCATCACAGAGATTTACCAGAGGAATACAGGATGGATGATGCACACACATGGTTTATGGGCCAGATGCTATGATTTATTGCATAATACAGCCTGTTGAGGGGTGTGCCTACAAGCAAAATGACTGTTGGTGATGTGGAAATGGTCCAGCACCTTGGTGTTATATTACAATGTTGGAATCTCTGTGCATTTATGTTCTGCCCTGGTCTGATTTCCAGTCCACAGTTGGGTAATATAAGTCAGACAGGATCAGGCTTACAGGCAGACTCAAGATAGATTTGTAGGGAATAGGATATGTGTGTGTGTGTGGGGGGGTGTCCTGGGCATATATGTTTGCCTATAGCTACCTGTACTTTGCATTGGGCTCTCCTCAATGGTTGACTACTTGGAGGGTCTTGTGTGTGTCAGACTGTTTGACCAGCCTGGAGGTGTATGTTTGTCACACATGTATGTATGGCCTACCTCATTTTGCTTGGATGGCCACATGTTGGGGTCGGGATGTTGCATAGGATGAGTGATCAGGGAGGGGTGTGTTACTCCCCATGGCTGTGGCCCAGGGTTCTGTGGGTGCAGATGTGTCACCATCTTCCAGGGTTAGCCTTGCCTACAGTAAGTGCATTCCCATGTTTAAACTCCTAGCACAGCCTGTCGACTGCACAGAGTATCACAGAATGTCCACATCCATGACTCATATATCTTGTTGATTACCCAAATAAGTGTGGTTTTCCTGCAAAAGTGTTTTGCAAGTCACTCAGGGCTGAAGTCAGATGTTACTGACAGTTGACATTGCAGTTTCACACTTCGTACCCATCTGACATTCCATGCTACTACAAATCATTCCATCAATTTTATAACATTATTAGAGCAGTATTTCACAGGTGTCCATCTCTTTGGACCTTTATCACCCCATTATTCATGGCTTTGTCCCGCTTTCCGGCTCCCTGAGGCTGGCAGGTTTGCTCCTAGCAGTTGTCAGTATGGCCTTTCTTTGCATTTTGTGGACTGTGTTATGTTGGTGTTATGGACCCCCATGACACTCCCTAAAGGGCACTGTGGGTGAGGCATAGGCATTAGCCAGAGGCCTGTAGACCAGGTGTGACAGATGCAGGCCATCTGCAGCAGGGCAGTGCATTCTGATGATCATATGTTCCCAGGCTGCCAACAGAAGACACCTCTGGGATGGCACCAGTAAGCTGACTGTGGGTGTTATTTACAATTGCTTTTTGTTACTATTGCACCAACACTCTAGGTGACAGCTGGAGGCTGCTTAAGTCTAGGAACATTTTACTGCATTTCTATGGGACTATGGAGGGGGGGGTGAAATGACTGTACACAATACACACCTGCACAGACTGTGCTGATATTTGCTTAACATTTTGGTCCCACATTGCATAGTGGTGTGCCATATCTTTCAGACTACAGGCATAACAGTATCAACCACAGGTCAGATTGTTCTGGCATAGACATTTGTAGTTTCAGACTTTTTACCTTTCAGAGCCATAATGCCACTGCCAGACCTGCTGTGTTATCACTGTGTAAAGGTCTGTAGGTGAGGATTTCATGGATGTTGCCATGTGGAGGCCTTTGCCAGGCATTTCTGTATGGTTGTTTACAGCTTATCTGCTGTGTGGGGTTGGTGGTGGGTATGGGAACCACACTCTGACATCCATGCATGTGTCCTATGACCCCCCCAGTTATCTGGCTCACCACATATACTGCAGTGGTATTTGTTGCCTAGGGTAGCACTGTATTGTGTGGGCAGGGTAGTACTTGGGATACACATCCTGCTGTCCCACAGAGCTGTCAGTTGTTTGCTGCTATCCCAGTTAGCCACCCCATTTCCTTACATGCTTGGTCAATACCATAGATATGCTATCAGTAAATTCCACTCCATTAGTTTAATTTGTTACAGACACTGGCTTACCTTGTACCTGACAGCTGTTGTGAGGGTGGTGCTTGAGGGCTGACTATGTCAGATGCACACAATACACTGCCTATACGTGGTTATGTATAGGTGGCATGATGTTTGGCATCCATTTTACTGTGTGTACGAGTCAGACAGAGAGAGAGATCAGTCCCTGGGTCCCGACAGTGTCAGTGTATATGCAATGCTTTGCCTCTTTGCCAAGACCAGGGCATACTGGGCTCGCCTCCATCTGCCTACAGGTGCAGGCTTAGGATATTACTCCTCCAAGTCCCTCTGTGCCTGTGGAGGCCTTGGCAATGATGGGGGACTGTGTGGCCCTTCCCCATTTTGTTCCTGCTGCAGCTGTTTCCGCAGGATCATATTGTGTAGCATGGCTCATACTATGACCATGTGTGTACATGTGGCTGGAGAATACTACAAGGCTGCATTGGATATGTCAAGGCAGCGGAACCATGACATGAGCATTCTTACCACACCCTCTATAATGATTCTGGTTTGTGCATGTGCCTCATTATGGCGTTCTTGCCTGGGTGTGTGTGCATTTCTGATGGGTGTCATCATCCACGGCTCCAGTGCATAGCCAGCATCCCCCACTAAATGGCCATGTGGGATGCCCCCCCTGACAAACCATTGATACACCTGTGAGGAATAGTAAATGAGCACCAACCAAGTAATAAATCTGGAAGCTGACGCTGAAGAATCACTGCTCGTACTTATGATGAAATATATTTATTATAACTCCACACGATACAAATGACAAAGTTAAGCGCTTTCAACTGTAATGCACAGTCTTCATCAGAACAACATACTGCTTGTACTCTACTGCTTAAATACTCTACCTTTTAACACTTAATTGTATAATTACTCTAGTTGCCGCCAAAAACTTGAAAGACATACTAATCACTGTAGTTGAATAAAAGTAACCACAATTTACCCTTTACTGTGTATAGGTAGCACATACATTGACTGCTAATGCATTGTTTTTCTACCATGAGTTTTAAATTACCTACTCTAATACATCCTGTCACATATCATAAATCTCATAATGTACATACTGTATTTGATAAAATAAAATAAAATGATCTCCCTACTATATCTAATAATATATGTCCAATCTAAAACTACCATATTATTACATATATATATATATATAAATATGTGTCAATATTATCTAAAAATATATGAATGGTTTTACATTCCAAACATGACCCTATTGAATACAATCAATTATAAAATAAAAAGTCATAAAATAAAAATACAAATAATGATACAATATCATAAACAGTTGGTAAACATTAAAACAAATTACTTCACTACCGCACTGTACATTTCCACATCATACGTATGTTCAGATATGTACTGAATTATATATGAGATCATATATAATTGTAACTAGGTCAGACCATCTTGTCTAAGACCCATAATGTGAGTAAGCAAGACTACATTCACACAATCCTACATACCTAATAATAACTTATTATAAAATACAAAATACAAGATACGAGATACAAGATACAGGATACAAAATGTCAAATACTGTTGGTATGTCACTCTTGTAACTTTATAAACTCACTTATAATAAGGCTAAGAATGGTTTTATACTGACAAAATCATTAAGACCAGGTTTTCGGGTGGAATCTGTCAAGATCTGCCATCTACTCTCACTTGCTGCTAACTCCATTTTCCAATTCCCTCCAAGTGGTGTAATAAAAACCTGATCAATAATGGCAAATATAAAACTGTGTTCTGTCCCTTGTTCCATAATATGCCTATATAACGCATTTTTACTATCACATTTCTGTATCCGATATAAATGTTCGTATACACGCTTCTTCAGTTGTCTTTCCGTTTTGCCAATATAATGGGCATTACACCGTGTGCAGTTGGCTATATACACAACCCCTTTAGAACAGCAATTCCCAGTTTTACATCTAATAAACGTACGATTAATATCATCTAACCTGATGGTATTGGCTGTATTGATGTATTTGCATTGTTTGCACCTTCCACATTTTCTAGTTCCCTTATGTGTATCTACTTCATCCTTTCTATGGCTTGCCCTCTCCAACAGTCGTTTAATGTTTTATCAAATACAGTATGTACATTATGAGATTTATGATATGTGACAGGATGTATTAGAGTAGGTAAATTAAAACTCATGGTAGAAAAACAATGCATTAGCAGTCAATGTATGTGCTACCTATACACAGTAAAGGGTAAATTGTGGTTACTTTTATTCAACTACAGTGATTAGTATGTCTTTAAAGTTTTTGGCGGCAACTAGAGTAATTATACAATTAAGTGTTAAAAGGTAGAGTATTTAAGCAGTAGAGTACAAGCAGTATGTTGTTCTGATGAAGACTGTGCATTACAGTTGAAAGCGCTTAACTTTGTCATTTGTATCGTGTGGAGTTATAATAAATATATTTCATCATAAGTACGAGCAGTGATTCTTCAGCGTCAGCTTCCAGAACACCTGTGAGGAATGCCAGATGTGGGAGTCATGATAGCTACCAGGGCAGCCAGCACACACATTCATGATAATGCACTGGGCATTGCACATGACCTGGCAGTTCTGGTTTATGTAGACCCTACCCTGGTCACCAGGGGGTGCTTTGATGTGGATGTGCGTGCAGTCTATGGCACCCAGTAGCTCTGGGTAGTCTGCTACACAGTGGAAGAGATGCATATTGCGGGTCCTCTCCTTACAAGTGGTGAGGAATTTAATGTGCTCTTCAGCATGTGGTCACATGGCATCCAGGAACTGGTGGAGTATCCTGGACGCAGATGCCTGTGAGACCACCATGATATCCCCAGTTGGTCTTTGGAAAGTACCTGAAGCTAGTATTCTTCGAGCTACACATACCTTGGTATCCACTGGGATGGGTTCCCCTCTGTTTGTTCTGGATGTGAGGCGAGGCCGGCACAGTTCCACAATTTGCTGCAGTATGTCCCTGTCCACCCTGTAGCACTCTACTATCTCCAGATCATGTAGCCCCTGGTAAGTTACCCTGGGCCTGAGCACTCTTCTCCTCCTCCTCATAAGTCTGAGGCAGTTGTCAGCATTGTCTTTTTCACCACCCTCAACCTCTTGCACATAATGATGTATGAGAGTGACAACAGCCCCTAACATTTTGTTAGTTTTGTCAGGTAAAATTTCCCCATCTATGTACACCAGTAGTGTAGAGTTTGTGGGAAAAAACAGACTGAAAGGTGTTTGCATATTTTATAGTGGTGTGCTGCAGAGGCTGCCTGTGTGATTGGCTGAGTATGATACATTCCACCTGCCAGCTCTATTACTTGTATTTGAGTGCCTTTATTCTGCTATTTCCCATTTTTTCTTGTTCCACTTACCATTGCCTGTATTTTTTATTTTTGTGGTTTAAATCCCGGTGCATGTCGCGCAAACCTATTTAGGCAAGGTAAACAAGGCTATACAGCCTCGGACACACCCCCTTGCTTACATATACACAGTGCTGCCATTTCCAGTTTTTTATTTATTTATTTATTTATTTTGGTTTGTTTAAGTCTCAGTGCATGCTGCTCAAACCCGTTTAGCTAAGTTAAACACATTTTAGCAGAAATGGCCCTCCCTGGACGAGAACACGCTCTTCATTTCATGGTGTAAGATATTTCAGCCTCAGACACACCCCGTTGCTTAGCTGTGCTTAGCTAAGTGCAAACTTGGGCAATGTAGCTCCAATGTGCTTACAGTAAGCATGACACACACCCTTTTCATGTTAGTTGCTCCTCCTGTCTACAAAATTCTGTTCTAGTACATACACGGTTAGGTGCAGGTTTTGGACTTAGAATATTTTGTGATTCAGTAAATTTCACCTCATTTACATACCCCACTGCCTTAGCCCAGATATATTGCACTAACATGGAGCCTTTCCACTTGACAACCACTGTCCCCTGGTATTATTTTAATTTGGCATGCCATAGACTATAATGGCAAAATGCAGATTTTCTTTAAACTTGAGTTTTCACATTTTTTTTTCGGCACTATGTATTTGCATGCCACTGTGCAATCTTAAACGGCTGAGATCGGCCACAAAAAAAAAAAAAAATTATATTAAAATTAAACATTTATTCATGCCTTCATGCCAATGGCCATATATTTGGGCATTGGCATGCCTACAGATGTGAATACATGCTTTTATTTGTGCTGTCATGCCTCCATTTTCTTTTTTTGCAGAAATGTGCTTAGTAACTGAACACATTTCTGCACTGACACTATTCCTGCACATAGACCTGGCAGCTTCCTGAGTCACTAATTCACCTCATTTGCATGGTTTTCACCAGCAAATGAGGTGATTAGCATGCCGCACGGTCTTCCATGCAGGAACAGTGTAGACAGGCTCGTTCACGTCGGATCAGCTGTTTGCTGAATCGCTCTGTGGCCAAACTTCGTGCGGGAGCTGCTACACTGTTCCTGCACAGAGTTCTAGCTTTCATGAATCCGGCAGTTCATCTGTGATTCCACAATTTGCCTAGTAGTTCCTCCATGGTTGCAAACACCAGATAAAAGCAAGAATGCAACAGGCATTGTTCTGGGGGGAATTACTAGTCCAAAATATATTTTGCGCTCATCAGTAAAAGCATCTGCAAAATCCACTTGG
>NC_056744.1:1381387691-1381480191 GCF_019279795.1 Protopterus annectens | reverse complement strand
AGGTGAGGGGATAGATGTTATGTGTTTGTGTGCAAGTATGTTTGTATTTTAGAGTTAGGGTCAAGGTTAGGTAAAGGAATAGATGTAGGTTTGCTAGCAGTGTCTGAGTATGTCTTGTGTTCTTGTGTAGTGGTAATGTTTAACGTAAAGTATACAGTTAATGTTGGGGTAAAGTTAGGGTCACCACATATTACTAAGGTGGTGTGTGTGTGTGGGGGGGGGGGTAGATTTAAATACTCTGCCAGCTACTTGAACTATAAAGGTCAAGTTTCTTTCTTCGCTACTGCTACTAATTTCTGCTGCTAAAATAATTACATATTATTTATATTTACTTCAGAATGTTGACATGGTCTATCTGTTCTGGTTGTCTCTTACCAGTCTAGCTAACAATGTGGTTTACTTCATTTAATTTTTCTATATTTTTTTTTCTAATGGACCCTGTCATTTAGTCAGTAATTTATTTGAATAACACTTGGTCTCCAGCTTCAAATTCTCAGGTTCTTGTACTATATACCTCTTTTTGCATTGCTTGGACTCTTTCCATGTGTTCCCACACTATGGGTATCACCATGTTCAGTCAATCTTGTACATTGGTAAAATGTTTTATGACACTTTGGAATGCATTTTTCTCTTCTTCCTAATTTTCTCTGGTTCTATATAATAGTCCCTGAGAGAGCCTGACTTAAAATTGTTCATATAGACTGAACCATGTTGAGGCTTGCAGCACTCTTCTAATGCTTAAAAGTATGTATGATATAGACAGGTCCCAGTTTTTGTCATCTTTATCAATAGTTTATTTCAGCATTGACTTGAATGCTTTGTTAAATCACTCCATCAATTCATCTGCCTCTGTGACTTTTAAAATTGCTTGACCCTAAAGCATCAGAAAAGTTAATCTATTGTCCTGGACATAAATTGAATCCTTTGGTTAGTATGTGTTTCTATAGTATCCCTGATCTGAAAAATAATGATACCAGCTCCCCGGCTGCTCCTTTAGTACTATTCTTACATTGTGGAATAATTTCTGGGTTCTTGGTTACAAAGTCCAAAATAACTAAAATTTATTGAAACCTATTGCTGGGTTTTACCAAAGCCAAAAAAACTCCCACATAATACATTCAAAATACAGCTTTATAACAAATATTAGAATCAAAGGATTAAAAAATGGATGTAGGGTTTTTCCTGAAATTAAAGGCATCCTGTACAGAATATCCAACTTATTTAACTATTTCTGGCCAGCAAAACCTTGCTAAGATCCTTGCTTTAGTCTTATTTATTCTTAAGAGTCCCCCTACTACATGGCTACTTGCTAACTTGCTGAATTTTTAAAAGACACAGGTATCACAAAGTAGAGTACTACCTCCTCGTTATTTATTCACTGTTTACAACAAGTTATTTTATAACTAAAAGTATGAGTAAGTTGTACAAACATCTTATTTAGCTTCCTTCTCTATAATTCTATCTGTATTTTACATTTTTTTGCTCAAAATATCATTATTTCTAGTGTCTTTTTAACATTTAATCAGCTTGCTTGAAGGTCAGATGACTTCTGAAGTTTCCTCAAGGTCAGGCTGATGTGAGGTAGAAGGTATCGCTTCCTGTCCTACCAACACAGGCACTGTGGTATCAGTGTTTAATTACTGTCACAGAAAAGACAATCTGTGCTAGTATTTTTAGAATCGGTTTCTATTTCTCTGCCTTATTCAGCCCTATAGGTGTTACAACAACTTTCCATGGAAGCAAAAAGGTGTCTATTATTCCAGTCCAGAAAATCATAAAAAATGCAAATTCAGAAGCATTGTTCCATTGAAAGTGCTTTGGATTGCTTACACATCCATTGTAAAGCAGAGGTGCAGATATCTAGATTAAAATTTAATGACCCATGCTTCTGCAGTCTGAGGCCCTATCTATAAAATCAGTATCATTTTTCCAATTTCCCTTTCAACTTCTGTATGTGTTTCCATTTTTGTTTCATGCTTATCCTTTTGACTTCCATTTCCTGTATCTCACAAAGGAGGTTTTCCACTATTTTGATGTCTGGTGGGTTTAGCTTTTTCTATTTTTGTGTGATAGCCTTTTTTCAGATGATTATAGGGGGTATTCTTTGAAATGCTTGAAACAACTAAAGCCATTGTGGAAGAAAAAGGGAATAAACTACTTGTATGTTTGATCTATTTCTACAGAGAGTTGATCTATTTCTAGAGAGAGTGATTTCTATGTTCTGAGCTCCAATTTATTTTTTTCAAGAAAGTTATAAGTTTAGTTTTCTGAGCCCTAAAGAGCAATATATGGACATGGGAAAGAAAAAAGAGATTTAATATGGTGCAATATTTATACAAAGGAGAAATCAAAACTAAGCAATACAAAAAAAGCAAAACCAAAGATATTTGAAGAGAAATAAAAGCAAAGGCTTCTGGATATGAAATATTTTACAATACAAAATATAAGAAAACAAAGGGAGAAGTAAAAGAGATGATAAGTAATGGAGAAGTTAAAGAAATAAAAAATGATGTTATGGATTACCTGAGAAGTGACAGATTTAGTGTAGAAATACCATCTCTGGTAATGTCACAGCATGATGGAACAATGAATACCCAAACTAAGGAGAAACAGGTGTAACAGGAAGCATTTGATCATTTGCCACATGAAGATACTCTGGAGCTTTCAACAAGGAACCAATACAAAAGTTCAGTTGCAGCTGCACGGTAATAGAAAGAGCAGTAAACGGTGGCAAAACTGGTGTAGACAATGGTGTGTTGTGATTGGCCTGTGAGTTCCCATATGAAAGAGCAATGGATGACGCAGGATGCAGCTGAAGGAAATACGTCACAGAAAGATGCTCTAGAACTCTCTTTAGAATGGCCGCAGGAAATGAAGAGCAAAGAATGTGTCTTCAGTATAGAAGAAAATGATCTAAGGGAACAGCTGCTTGATTTAACAAAGATGGATAGACATATTAAGATCAATTAAAGAAATAGATTACAGAAAGTCATTAAGTTCCAAAATGTTATAATTCTGATAAAACAAATGTATACACTAATCAAGATTATTAACAGAAATTCATGTGATGCAACAGAAGTAAATAGGATATATTCCTGTGCTAAATTTATAACAGATAAAGAGTTACCACAAAAACATGGGGCATTAAGGGAATGGAAGGGACAAAATCAAATGCCATCATGGAAGTACTGAATAGAGAAAACTATTAAGCAATTAAGACAAGAAGTGTCACTGTCAGAAGAGTATAGGGAACAGATCAACAAAAATACTTAATAAGATAGACGTGATAAAAGCAATGCATAGTATCAGAACAGACCAGTATCTATCGAACACTATTGCAAATAATAAACTAAAGATATCAGCACAGGCAGAAAAACTTAGAAGATATGCAGATAAATATAAAGAAAATGACAAAATAAGCAAATCACTGTCAATCCAAAAAACATTTATAGAAAATTTAGAAATAAAGCAAAATGAATAGAAACACCACCAAAAACAGAAGAAATAGACATATTTTGGAGAAATATGTATAAAGTCACTTTGGAACATACCAAAGATGTTAAATGGATAGAAGAAGTAAAAGAAACAGTAAGAATTTCAGATTTACAGGATATGAAATGGGATAAAACAACAGCCAGAAAACTGAAACAAAATTAAGAAAAGCTCCTAATTTGAAACCCAGGCCCAGATGCAGTACCTAACTTCTGGCTAAAAGTATTGACATCATTACTTGAAGATTTAGCCCTGAGTAAGAGCTACTTATATGCACATCCCAAACAGAAACCAACCTGGTTAACAACAAGAAAAATGATACTCCTCCTTAATAGTGAACCTGCATGTTATCCTAAAAACTATAAACCAATAACTTATCTTCCAATGATGTATAATCTATATATTGGAACTGATACTGATGGAGTTTATTGTCATTTAGAAGAAAACTCTATCATGGCAGTAGAACAGAAGGATAATGAAAGAAAGTCATATGGAACAAGGGCTCATTTGATGTTAAATACAGTCATGATGGAGAATTGTAAAAAGGGGAACAATCTAAGCATGGCATGAATAGATTGCACAAAAGCATTTGGCAGAGCATCTCACATTCATGTTTAAAGGAGTGCTTACAATTGCACTACTCTACATTGATCAATTACTTTAAAGTCACCATGAAACAGTGGTAAACCCCTTTTGCAGCTAAGTCATGATAAAGGACAAATTATTATCCCAGGGATAAAAATTCAAAGCAGGATATTCCAGGGTGACTCTGTCACTGCTACTCTTTTGTCTTGCCCTTAATCCATTAAGCTACCTACTTAATAGAGTAGGTCATGGTTATCATTTGGCTCACAGAAAATAACAGAGAGTAAAGACTTTTCATCTTTTTGAGAATTATTTAAAACTGTAAAGATCATCAGATGATCATCAGATGAGAGCTGAAACCACAACTGCAAGGCAACAAAACTTTCTTAGATTATATGATAATGCCATCTGGTCATGTTAAATGCGCAAAAATAACATTTAAAGCAGGAAAGCTGCAGGACCAAGAAAATATTAGTTTGTAATAGGAATGTGATATAAACAAACTTCATCAGGAAGGAGTGTGTAAATATCTGGGAACTGAAGAAGAATCAACAATAAAACTTGAACAAATGTGAACAAAATCCAGTAAGGAATATTTTAGAAGATTAAAAGTAATACTCAAAACAGTCCTGACATCTAAGAACAAAGTCCATACTGTAAACCAATTTGCTCTTCTTATTCTGACAGTTTTGAGGTGACTGACTGGCCCGAAAGGTATTGGATCAGTTGAACAGGAAAACAAGAAAAATTCTTCATGCTTATCAATTGATAAATAAAAATCAGTGCATACCAAGATTATATATTGCTTGCTCTGAAGGAGGCATCTGATTATATGTATAGATCTGCAGTCATATATGCATATCTGCTGACCTCACCATAACCAAACATAGTGAAAGCTTTAAAACACAAGGAAAACAAGTCTGAGACGACTTCCCTGTTTAGTTTAGCAGAAGCATATTGGTGTCAAGCGGAAATGGAAATCAGTCCAGAAGTAGACAAAAATCAGGTAACAACTGAATGTGCCAAAAAACAAAAGAAACAATATAAATAGAAGGATCATATGAAAAGGAAAGAAATGTAGAAAATTAACAGAAATAGTTGCAACTACAGAAAACTCCTGTTGCAACCTCATGCTGAACAAGATCTGAGGCAAGAATGGTTAAGGAGTGGTGAATTTAAACCAAAAGATGAAAGGTTAATAATGGCGGTACAGGACAGGGTGTTACATGCACATTGCATTACAATGTCTGTTGAACACATGAGATAAACAGACAAATTCAGGTTCTGTAAAGCAGAAGTGGAAATAGTCTCATATATTATTGCTGGGTGTGATACATTCATGGCAGGGGGCCTGTATACTGAAAGGCATAATAATGTGGCAAGACTGTTGGATTGGGGATTGTGCAAATGTTTCAATATTAAAGTAGCTGAGAAGCATTGGAAACATGAGCCACAAAGCATTATAGATCATAATGAAGTTTATGTCACATGAGATCACCCATTACTAACAGTCCAAAAACAGATGTGAGAAAACCAGATATAGTAGTCCATGAAAAGAAGGCAAAAGTAGAATTGATCATGGACATTGGTACACCCAGTGATTACAGTGTCTTAAGTATAGAGAGACATAAAGTCATAAAGTACCAGGATTTGCAAGCAGAATAGAGGGCAATGTGGAAGAATGATATGCAGACAGTTACAATATTAGCTGGAGCAACGTGTCTCTGAATAAAGAATTTGTAATAGTACTTAGATATGCTACCGATACATGTAACGCCATATGAATTGCAGAAAGAGTCAATTGTGGCCTCATTGCCGGTGTTGCAAAGAGCACTTTTGGCTAACATCAAAGATTGAAACAGTAGTAATTTCATGAACTTTACTCATACTTTGAGTTAAGAATGGGATCTATTCCCATCATGGTATTAGAAACTCAAAGACTTGGAGAAATTAAACTAAGGGTCCAAATGGAGAGATGATGAAATCAGCAAGAAAAGGAGAGCAGTTTTTCTGCAGTTAAATTCATCCTCAAGCCTTGGTGAGTAGACCCTGTTTTCACAAAATCTCACTAAGATGATGCTGATATATTGACTGTATTTCTATATAACATATATCATGGAAAGAAGTAGGTTAAAAAATTAAAAAGGATAGCTGGGTGCACAGGTCCCAGAATAAAAAAGTGACCATTCCTGGTGTATGCATTGCATGGAAACATTTCTGCAATGGGGTTAGGCCTGGCTCAGGGGGAGGATTGCCCCCCTGTTGTAGAAGGAAGTAGTAGTAGTCCAAAAAACACAAACCTGACAGGCTAAAAATAGCCATAAAATGACAAAGTGGACTTTTGAAGATAAAGAAAAAATTAAGTATTGTTACTAATATGCAAGAAGCCCAGAATTCCCAGACAAAAGATATTGAGAAAGATTAAGAGAGAATTTAGGGGAAAGAAGCATACTTTCACAAGAAAAACTGTCAAAAGCTTCAAATGAAAATTTGCATTCATTAATAAACTGATCCATGCAAAACATTACCTGGATAAAGAAACTTTGGGCTGCCTGGAAAAAGAAGCAGCAGATGAAGTCCAAAAATATAAAGAACAAAACGCAGAAATTTTTTAAAGTTATAAAAAGGAAATATGGACATGGGAAAGAAAAAAAAAATAGATCTGATATAGTTTAATATGTATGCAAAGGAGAAAGCCAAACTAATCAATACAAAATGCAGCCCCAAGATAACTGAAGAGGAATACAAGCAAATGCGCCCATATATGGAAAATTTCACAATACAAAAAATAAGAAAACAAAGGGAGACTGCACAAAAGTGGATCAGTAAGGAAGAAGTTAAACAAATAGAAATTGAAATTATGGATTATCTGTGAAATGCAGGCTTTACTGTCGAAATTCCATTATAGGTGATGTCACAGCATAAGGAAATAAAGAGTCCCTAAATTATGGAGAAACAGATGGAGTGGGAGGTATCTGAAGACTTGCCACATGATGATGTTCTGAAGCCTCCTGTAGGAAACCGGTACAAAAGTTCAGTTGAAGTTGTACAAAAGAAGTAGCAGGAAACATTGGCAACTCCGATGCATGCAATGTTATGGAATGATTGCCCAATGAGATCCTATATGAAGGTGCAGCAGATGACACAGGATGTAGATGAAAAGGATATGTCACAGGAAAATGTTCTGAAACTTTCAGTAGAATGCCCACAGGAAACGGAGAATAAAGAGTGTGCTCTCAGTTTAGAAGAAAACCATCTATAGGAAGAGCTGCGTGATTTAATAAACATGCAAAGACATATTAAGATTGATTGATGACATAGACTGCAGAAAGTTAGTAAACCCAAAATGTAAGACATCAGATAAAATGAGTTTATATCAGCTTATCGAAAGCTGATAAGAGAGAATCCTCTTTGATCGCCCCCTAAAGGTCGAGCAACCTAAATAGTGAAGACACGGAACAGCGATTTTTTTTCCCAGGGAAAAAAACTGCTGTTCCACAAAAATAAAAGAACAAAACAAAACAAAAAAAAATACCAACTTCAAGATCACACCACGGTGGAGGAAATGGCAAACTCCCGACAACAGCCCAGCGATTCTTTTCCCTGGGAAAAAATCAGTGTTCCATGTCTTCGTTATTTAGGTTTTTGATGTTTAGGGGCCGATCAAAGAATGTTCGCTCTTATCATCTTTCGATAAGCTGATCTAGACCCAGATAAAACAGATGAACACAGCAATCATAACTATTAAGAGAAATTTGTGTGCTATAACAGAAGTACGTAGGAGATATAGTGGCAATCTAAATTAATAAGAGAGAAAAACTTACTACAAAACTGCAAGGCAATAGAGGAAATTAAGGTAAGAAATAAAAATGGCACCATGGAGGTATTACATAGACAAAACTATAAAGCAATTAAGACAAGAAATGTCACTGTTAGAAGAATATAGAAAATAAAAGAGATCAACAAAAATACTAAGAAAGATAGACAAGGTAAAAACAATACACAAAATCGAAAAAGGCCAGGATCTATCAAACACTATTGCAAATAATAAAATAAAGATATCAACTCAGGCAAAAAAGCATTATAGAGAATGATGAAGGTTATATCACATGGGATCCATTACCAGCAGTTCAGAAAATAGATGCAAGAAAACCAGTTATTGTAGTCGATGAAAAGGCAAAAAGTAAAATTGATCACTAAAATTACTACACCCAGTGATTACAGTGTCTTACATACAGAAAGACATAAAGTCATACAATACCAGAATTTGAATGCTGAAATGAGAGCAACATGGAAGAAGGGTATCCAGACAATTCCAATAGTATAAGGAGCAATGGGTCTCATAAAAAGAATTCACAGTCATATTTAGATATGCTACCAATACATGTAACTCCATATGCATTACAGAAAGAGTAAATTCTGGGCACACTGTGGGTGCTGTGAGGAGCACTTTTGGCTAACACCAAAGATTTGAAACAGTACACATTTTATGAACTTTAATCATATCTTGACTTAGGAATGGGGTCTATTGCTGTCATGGTATTAGAAACTCAAAAGACATGGAGAAATTAAAACAGGTTAGCTAGATATGTTAATATGTCATCTGCATATGTTCATCCTCCTTTGTTGCATAACCTACTAAATTAGAGGAGCAAACTGCTTGCAGCAGAGGCTCTAAATATAGTCCAAAAACCACTAGAGTCAGGGGGCCCCCTAATCTAATCCACTACCCCTGGTTATCTCAAAATCTTGCAGAAACACTGCCTTTGTCTTAATCCTTGCAGTCATCCCACTGTAAATTGAAAATATAAGTTTTATAAGTCTAGATGTGAACCTCAACACTTCTTAAGTGTATTTTAAATATGCCCATTCTACTCTGTTGAATACGTTCTCAGGATCCATGCTTAATAAAATTACTGTCTTGTCTCACTTATTCACATGCTACGTAATTAATGGAATCCTAATTATATTATCAAATGTTTAAAATGAAAGAAGGTATAAGTTGTGTTAATCTTCACACTATTACTGACATAAATAATTTATAATCATGATTTAGAATTGATATTGGCCTACATGACTCTGGGTACCCTTTTTATCTTCCAACTTTATGAATCATCGGCATTACCACTTGTTTCCATGATATGAAAGTATGCCCTGTTTCTAATATCTCGTTAAATAATTTCCAAATATCTACAACAACAGCTGGCCTGCCTCTTTCCAAAGATCTGTTGAGAGATCACCTACCCTAGGAATTTACCCATTTGTTGCTGTTACAATGTCTACTTAATTTCTTCTAAAGCGATTAGATTCTTTAGTGTTTTATCCTGTTCTGTAACTAACTTTGAAAGATTAAAATCAGTTAGGAATTATTCTATGTCATCCTAGGATTTTCTAATGAAGGTCAGATGATTGTGGATTTTGCGAAAAGGATGGACATGGCTGTGGTGAATACGTATTTTAAGAAGAGGGTGGAGCATAGGGTGACGTACAAGAGTGGAGGAAGATGCTCACAAGTTGATTATATACTATGTAGGAGGGCCAGTCTTAAGGAGATTGGAGACTGTAAAGTGGTGGCAGGTGAAAGTGTAGTTAAGCAGCATAGATTAGTGGTATGTAGAATGACGTTGGTGATCAAGAAGAGGAGGAGGAATGTGAAAGCTGTGCCAAGGATTAAATGGTGGAAGTTAAAAAAGGGTGATTGTGAAGTGGAGTTTAGGGAAGAGTTAAGACAGGCACTGGGAGGCAGTGGAGAGTTACCGAATAGCTGGGTAACTACAGCAGAACTAGTAAGGGTGACTGCTAGAAAGGTGCTTGGTGTGACATCTGGACAGAGGAAGGAGGACAAGGAGACCTGGTGGTGGAATGAGGAAGTACAGGAGAGTATACAGAGGAAGAGGCTGGCGAAGAAGAAGTGGGATTGTCAAAGAGATGAAGAAAGTAGACATGAGTATAAGGAGATGAGGCATGGCAAAGAGAGAGGTGGCAAAAGCTAAGGATAGGGCATATGGAGAGTTGTACGAGAGATTGGACACTAAAGAGGGAGAAAAGGACCTGTACCGATTAGCTAGACAGAGGGACAGAGCTGGGAAAGATGTGCAGCATGTAAGGGTGATAAAGGATAGTGAGGGAAAGGTACTCACAAGAGAGGAGAGTGTGTTGAGTAGATGGAAAGAGTATTTTGAGAGGCTGATGAATGAAGAGAATGAGAGAGAGAGAAGGTTGGATGATGTGGGGATAGTGAATCAGGAAGTGAAACAGATTAGCAAGGAGGAAGTAAGGGCAGCTATGAAGAGGATGAAGAATGGAAAGGCTGTTGGCCCAGATGACATACCAATGGAAGCATGGAGGTGCTTAGGAGAAATGGCAGTGGAATTTCTAACTAGATTGTTTAATGAAATTTTGGAAAGTCAGAGGATGCCTGAGGAGTGGAGAAAAAGTGTTTTGGTACCTATCTTTAAGAATAAGGGTGATGTGCAGAGCTGCAGTAACTACAGAGGGATAAAACTGATTAGTCACAGCTTGAAGTTATGGGAAAGAGTAGTGGAAGCAAGGTTAAGAAGGGAGGTGATGATTAGTGATCAGCAGTATGGTTTCATGCCAGGAAAGAGCACTACAGATGCAATGTTTGCTCTGAGAGTGTTGATGGAGAAATACAGAGAAGGTCAGAAGGAGTTGCATTGCGTCTTTGTAGACTTGGAGAAAGCATATGACAGGGTGCCTAGAGAAGAGTTGTGGTATTGTATGAGGAAGTCGGGAGTGGCAGAGAAGTACGTAAGAGTGGTACAGGATATGTACGAGGGTAGTGTGACAGTGGTGAGGACTGCAGTGGGAGTGACAGATCCGTTTAAGGTGGAGGTGGGATTACATCAAGGATCAGCTCTGAGTCCTTTCTTATTTGCAGTGGTGATGGACAGGTTGACAGATGAGATCAGACAGGAGGCCCGTGGACTATGATGTTTGCAGATGACATTGTGATCTGTAGTGAGAGTAGGAATCAGGTTGAGGAGACTCTGGAGAGGTGGAGATATGCTCTAGAGAGCAGAGGAATGAGGGTCAGCAGGGCTAAGACAGAATATATGTGTGTAAATGAGAGGGAGGGTAGAGGAATGGTGAGGATGCAGGGAGTAGAGTTGGTAAAGGTGGACGAGTTTAAGTACTTGGGATCAACAGTTCAGAGTAATGGTGAATGTGGAAGAGAGGTGAAGAAGAGAGTACAGGCAGGGTGGAATGGGTGGAGAAGAGTGTCAGGAGTGATTTGTGACAGACGGGTATCCGTAAGAGTGAAAGGAAGGTCTACAAGAGTGTAGTGAGACCAGCTATGTTATATGGGTTGGAGACAGTGGCATTGACAAAAAGGCAGGAGTCAGAGCTGGATGTGGCAGAGTTAAAGATGTTAAGATTTGCAATCGGTGTGACTAGGATGGATAGGATTAGGAATCGGTATATTAGAGGGTCAGCTCATGTTGGACAGTTTGGAGACAAAGCAAGAGAGACGAGATTGCGTTGGTTTGGACATGTGCTGAGGAGGGATGATGGGTATATTGGGAAAAAGATGCTAAGGATGGAGCTGCCAGGTAAGAGGAATAGAGGAAGGCCTAAGATAAGGTTTATGGACGTGGTGAGAGAGGACATGCAGGCGGTTGGTGTGACAGAGCAAGATGCAGAGGATAGGAAGAAATGGAAAGAGATGATCCGCTGTGGCGACCCCTAACGGGAAAAGCCGAAAGAGAATGATGATCCTAGGATTTTCTAAGAATCTTTTGAGATCTATATAGGCTGGCAAAGTACTTCCTAAGTTCCTCTAATATATCCTTTGATTTATAAGCTATCTGATTCTTCAGGTCTGTATAGAGGAATTAAATAGTTTGCTGAGGTCTCCTCTGCCTCAGCCTTACTGTTAGTGTATGTTGATATCTCGATAAATCTGTAAAGTACAATTATCTGATACCTTCTAAATAAAGCTCACTGATAATAGATTTTTTCAGTTCCTCTGTTTTAGACTCGTATACTATCTGTCCCATCATTTTTAAACATTCCATTCTCCATAACTCTCCCACCTTATTTGTCAACCTATATTTATTATTCCACCAGTCATCTCTCGTGTATCTTTACATTTCTAGCTTAATGTTATTTTTCATCTAGTTCCAGCAAATCATTAGTTCTTATCCCTGTTCTCACAAATAAAATAAAATCTTTAATAAATAATTGTTTTACCCACTTCCTAAAATGTTTCTGTTTCAAGCAGTACCCAGGGAAACATCAATATGCAGTGTTGCTTATTTTCGTCTCAGTCAACATATAGGGTTGTCTGATCTGACTTTGGTGTCAATTTTGAAACTTCCACAGTTCCAGGGCTTTGACTCCTCCTCTACCTATAATTCCATGAATGCTACTCTAGTACCCCATATCTTGTTTGTTGCCTGAAGACTTCAGATGTGTTGTTAAGAGATCTCATAGTGTTTCCTTTAAACAAGAGTTATTTCTTCTCATATCTTCCTTCTGCCGAGAGAAATTTTCTCTCAAGTTTATTGCAATTACTGCAACATTTTTTGTGTGTGTGGGTATTAGGTAGATAGATTAAGTAGATAGTTTAAGTAGTTTAGATAATATTTAGCATTTGTTCAGTATTTAACATGGCATAGTAGCTTTCCACAAGCTGCTTTACTTTGTTGTAGTTGGTAGATTGTGTGTGTGTGTGTGTGTGTGTGTGTGTGTGTGTGTGTGTCTAGTTGTTTTTTATGACAAGTCTCATAATGGCTAATTCTCAAGCCTTTACGAAGTGTGTTGAGTGTGGGCATAAGCTCCCCCAATGGCCCTCATACTTTGTGCGTTTACTGCTTGGGGACTGCTTATTTAGATTCAGACTGTTGATCTTGTGCCTTTTTCAGCTCCAGGGCACTTCACGTTACGTATGAAAAGTTGATTGTGAAAGGCCTTCTTTTACAGACAGGGTTATTGTTGCCTGGACCTTCATCCTCTTCTTCCCCAAACAAGAAACAGGATAGGCCAAAGTCTAGGGAGAAGTCACAAGAGAAAGAAAAAGAGAAAGGCAAACAAAACGAAAGGATAAATTTCCTTTGTCAGCCAAAAAGCATTCTCCAGATCTGACAGCACCAGTCATACTTTATTGATTTATTTATTTATTGTTTGTATGTTTGTTAACCAGGTTAGTCCAGCTGGGCTTGTGGCCCATTTTCAGTGGAGACCCGAGGAGAAAAGCTCCAGTACATAATATAAAGTACATAGGTTTGCATCATTATATCTAAATATACAGAATATGCATCATTATATGATGTAAGTTCAAATAGTTGCAAGCTTACAAAGGCAGAATTACAGAGAGTTGCCACATTGATAATAGATAAAGTGAGTAGCATGTGTCAATAGTAGTCTGTACAGGAGTAACAGTTTTACAAGTAATATATACACGCTGGTTTGGAATTTAGAGCTTGTCAGTTTGAGAGTATGAGTAAGGTAGGCCAGAGGCATGCATGCAAAAGATTTTTGGAAAGATGTTCTGAGCAAAATCTCTGAAGTTTGTTAAAGTTGGCAAAGAAATGATGATTTTAGGTGTGGAGTTAGTAGTGTAGGTGTTTTAGGTGGGAGTATGTGAAGGACATTCCCATTTGGAGGTGAGATGGGAGAGAAGCATGGATTTGAAGTTGTTATGGTTAGGTATATTATGTAGTGGTGTGGGGAATTGCTCCATAGCTTGGCTATGATGTGGGATAGTAGTAGTTTGCCAGGTGGGTGGATGGGTTTGTGTACATGTAGGAGGTTTTGGCCTTTGGATCTCAGGGTGTGGGTAGGTGTGTAGGGTGTTAGAGAATTAGCAAGAGCGGGGCATTCTGTTGGTTTAAAGATGCGTTTGTAGGCTGTTGTAAGTTGTAGGTTATTGAGGTGGTTGTGGAGTTTTAGCCAGTTTAGGGTGGGTAGGGAGTGACAGTGATGGAAAGAGTTTTTCGAACTGGTTGCAAATTTTCAGATTTTGTTGTAACAGGCTTCAAGTTTAGAATGGAGGCCAAGTTGTAGGTTGGAGAATAGGGGAGCACCATACAAGAGAGAGGGGAGGAGTAAGGTAGATGCAAGGGTATGACGGGAGGATGGAGTAAGGTAGTAGTTATGTCTGTAGAGGAGACCGATTTTCTGGTAGGTTTTTTTGATTGTCGAGAGGATGTGGGAGTCGAATTTTAGGTTTTCACTGATGGTAATGCCAAGTAGCTTGGTACTAGGAATGATTTCTAGATGGGTGTTATTGTGACTTTTGATGGAAAATCGGACCTTGTGGAACTAAGAGGTTTTGGTGGGAGTGAATATCATTAGTTTTGTTTTGTTGGCATTTAGGGCCAGGTGATGAGATTGCATCCATGATTCAGTTTTGGAAAAGTCTGGTTTGGGTATTGAGTAGAAGTTTGGAGAGGCAGGAGGCTGAGCAGATGATAGTGGAGTCATCTGCGCACTGGATGATTGAGGCTTCAGGGATGGAGAGGTGGAAGTTTTTAATGAATAAGTTGAAGAGGAGAGGGCCAAGTACTGATCCTTGGGGAACTCCTGTGGGTGTAGGTAAGAAAGGGGAGGTTGATTCTTTCCATTGAACAGCCTGTTGTCACATGGAAAGGTAGCTGGAGAACCAGTCTGGGGTTGAGGGAGATAGATGCAAATGTGAGAGCTGGGACAGGAGAAGGGAATGGGAGATTGTGTCAAATGCCTTTGAGAGGTCAAGAAATAGAGAAGATATGTATTTGCTGCTCTCACATTCTAGGTTGACTGTTTCAAGGAAGGAAAGGAGGGCTGTCATGGTGTTGTGGCCAGGGCGGAAGCTGTGCTGGGTGGGAGAGAGGAGTTTGTGCTGGATTAGGTAGGGCATGAGCTGGGAGTGGATGGTTTTCTCTAAAATTTTAGAGAGAGGAGAGAGTATAGCTATGGGACTGAAATTGGTAGTGTCTGTGTTCTTACCACCTTTGTGTAGAGGAATTATGAATGCATGATGCCAGATGGTTGGTACATAGGATTCCTGAATGGATCTATTTTTGAGGATGGATATGGGATAGGCTATAGATTCGGCTGATATTTGAAGACAATTTGCTGGAAGGTTGTCAGGGGCATTGCGGCATGGTTTTAGCTTTTGAAGTAGTCTTTTTATAGTATAAGTGGAGACAGGTTTAAGGGAGAACAAGGGGGGAGGAGGGGGTAAGAGAGGGGTTTTGGGGGCAGGGAGAGGGGTTAGTATTGGTGGGTGGATTGGGGAAAGTGGAGGATAATTTAGCTATGCAATTGATGAAAAATGTGTTGAAGTTAGTGGCTGTTTCAAGACTTGAGAGGTTAGGATTGGGGCAGGGACTGGAATTATTACCAGGGTTGAGTACTGAGGAGATGGATGTCCAGAATTTCTTTGGATTGTTTGAGTGGTTGTATTGCAGATTGCTGTAGTAGTTTTTGCGATATTTTGTTATTGATTGTTTGGCCAGGTTATGAAGATGTTTATATTCTTGGAGGGTGCTGTTTTTTTTTTTTTTGCTTTGGGTACAGTTTCCACTTTTTGTTTATTTGATTCATTATCAGTTTAGTTTCTTGGGATAGCCAGGGGCAGCAATTTGTTTTGATACATTTGGTTTGTAAAGGGGCTAGTTTATCTAGTAAGGTAAGGAAAGTTTAGTTAAAATATGTGACAGCATTATCTAGTGGAAGGAGTTTCATTGAAGATCAATTAGTAACCTTGAGCCATTCAAAGAAGATTTTGAGGTTGAAGGAAGATAGGTTACGGGATTGTTTGAATATGTGTTGTTTGTCTATGTGGGAGGGTAGGCGGTCTGTGAAGGCTGGTAAGTGGTCACCTAGGGGGTTTGGTATTATACCGGCTTTGGAGATATGGTTGGGGTGTGTTGTTAGTATCCAATCTAAGATGGTACCGGAGGAACCATCTTTGTTTGGCATGGTAGGGAGGTCTATTAGTTGGGTGAAACTGTAGATGTTGATAGAGTGAGTTGATGTATCTATGAGGAAGGAGGCCCAGTTAATATTGACATCACCAAGAATGTAGGTTTCATTTTTGATGTTTGAGCTAAACCAAGAGAGGATGTCTTCTAGAGTTTTGGTATTGTCTACAGGTGGGATGTAGATGGAGCAGATGCAGATGGATTTGTAGTTGTTAAGTTTTAAAAAACCCACAGTCATTTCTGCATTAGTAAAACTTGGGATGGGGTTGGTCAATGGAGTAAAAGTAAGAGTGGAGGGGTAGATAATTGCTATGCCTCACCCTTTTGTATGAGGCCTATCATTGCGTGTGATATGGTAGCCTGGGGGGAGGATTTCATTATCTCTGACGGGGGGTTTGAGCCAGGTCTCAGAGACAGCGGATATGTCTAGCTGGTTGTAAGAGAGCTAGGCATGTAGGTTGGGGATTTTATTATGGAGGCTTTGTGCATTTAGGGTCATAAGGCTGATAGACTTGTGTTTGTTTGGATTGGAACTTGGGTTAGGGTGGGTAAAGGTGGGGGTTGTCCCTGGGTTAGGGTGGATGTCACCTGAGAGAGAGAGAGTGAGATATGGTGGAGGAGCTGTCTGAGGATAAGTAGAGGGTGAAGAGAAGTATGGATTTGTTGGGGGAGGGTTTTCTTTGAGACAGTAGTTAGAATAGGGTGAGGAGATAGTGGTGAAGGGAGTAAGGAGAGTTTGAAAAGATTGGATGGGCTGAAGGAGAAGAGTTCTGGGGAGATCTGTGAATATAGGTGGGATGCATTTGAGGGGTCTGAGGTGGTGGTGTGTGTGGTTAGAGGTAGGCATGTGTTAGTGTGGAGGCTAAGTTGGGTAATATAGGTCAGGGATACTAGAAGGGTAGATAGTAGTACAGCTTGTTGTGGGAAGGTAGGCATTGTAGTATGGGTGTGTGAGGTGTGTTGTATGTATGAGAGAGGGTGGGAATGTGTGTGAGATTGATGTGCGTATGGAAGTAGAGGGGTTAGGTAGATGGTGTGTGTGAGTGGTGCAGGTGATGAGGGGGTGTGGTTTGAGGAAGTATAAGTGTAGGTGCACTGGGGGTGGGTGAGATTTGGGGGTAGGGTAGGTAGATGGTGTGTGTGAGTGGTGCAGGTGATGAGGGGGTGTGGTTTGAGGAAGTATAAGTGTAGGTGCACTGGGGGTGGGTGAGATTTGGGGGTAGGGTAGGGGAGCGGAGTGAGCCTGTAGGGCAAACGGAGTGGGATAGAGCAAAAGGAGTAAATCAGCAGGAAAAATGTATCAGCAACTGCCATTTTAAAGGTAAGTTAAATGGGTAGTTATTATGAGAAAAATAAAGGGAGAAATAATGTACAAAGTTAAATGTTGATGCTTTAGTACAACTAGCTTGTGCTTTGAGGGGTGTGGGTTTATTTCCAATGTTTGGAGAGTCTTAACTAGGATATTGAGATATACAGTCAGTTACAAAAGAATTGAAGCCAAATTGGGAATAGGGTTTTACTGGCTTTTGGATGGTAGGTGCTGCCACCTAGTGTTAACTAGAAAGATAGCAGGCAGGAAAGAGGAGCAGGTCTCATTAATGGTGCACTATGAAAAAAAATACAAGGACACTATGAAAACTTTGAGTTCATAGAAGACCTGGAGGGAGGAGAGTAGTTGTCGGTCTGTGGTAGGCTGCTGAATCACTCACACAGGGAGGCAGACAAGTACATTTAAGTGATTAATAGGTAGGTACAATACTTGATTTAGGGCTACATACATTCAACAAATTATGGTATTGGGGAGTCCTCACAGTAGCTCAAAAGGGTCAGGCTGGCAGGCAAAAATCCAGGGAAATTGCAGAGGTTTTGCAGGAGGTGTTCCTTTTAGTTTAGAGGCAGGGAGAGAGCTTCTGGAGTGAAAAACTGCAAAATGAGAGGAGACACACACTAGGTTAGATTATTTGAAAGTTTTGAAGTTACAGGTATGGAGGTAGGTGTAATTGAGGAATAATCAGAAGAAAAGGACTTCATGCAGGTTATTTAGTAGGTAGATAGAGAGACCTAGGGATACACATAGAAAGAGGGTGTATAATAAGGGAGAGTGGTATAAGAGGTATTAGTAGTAGGCAGCAAATACAGTTACTAAACAATGCAAGGTAGGCAATGTATGTTACAGTAGTTGAAAAGCTACAATTCCAACTCTAATGCAGTACCCCAGCCTGTTTCATGAGTAAGGGGTTTGACAAAAAGTAGCTAACAGGTAATCTTAAACCCATTTCAGGCAGAAAAAAGCACTTAAAATAGCAATGCAGAGTACCATTGAATTAGACATTAATTAACAGAAAAAAACATTCAGTACTTTGCTTTAGCCCAAGGCATCATTAATGTAGAACATTAATTAACAGAAAAAACAGTCAGTACATTTGCTTTAGCCCAAGGCTGACTACACATTAAATTAGCATAAAGAATCCAAGCAGAGCCTTTAGCACTGCCTTAAGCCATCACAAAGAATATCCGTACTAGACTGGGTTCTTACTCACTAATGTATTAAGTTTATAAACCTTGACTGTTGGCCGGGTACCAATGTGACCTTGTAAATACAGGCTGGCTGGTTGGTTTGTAAAAAGATCATTACACCATTCAGCGAGTTTAATTAAATGCACGCATGTTGCGGCCACTATGGTGGCATTCATTAGTTTGGTCAGCAAATATATGCTTTTGCCACTAAGGTAAGGAGCCTCATTAGGGCTCATACAATTTGGAAACTATCATGTTGTGAGGAGATATTGCAGGCAGGTCAATTTGCGATGCCCTTAGGATGGCTTTTATACACTAGTCACCATGTGATTCCCCAATTATGCTACTACTTCAGTAAGCTTGGGTAAATGAACTCCACATGAAAGTGATAACAGTTTCTAGGTGGGAGTACAAACAGAATTCTCTGTTTCTGTTTGTTTTACTTCAATGCCTTGTGGTTGGCGTACACAATGCAGTCAGCGTTATACAGCCATAGGCACAAGTAATAAGAAATACATTTACAGCCTATGTGAAAATAAAGAAAACGAACTAGCTTCAAGGGCACCAGAGCAGCTGGTGATAGGTAATTGAAGTCACTATTTAGGAACTATGGAAAAGGTAGACTCAAGCCAATATCGCGGTTATAAGAATAAAACAGCTATATCATAGTCAGTTCAATGGTAAAAGACATTTGTGGCATTCATAAACATACATTTCCAGAAGTACAGTAATTAGCACATTTCTAAGTTCAAATAAGCCTATATGTTAGGCTATCCCTTTGTTCAAACCTACCGGGAGGCGATGCAAGCAGCACTACTGCGGGAACCAGTTCTGGGGAAAGAAGAAGGATAGTGTCACTTCTGATCAGGCTTTAAAAATGTCTCCACAGTTCGCGACGTCTAGAAATAAGTTCAGGGGAGGGCATGTGATGAAGGGGAAAGGACAAAATAGAGGGGTTGGATGGGATTTAGAAAAGGGAAAGAGAATGTGTGGGAAGGGAAGATATCAGGACGAAGAGAGCAAAAGGAGTAAATCAGCAGGAAAAAAGTATCAGCAACTGCCGTTTTAAAGGTAAGTTAAACAGGTAGTTATTATGAGGAAAATAAAAGAAGAAATAATGTACAAAGGTAAATGATGCTTTAGTACAAGTAGTTTGTGCTTTGAGGAGTGGGGGTTTATTTCCAGCATTTGGAGAGTGTTAACTAGGAAATTGAGATATACAGTCAGTTACGAAAGAACTGAAGCCAAATTGGGAAAAGGGTCTTACTGGCTTTTGGAAGTAAGGTGCTGCCACCTAGTGTTAACTAGGAAGATAGCAGGCAGGAAAGAGGAGAAGATCTCATTAATGGTGCACTATGAAAAAAATTACTATGACACTATGAAAACTTTGAGGACATAGAAGACCTGGAGGGGGGGAGAGTAGTTGTCGGTCTGCGGTAGGCTGCTGAATCACTCACACAGGGAGGCAGGCAAGTACATTTAAGTGATTAATAGGTAGGTACAATACTTGATTTAGGGCTACATACATTCAACAAATTATGGTGTTGGGGAGTCCTCACAGTAGTTTGAAAGGCTCAGGCTGGCAGGCAAAAGTCCAGGGAAATTGCAGAGGTTTTGCAGGAGGTGTTCCTTTAGTTTAGAGGCAGGGAGGGAGCTTCTGGAGTGAAAAACTGTAAAATGAGAGGAGACACACAGTAGGTTAGGTTATTTGGAAGTTTTGAAGTTACAGGTATGGAGGTAGGTGTAACTGAGGAATAATCAGAAGAGAAGGACTTTATGCAGGTTATTTAGTAGGTAGCTAGAGAGACCTAGGGTTACACATATATAATAAGGGAGAGTGGTATAAGAGGTATTAGTAGTAGGCAGCAAATACAGTTACTAAACAATGCAAGGTAGGCAATGTATGTTACAGTAGTTGAAAAGCTACAATTCCAACTCTAATGCAGTACCCCAGCCTGTTTCATGAGTAAGGGGTTTGACAAAAAGTAGCTAACAGGTAATCTTAAACCCATTTCAGGCAGAAAAAAAGCACTTAAAATAGCAATGCAGAGTACCATTAAATTACACATTAATTAACAGAAAAAAACATTCAGTACTTTGCTTTAGCCCAAGGCACAATTAAAGTAGAGAATTAATTAACAGAAAAAAACAGTCGGTACATTTGCTTTAGCCCAAGGCTGACTACACATTAAATTAGCATAGAGAATCCAAGCGGTGCCTTTAGCACTGCCTTAAGCCATCACAAAGAATATGTACTAGACTGGGTTCTTACTCACTAATGTATTAAGTTTATAAACACTGACTGTTAGTCAGGTACCAATGTGACCTTGTAAATACAGATCATTACACCATTCAGCAAGTTTAATTAAATGCATGCATGTTGCGGCCACTATGGTGGCGTTCATTAGTTTGGTCAGCAAATGTATGCTTTCACTGCTAAGGTAAGGAGCCTCGTTAGGGCTCATACAATCTGTAAACTATCACTTTGTGAGCAGATATTGCAGGCAGATCAATTTGCAATGCCCTTAGGATGGTGTTTATGCACTAGTCACCATGTGATTCTCCAATTACGCTACTACTTCAGTAAGTTGGTGCAAATGGACTCCACATGAAAGTGATAACAGTTTCTAGGTGGGAGAACAAACAGAATTCTCTGTTTCTGTTGGTTTTACGTCAATGCCTTGTGGTTGGCATACATAATACAGTCAGCATTATACAGCCATAGGTACAAGTAATAAGAAATACATTAGTAGCCTATGTGAAAAGAAAGAAAATTAACTAGCTTTAAGGGGCACCAGAGCAGCTGGTGATAGGTAATTGCGGTCACTATTTAGGTACAATGGAAAAGGTAGATTCAAGCCAATATTGCGGTTATAAGAACAAAACAGCTGTATCATAGTCAGTTCAATGGTAAAAGACATTTGTAGCATTCAAAAACAGGTACATTTCCAGGAGTACAGTAATTAGCACATTTCTAAGTTCAAATAAGCCTATATGTTAGGCTATCCCTTTGTTCAAACCTACCGGGAGGTGATGCAAGCAGCACTACCGCAGGAACCGGTTCTGCGGAAAGAAGAAGGATAGTGTTGCTTCTGATCAGGCTTTAGAAATGGAGCCACAGTTCGCGACATCTAGTAATAAGTTCAGGGAAGGGCATGTGATGAAGGGGAGGGGATAAAGTAGAGGGGATGGATGGGATTTAGAGAAGGGAAAAAGAATGTGTGGGAAGGGAAGATATCAGAACGAGGAGAGCAAAAGGAGTAAATCAGCAAGAAAAATCTATCAGCAACTGGGTAGTTATTATGAGAAAAATAATGGGAGAAATAATGTACAAAGGTAAATGTCGATGCTTTAGTACAACTAGTTTGTGCTTTGAGGGGTGGGGGGTTATTTACAGCGTTTGGAGAGTGTTAACTAGGAAATTGAGATATACAGTCAGTTACGAAAGAACTGAAGCCAAATTGGGAAAAGGGTCTTACTGGCTTTTGGAAGTAAGGTGCTGCCACCGAGTGTTAACTAGGAAGAAAGCAGGCAGGAAAGAGGAGCAGGTCTCATTAATGGTGCACTATGAAAAAAAATTACTAGGACACTATGAAAACTTCGAGGACATAGAAGACCTGGAGGGGGGAGAGCAGTTGTTGGTCTGCGGTAGGCTGCTGAATCACTCACACAGGGAGGCAGACAAGTACATTTAAGTGATTAATAGGTAGGTACAATACTTGATTTAGGGCTACATAATTCAACAAATTATGGTGTTGGGGAGTCCTCACAGTAGTTCGAAAGGCTCAGGCTGGCAGGCAAAAATCCAGGGAAATTGCAGAGGTTTTCCAGGAGGTGTTCCTTTCAGTTTAGAGGCAGGGAGGGAGCTTCTGGAGTGAAAAACTGTAAAATGAGAGGAGATACACACTAGATTAGGTTATTTGGAAGTTTTGAAGTTACAGGTATGGCGGTAGGTGTAATTGAGGAATAATCAGAAGAGAAGGACTTCATGCAGGTTATTTAGTAGGTAGATAGAGAGACCTAGCAATACACATAGAAAGAGAATGTATAATAAGGGAGAGTGGTATAAGAGGTATTAGTACTAGGCAGCAAATACAGTTACTAAACAATGCAAGGTAGGCAATGTATGTTACAGTAGTTGATAAGCTACAATTCCAACTCTAATGCAGTACCCCAGCCTGTTTGATGAGTAAAGAGTTTGACAAAAAGTAGCTAACAGGTAATCTTAAACCCATTTCAGGCAGAAAAAAGCACTTAAAATAGCAATGCAGAGTACCATTAAATTAGACATTAATTAACAGAAAAAAACATTCAGTACTTTGCTTTAGCCCAAGGCACCATTAAAGCAGAACATTAATTAACAGAAAAAACAGTCAGTACATTTGCTATAGCCCAGGCTGACTACACATTAAATTAGCATAGAGAATCCAAGGCCTTTAGCACTGCCTTAAGCCATCAAAAAGAATATCCGTACTAGACTGGGTTCTTACTCACTAATGTATTAAGTTTATAAACCTTGACTGTTGGTCGGGTACCAATGTGATCTTGTAAATACAGTCTGGCTGGTTGGTTTGTAAAAAGATCATTATACCATTCAGCGAGTTTAATTAAATGCACGCATGTTGCGACCACTATGGTGGCGTTCATTAGTTTGGTCAGCAAATGCATGCTTTCACCGCTAAGGTAAGGAGCCTCGTTAGGGATCATACAATCTGAAAACTATCACTTTGTGAACAGATATTGCAGGCAGGTCAATTTGCGATGCCCTTAGGATGGCGTTTATACACTAGTCACCATGTGATTCTCCAATTACGCTACTACTTCAGTAAGTTGGTGTAAATGAACTACACATGAAAGTGATAACAGTTTCTAGGTGGGAGTAAAAACAGAATTCTCTGTTTCTGCTCATTTTACTTCAACGCCTTGTGGTTGGCATACATAATGCCGTCAGCGTTGTACAGCCATAGGCACAAGTAATAAGAAATACTTTAGTAGCCTATGTGAAAATAAAGAAAACTAACTAGCTTCAAGGGGCACCAGAGCAGCTGATGATAGGTAATTGCAGTCGCTATTTAGGAACTATGGAAAAGGTAGACTCAAGCCAATATTGCGGTTATAAGAACAAAACAGCTGTATCATAGTCAGTTCAATAGTAAAAGACATTTGTAGCATTCATAAAAACATACATTTCTAGGAGTACAGTAATTAGCACATTTCTAAGTTTAAATAAGCCTATATGTTAGGCTATCCCTTTGTTCAAACTTACCTGGAGGTGACGCAAGCAGCACTACCGTGGGAACTGGTTCTGGGGAAAGAAGAAAGATAGTGTCGCTTCTGATCAGGCTTGAAAAATGTCACCACAGTTTGTGACGTCTAGAAATAAGTTCAGGGGAGGGCATGTGATGAAGGGGAGGGGATAAAATATAGGGGTTGGATGGGATTTAGAGAAGGGAAAAAGAATGTATGGGAAGGGAAGATATCAGGATGAGGAGAGCAAAAGGAGTAAATCAGCAGGAAAAAAGTATCAGCAACTGCCGTTTTAAAGGTAAGTTAAATGGGTAGTTTTTATGAGAAAAATAAAGGGAGAAATAATGTACAAAGGTAAATGTTGATGCTTTAGTACAACTAGTTTGTGCTTTGAGGGGTGGGGGTTTATTTCCAGCGTTTGGAGAGTGTTAACTAGGATATTGAGATATACAGTCAGTTACAAAAGAAATGAAGCCAAATTGGGAATAGGGTTTTACTCACTTTTGGATGGTAGGTGCTGCCTCCTAGTGTTAACTAGGAAGATAGCTGGCAGGAAAGAGGAGCAGGTCTCATTAATGGTGCACTATTCTCTGTTTCTGCTCATTTTACTTCAACGCCTTGTGGTTGGCATACATAATGCCATCAGCGTTGTACAGCCATAGGCACAAGTAATAAGAAATACTTTAGTAGCCTATGTGAAAATAAAGAAAACTAACTAGCTTCAAGGGGCACCAGAGCAGCTGATGATAGGTAATTGTAGTCGCTATTTAGGAACTATGGAAAAGGTAGACTCAAGCCAATATTGTGGTTATAAGAACAAAACAGCTGTATCATAGTCAGTTCAATGGTAAAAGACATTTGTAGCATTCATAAAAACATACATTTCCAGGAGTACAGTAATTAGCACATTTCTAAGTTTAAATAAGCCTATATGTTAGGCTATCCCTTTGTTCAAACTTACCTGGAGGTGACGCAAGCAGCACTACCGTGGGAACTGGTTCTGGGGAAAGAAGAAGGATAGTGTCGCTTCTGATCAGGCTTGAAAAATGTCACCACAGTTTGTGACGTCTAGAAATAAGTTCAGGGGAGGGTATGTGATGAAGGGGAGGGGATAAAATATAGGGGTTGGATGGGATTTAGAGAAGGGAAAAAGAATGTATGGGAAGGGAAGATATCAGGACGAGGAGAGCAAAAGGAGTAAATCAGCAGGAAAAAAGTATCAGCAACTGCCGTTTTAAAGGTAAGTTAAATGGGTAGTTTTTATGAGAAAAATAAAGGGAGAAATAATGTACAAAGGTAAATGTTGATGCTTTAGTACAACTAGTTTGTGCTTTCAGGGGTGGGGGTTTATTTCCAGCGTTTGGAGAGTGTTAACTAGGATATTGAGATATACAGTCAGTTACAAAAGAAATGAAGCCAAATTGGGAATAGGGTTTTACTCACTTTTGGATGGTAGGTGCTGCCTCCTAGTGTTAACTAGGAAGATAGCCGGCAGGAAAGAGGAGCAGGTCTCATTAATGGTGCACTATGAAAAAAAATTACTAGGACACTATGAAAACTTTGAGTACATAGAAGACCAGGAGGGGGGGAGAGTATTTCTCGGTTTGCAGTAGGCTGCTGAATCACTCACACAGGGAGGCAGACAAGTACATTTAAGTGATTACTAGGTAGGTACAATACTTGATTTAGGGCTACATAATTCAACAAATTATGGTGTTGGGGAGTCCTCACAGTAGTTCGATAGGCTCAGGCTGGCAGGCAAAAATCCAGGGAAATTGCAGAGGTTTTGCAGAAGGTGTTCCTTTTAGTTTAGAGGCAGGGAGGAAGCTTCTGGAGTGAAAAAATTCAACAAATTATGGTGTTGGGGCGTCCTCACAGTAGTTCGAAAGGCTCAGGCTGGCAGGCAAAAATCCAGGGAAATTGCAGAGGTTTTGCAGGAGGTGTTTCTTTTAGTTTAGAGGCAGGGATGGAGCTTCTGGAGTGAAAAAATTCAACAAATTATGGTGTGGGGAGTCCTCACAGTAGTTCGAAAGGCTCAGGCTGGCAGGCAAAAATCCAGGGAAATTGCAGAGGTTTTGCAGGAGGTGTTCCTTTTAGTTTAGAGGCAGGGAGGGAGCATCTGGAGTGAAAAATGGGAGGCGATGTAAGCAGCACTACCGTGGGAACCGGTTCTGGGGAAAGAAGAAGGATAGTGTCGTTTCTGATCAGGCTTTAAAAATAATATAAATATGATCCAAAATAAAAAAAAAATATCCAAAAGCTGCCCAGAGATCAGAACCAACATTTTCTTGGATCTGTCCATCATATCCTCAACCCCTGTTCTCACCAGAACCCATGAACCAAAGATTACATTCACCTATTCTTCAAGACAAAAGATTTTCCAGGCCTTTGTCTGTGGCTTCTTTTGTTTAGTTGTCTCAAAGCTTAACTGAATATGATGTTGACAATATAATGAGAAAGTTTCTGAGAATGCAAATCCCGCTTGGGATTCTTTCAAAACCATCCCCAGGGAATGTACTAAGTGCTGAACATTTTACCCTTCCACTCATCTCACCTGTACAGGTCCATCCTTTGGTTCCAGTAGTGTTGGTACTGACTAACTCTGAAGCATGTATGTTGATGCCATGAGTGCAATCTACTTTAGTGCCAACAGCTTCCCTCTGTATTTCAACTCTGATACCTTCAGATTGGGAAGGAACTCAAAGTCATAGCATCAGTGCTGGGTTCTGAGTGGATGGCTTGAACCCAAGATTTCAGAGCTTTCTCTTCCACTCAGAGCTTTGGTGCTAGATACCTCGAGTCTGAGATCAACATAGGTGCCTATGGTTCTCTCTCATCTTCTTATCCTGGGAGACCATCAGTGGCTTCAACCTTTGAGGCTTTTGAAAGGCTTTGGGTTTGCCCAAGGAGAAGGTATTCTCAGTTAGCTCAGTTCCACTGAAACCTGATCTGGATCATGCTGCTTCTTCTTCTCATCATCCTGCCAGCAGGAACAGTTGGGACCTCAGGCTTCCAAAACCACATGGGATGTTAGCTCCCAGTCTGATTCTAAACCCTCTGATGTCCCAACAGAACCAATTTACAAGAAGCAGATGTGCAAGCAAAAGAACACACACTCCTCTCCTGAATCTTTCATGGAGGATAGGGATTTGAAAGAAGATGAGGGGTCCTTCTGGTTCCCCTTTGGAAAATGTCACATTTGATGAAATCCTTCAGCTTATGAAACAAAGAGGAGGATGGTCCAGTGAATATCCCTCACTGGATTAATCTATATTTTGGGAAGCCTTCATTTCTGTCTCAACATCATCCTTGGTGGTACCACCTATTCATACTCTTATCAACCTCATAGTGCAATGGGCTTGGAAGGATTCTGATGTGGTGGACATGATTTGCAAAAGGCTGGACAGGATTTTAGCATCTCCAAGAGACAGGAAATATTGAGGTCTACCAGTGGATGATATGGTTGTAGAACTGCCCACCAAAATGGAATTATTGAAGAAATGTTCCTCTGTCCATCCCACTAACAGGGAGTCTTGGGCATTACCTTTGTGCTTAGGTCACTGAATTACTTGGCTCATGTCATAACATTCCAGAGTGACGTGACTAAGGAACTTTCCATCTCTGTCTCTGGACTATTGCCTGCAGATGTTCAGAAGAAACTGGACTCCCAGCTCTTGACTCTACAATCAATCTCTAGCATAGCCATGTGACTGCTTTCTAATGCAGCTGATGGCTGAGCCAGAGCAGCAGGCACAGGTCTTACCATACAATGGCATGCCCAGGTGTGTCTTTATAATGTCACCAAAAGCTTTAAAATATCCTTAATCAATGTCTGATACAATGATTCCACACTTTTTGCATCTAAAGTTAAAGGCACACTGACCAGGAGCCAGCAGGATGGCAAAATTGTCTTTGCAGTGGGCATCTGTTTTTCCATCCCCCCAAAGATCCTTCTCTAGGAATCAGAGGTCTGAGGAAAATGTATGGTTTTGTAAGTCACAGAGCTCTTATCATGACTCTCATGGTGTTAGACCCTCATGTAGCAGAGGTGGAGGAAATTCAAATGGACATTGCCAAGAGGCAGAGGCAAGCAACATAATCAAGGCTTCTTCTGTCATTTTACTGAGAAGCCTTATCAGTGTCCTTAAGGGTTGCTCAATTATTGCACTCTAGAGGCAGTCAGGGGATGCTTACCCATGCATCCTCAAGCCTGACAAAACAACAAAAGATTTGTAAGTGCTAAAGACAATATCCAGAGGCTATTCTATACCTTTTTTTCTTCCTCCTATGGAAAAAGAGGTCACTCCTGACATTCCACCCAGTCAAATGGAACCAGCAGCAGCAAAAAATTCCAAGTTGCTAGAAAAAAAAAGACTCATCCAACCAGTCCGCTGAGACCAGTTACAATACCAAGCCCACTCAAAGTTCTTTTTATTCTCAAAGAAAACAGAGGACCTTAGACCACTTTTGGATCTGTCATCTGACACATTTCATGAAACAGACAAAATTCTGGAAGGTCACAGTGCAGTCCATATTGCCTCTACTAAGGAAAATGATTGGATGTGCACAATAAATCTCTAGAATGCTTACTTTTGTGTGAAGATAGAGGTGTTCCAGGAGATTCCTCCACTTCCACTTGAGAGCTTATCACTACCACTTCAGAGCCCAGCCTTTCAGTCTCACCAACCAACCCAGGGTGTTTACCAGGATAATAGCAGTGGTAATGGGTAATTTGCATCTTCTAGGGATCCAAGTCTTTCCCCTACCTTGACAATTGGCTCCTGACTGCTGCGTCTGTGGATCTGCTACTACATCACTTGGACCTTGTGCTCAAATTGTTACTGGACCCAGCTATAACAGTAAACCTTTCCAAGTGTCAGTTATTACCATCCCAACAGATACAATACACCTCAACACATCTCTACAAATTGTCAGCCTTCCTCACCACAGAGTTACATCTTTATGTCTAATGACCATGAAGGTAATTCATCATCTGTATCATCCTGCACATTTGATTCTGCTTCTACTAGGCCCAATGGTATCTGCAACTCTATTGATTCCAATGGCCTGCTACCATATGAGAGTGCTTCAGTTGACTATAGCAGTGCAGTGGTCCCAAAACTTTCACCCATTACATGTTAATATTCAACTCACAAAGCTTTGCAGGCAACTCATCCCTTGTTGGATAACCTCTCCTTTAGCAACAAAAGTATGATCTTTTCACAGAGATATGTCAATGGTAGTAGTAACCATAGACACATGCCTTCAATGGTGGGGGGTGCATTTTGAAGGGATGATGATCCAAGGCACATAGTCAACCTTAGAGGCCAGTCTTCACATCAATATCTTAGAGATGAGAGTGGCAGGCATTCCATGATGTCATCTGCAAGAGTGTGATTTACATACATACAGATAACATGGTAATTGAGTGATACATCAACAAACAAGAAGGAACCCCTTTCTTACCCCTGTGCTGAGAGGCCATGAGAGTTTGGCTGTTGGCAATGTCTTCATCCTGTTTCCTGATAGCAATGCACATCTTGGAGTATTCCAATGTTCTGGTGGACAAATTGAGCAGAACTATCCTAAGCCTCATGAGTGGTCCCTCAGTCTAGCAGTGACAACTTTAATTTTTCATCACCGGGACCAACTCTGCTGCAACTTATTTGCCTCCTACCTCAACAACAAATTCAGCAGGTACTTTGTCTTTTTACCTCCACAGGGTTAATCACTGAGGGATGTTCTGCTCCACAACAGGTCACTGGACCTCCTTTATGTGTTTCCCCCATTACTACTCATGAACAAATTCATTCAGAAAGCCAGACAGTGCAAGGCCAAAGTAATACTAATTGGCATCTTCTGGCCCCAACAAACATGGCTCCCATTCCTGGGGCCTTAACTAGTACACCCCCTTGGACGTTAGAGCATTATTCAGATCTGCTATCTCACCCATCCAGATTGCATCTTCTGGACCACACCACCAAGAAGTTAACTGCTTGGTTTCTCACATTTTATCTGTATCCAGACTTGGCAGGCTTCACAATAAGTTGTTCAAATAATATCTGCTTGTCAGAAACCTGAGACATAAAAGATAAATCATAACTAATGGAAAAGATTTTCCATTTAGGCTGTGTCCAAGTATGCTGACCACTTTTCTGCACCCATTCATTCCATCTTGGAATTCTTGTCTGTCCTTTTTCACAAACTTTGTTATTCCACCATTAAAATTCAAATGGCAGCAATTTTGAATTTTTGTATAGACTACAATGACACTTCTATAGCTTGCCTGAAAATCACAAAAAATTTCTTGAGAGGGACATTTCTTTTACATTCTCATAGGTTCATAGGTTCATAGGTTCATAGTTGGGTACTAGGCTATCTGCCCGGGGGCATTTATAAGCCTAGCCAGAGTGTGTCAGCTTTTGCTGCCCCATTGATTAATTAACTGAACCTCTGTCAAGAAGAGCCAATGAAGTGATCCCAGGGGTGTATTTTCTGTTACCCATCCACTCATCAAGGTTTCTCTTGAAGAGTGTTAGTGAGGGGCTCTGCCTAATGTAGTTAGGAATTTTGTTCCAAAGCAGGAGGAGTCTCTGTGACAGGAATCTATCCCTCCAGCATGTTCTATTTATTGTTGTGGTGAGGTTTAGCTCACTAGAGGGAGTGGCTCGCAGTGGCTTGGATTTCTTTAGGTGGAGCATGTCCATCAATTCTGAGTTGGACATGGCTTTGTAAGTCAGACAGAGATCACCTCTGAGTAAGCGATATGCGACTGAGTACAGCTGGAGTTTTTCCAGTCGGGCTGCATAGGACATATGTTTGAGACCACTAATCCTCTTGGTGAGGTACTTTTGTGGTCTTTCCAGCTGTTGGAAGTGTCTTGTGAGGTACATCCCAAATGGGGCATTGTACTCTATGATGGGTCTGATGAGTGACGAGTAGAGGGGCACTATAACCTCTTTATTTCTAGATGCAAACCCTTTAGTAATTAGATGGGCTACATAGAAGGATTTCCTAACTACTTTGGCAATATGATTGTCAAAGGAGAGATTACTATCTACCTGGGTCCCCAGATCTCTTATTACCTCTTCTGTATTAAGGGGGATGCCACCTATGTGGTAATTCATGGGTGTTTTATTTTTCCCAAATGGGATGACTATGCATTTTTTTGGCATTTAGCTTGAGACCATGACTTTGACACCAGTTGTCCATCTCAGTAAGGCCCTTTTGGAGAATGTCCGTGTCAGCCAGAGATTCAATTATGGCTCCCAGTTTTCAGTCATCGGTGTACTTGGTTAGTCATAGTCCTCCTGTGTTTGCCTGTACTTCTGAGAAGTATATGCCAAACAGTAGGGGTCCCAGGACCGAGCCTTGCAGGACACCACTTGTGACTGGTTTAGAGTTGGACCTGGAGCCCACTATTCTTACCGTGTGAGTTCTGTCTGTAAGCCAGTTGGCAACCCATCTCTTGACATAGGGGTTTATGTTCAGGCTGGAGAGTTTTTCTATAATTCTCGAGTGGGGAATGGTGTCAAAAGTCTTGGTGAGGTCAAGGTAGGCTGTGTGAACTACCTTCCCTTCATCTATGGCCTTGGTGACTGTCTCAAAGAAGTCAACCAGGTTTAGTAGGCATGATCTGCCCTTAACAAAGCCGGACTGGATAGGGGTCAAGTGTTTGGAGGTTCCCAATGTCTTTGTTAATGAGTTCCATTATGATGCACTCCATAGCCTTGCAGACCAGGCTAGTCAGGCTTATGGGGCGATAGTTATCAGGGTCAGTTGTGGCTCCTCCTTTGTGGAGCAGAATAATCATTGCTGTGCACCATTCAATGGGCACATAGCCTGTGGAGAGGCTGAGGTTCAACAGTGTGTTTAGGTGGAGGGTTAATTCATTCTGTAGTTCGTGCAAGACGCAGCCTGGGACACTATCTGGCCCCACTGATGCTGTGCTTTCGGCTTTTGAAAGGGCTGTTTTCACCTGTGCATCTGTGATTTCCAGGGCACTACACTTTTCCGATATTGTTTTGGGCCCTTTTGTGGTGATAGGGGGGTGAGGTTTGCACTGAATCTATCTGCCAGGATGTTGGCAATATCAGTAGGTTCAGTATATTTTGTGATATTTTGCACTAGCTCAGAGCATATCTGCGAGTTGCCACAGATTCTTGACATAGCTAAAGAAGGCTTTGTGGTTATCTTTCAAATCCTTGGCTATTTTACATTCGAAGTTAGCCTTTGAGGATTTTATGAGGGACCTTAGTTTCTTACTGATACTGATCAGGGATGTCTTTCCTTCTTGGAATTTGCTTTTTTTCTGAACTAGTTTCCTCCTTCTACTGTATACCCTGTTTATGTCAGGGGTCCACCAGGCTGCTTTCCTTCTTTTAGGGGAGTGAGTCTTGGTTTTGCTAGGGATGGCACAATCCATGCATCCTTGTAGGTGCTCATAGAGTGCATTTGTAAAGGTTCCTGCATCTTGGACACTGTTATCCTTTAGCGTGGAGGCTGTGAAACTTACCACCTCTGTCTTAAGTAAGGTGAAGTTTGCTACAGAAATGTTTTTCACTGTGGTTTCCTTGGTTGGAGGTGGTGGTGTGGTGTGGACATCCAGAGTGATTAGTTTATGGTCGGATCTAACCAGCGACGGGTTGACCTCCGGTTTGGAACACCTGTCACCCATGTTGGGGATGACCAGGTCCAATATATTTTCACCTCTGGTAGGGGAGTTTACCAGCTGATCCAGGGCATTTGAGTTGATAAATTCCAGGAAGCACTGCACCTGAGAGTTTGTACTTGAGTAGTTTTCCCAGTTAACAGTAGGGTAATTAAAATCGCCCAATATCAGGGTGTTCGGTAGGACCTTCATGTTTTCCATTGTCTTAGAAAGACAGATTGATGGTCCTGGTCATGGAGGGTGATCTGTAGCAGGCCACAATTTGCATTGCAGATTTGCCTGATGTTAGTTGCACATGGATGATCTCAGAGGTATCATGCTGTGCCACTAACCTGGAGGTGTAGGTATCCTTGATGAATATGGATGCACCCCCTCCTTTTATGTTTCGGTCCATGTTCTGTGGCCGAAATGTGTGGTATGAGTTGTAGCCCGGTAGTGATGGGGTGCTCTGTGGAGCCTTGAACCAGGTTTCAGTTACTGCACAGATGTCGACTTTCTCCATACTGAAGAGTGCTTCAAGCACGTGCATTTTGAGATTTAAACTCCTGGCGCTGAGTAGCATAACCCTCATTTTTTTATTTGTGCTGTTTACAGAGGTGGGTTTGACTTTTGAGCCTTGTCTAAAAAAAGGCACTATGGGGGCAGCAATAACCTAGGCCAGTATTCGAAAGCCTAGGGGTGACAGGTGCAAGCCGTCTCTTGTGAAGCAACGAGGCTTGTTGAGCATGTCATCCCAGGCTGACAGACACTGGATCCCCCTTGAATGACACCAGAAGCTTAGCCAATTGTTGAAATTGATCATTTTTTTTCTTTATACTGCGGTATCATTGTTGGTGAGGGCAAGATTCTACTCAGGGTCAGGGTCATACCCACCTGGGCCACATGATCAGAGATCTCTTCCATGTCTCTTTTCAGTTCCCCATGGGATATTACCATCATGCTTCAAGTTCTTAACCTGCAGCCAGAGTGGAATCATATTCCTCACTTGGAAAATAAATTTCCTAGTAACAATCATGTCAGCCAGGTAGATTTTGGAATTGCAGGCACTCTCATGAAAATCTCCCTATTTGATTTTCCATAATGACAGGGTTTCTTTCAGAACTAATACATCTTTCCATCTAAAGGTGGCACTCAAGACAAATTTGAATCAATCTGTATATTTACCAGTATTTTTCCCCAGATTCTCAAACAAAGGGGAATACACCTTTACAGAGTTTCCATTTCCTCATTATCAACTCAGGTTCTCTTTTATCAGACAAAACAGTTCAGGAAATCTGATCAGCTATTTATAGCCTTCTCAAAACCAAAATTTGGTAAGGCTGTTGCCAAAGTTACATTTTCACGGTGGTTGTAAGATAACATTTCCTTTGTCTATAACAAGAATGTTTTTTCTTTACAATCCAAGCCAAAGGTTCATTCAACAAGGGCAATATCTACCTCAACACCCTTTTCAAAGAGACTTCTCATCAACGACATTTGTACAGCAATAACTTGGTCTACAGTCCATACCTTTGTGTTGCATTATAAACTGGATGTAGAGTCCAGATCTCACTCTTCCTTTGGTTCCATCATCCTCAGGAATGTCCATCCTTGATACCACCTGTTAGATATAATTCTTCAATGGCGAACCTAGCCTGCATTTGAACACAGAGGGAGTGGTCTGGTGCCTGTGCCTTGTATAAGGTCACGTCAGTAAAAGCACAGTAACTAACATTTATGTACGTGTGTGTATGTGATTTAGTCCAGAATAAAAGCACTTCAATTTCCAGTTTGCAGCAGTACAGTTCCTCAGGTGTCTGAATCCAGAGAAGGACTGCTGTGCAGGAAGTAAGCAGTGCCATAAATTCTCCAGGATTGGTAACATGTCAGGTTCGAATCTGTAACTGCCAGATTCGTGTCATCAGCTTTTCAAGTAACTACAAGTTTTCAAGCCATCTACAGCAAGCAGCATGGCCAACTGTCTCTCTGGACTTTGGTAAGAAAATGTTTGTGGTTACATAACAGCATGGATGCTGTTAAGGATAGGAAAGGTAGTAAATACAGTATGACTATTAATGTGTCAATTTTAGATAGACTACAGAAGTTGTGTAAATAGCATATTAGCAAATGTAAAACCTTATTAAGGCAAGTTGACAGTCAGGAAATATGTAAATGCATTACATTTGACTGGTATCTTAAACAGCAAAATGACTGGTATGACAGCAAAAGTTTATTGTGCAAGTTATATGAAATTTCTGTGTGCAATGTCATAAAAGTACTACTGTTAATGGTAAACAACCAGATAAGGGTCATACAGTTGCATTATGTCCTGTCACCACATGTGAAATGTTAATTTCAAAGTTACAACATCAGTCAAGTCTGTTATTAACAGAATTTTCTGTACATCTTGTTAGACAAAAGTGGCATAAAACCACTACACAGTACTGTACAGATAAGAACAGAGATGAGGTTCATGGTGAAATGACAGAAAGATTAATAAACTTTTAAGAGACAGAGTGAGTTCAGAAAGTTTAGACAACATATGCAACCACTTTTTCAAAAGTGCATAAGAGCTTTAGAGTCAGCAGAACAGAATACTGAGACATGTCAGACAGCCCTTGCAGAATCACAAGACAAAAAGAATCTGGTTATTTAAGAGTTAAAGCAACAGCAGTTAGCTACACTAATAAAAAAATAACTTACAACATACTGGTCTACATTTAGAAGATGGTTAAGCCTACACAGCAGAAACTAATGTAACTTTCATTCAGTTAACACAAAACACTTATCAGCTAAACAGTAATGTAAAATCACCATTTCAAATAACAGAATAGTTCTAGGGCATAGAAACCAAATGAGAGTAGTTAAAAGGAGTAAAGACATGAGGTCACAAGACTGACATGCATGTATTTTCTTTTCACCTAAAGTGCATCTGTTTAAAATAATGCACAAGAGCAAGAGGCAGACAACAACAAATGCAAATAATGTAAATATATCTGTTTTAAACATGTGCTTGTCAAGACAATATCCATTTTGTTTCTTACAATATTTTATAATTGTATAATAGCATTAAAAATAGCAGAGACTCCAGCCAAAACAGTATTCAGAAGCAATGTTAGTAATATAAGGTTTTACTGAGTACATAATACCACAAATAAAACCCAGTTTTAAGAGATTTTCAATAGGTCTATATTATATAATCGAACTTTCAAAAGTTCGAATGTCATATGGTCAACACCATATGATCGAATTTTTGAAAGTTCCAACATTCTGATGGAGATTTCCGTATGGTGTGGAATGGGAAGATTTCCCTTTTCTGCACTGTAGTACAATCTCGGAGTTAGTATATTTAAAGAACAGGGTGTGTGGGGGGTGCAGCCCCACACGTGGTTGGTGTAGGGGTGCCTGTCCCCCTGCTTAAAACCTTTAGGTAGGTTATTTGTGCAGTTTATTTTTTTTTTATTAGATATTCAAACTTTTCAAAGTTCGATGATATGGTGTCGACTATAAGACAGTTGAACTTTTGAAAGTTCGATTATTTAATATAGACCCTTTTACAACTGCATTCTAATATCAAGTTGCAAGTATATTAGCAAATGACTGAAGGTAAAGTAAAGTGCTGAAGGGGTTAAGAAATGTACTATGGTTTAAAAGTCTAAAATGTGCAAAAAGAAAAAAGTAAGAGATTTTCTGTGGGATTCACAAAGTGTATTTTTCACTGCAAGAGCAGTGTAGTCACTCCTGCATGGAATATGGCCGCCGAGTGATCCAGGAATGTGCTGTTATGATGTGCATGAGTCAGCCGACACTGTTCCTGCATGGAAACCCATGCAGGGTGCTAATTACCTCATTTGCTGGTGAAAACCATGCAAATGAGGTATGAGGTGAATTAGCAATCCAGGAAGCAGGCAGGTAACCGTGCAGGAACCGTGTAAGCTGCAGAAATGTATTCAGCTACTAGCCAAATACATATCTGCAAAAATGAAAACGAAGCCATAACAGCTCCAATAAAAGCATGTAACCTAATCTGTAGGCATGTCAATGGCCAAATATATGGACATTGGCATGGAAAACCTCTTAAATTTAATAAAAATAAAAATGTAATTTATTGTGGCCGATTGAGGCCATTGAAGCATAGGACAGCACCACGCAAACGGGATCATGGGGAAAATAAAAAAAAAATAGTGAAGAGTCAGTTTTAAGGAAAACCTGCATTTTGTCATTATGCCATATGACGAGCAGAATCAAAACAATGGTAGGAAACAGTGGTTGCTAAGGAGGAAGGCTCTTGTGTAGTGCAGTAACTACAGATTAAGGCAGTGGGGAATGTTAATGAGGGGACTTATACAGAATCACAAAATTCTTCTAAGTGTCACATTGCACCTAACTGTGTAGGTGCTCTAACACCATCGTGTAGACAGGAGGACCAACTAACATGAAAATGGGGTGTCTCATGTTTGCTGTAAGTGTATTGGAGCTCCGTTGCCCAGGTTTGTGCTTAGCTAAGCACAGCTAAACGAGGGAGTGTGTCTGAACCTATATAGTCTTATTCCATGACCTGTGGAGCATGTTCGCACCCAGGGAGGGCCATTTCTTACTGTTTACACTAGCTAAATGGGTCTGCATGGTGCACCAGGGCTTAAACAGGAAGGATATATGGAAAAAAAGGAAACAGCAGAACAAGGGAAATGCAGTACAAATCAGCAGTATGGGATTCTGCAACTCACAATGGGCCATTGAAAGCACTCAATATGCTGGCAGGTGGCTACATAGCTGTGGGAGGAGATGTAAAAAAAAATAAAGGGCAACACCACAATAAAGGAGAAATTAAGTAGAAATCACTAATATGGGACTCTTGCAACTCACAACGGGACATGCAAAGCACACAATAATACAGCTGGCAGGTGGCTGCATAGCTATAAATGGGAGCAGATGTAAGTAAAAAATAATTAAAAAAGGGCAACCGCAGAATAAAGACAATCAGGCACAAATTACCAGTAATGCCTCTAACACTCACAGTCGCCAAATCAAAGCCATGAGTAATATAGGTGGCAGCTTAAAAGTATCATAGTCAGTCAGTCATACAGGCAGCATCTGCAGCACAACAGTAAAAAGTATGGAAACACCTTACAGTCTGTTTTTTCCACAAAAAAGAAAAAGGAACACTACTTAAATACTTCCTGTCTCAAACCTCAACCCACCCCCAAGAAAGGCTTGCAACACGAACCGACTACTGAGTTTAACATTCAAAGCATCCTGCAGTCCTATCTTTATTTTAGTTGCTTTAATCAAAAGGAAAAAGGAACACCACTTAAATACTCCCTGCCTCAAACCTCAGCCCACCCCCAAGACAGGCTCACAACATGAACGGACTGCTGATTTTAACATTCAAAGCATCCTGCAGTCCTATCTTTATTTTAGTTTCTTTATTCAAAAGGAACACCACTTAAATACTCCCTGTCTCAAACCTCAATCCATCCCCAAGAAAGGCTTGCAACATGAACGGACTACTGAGTTTAACATTCAAAGCATCCTGCAGTCCTATCTTTATTTTAGTTGCTTTAATCAAAAGGAAAAAGGAACACCACTTAAATACTCCCTGTCTCAAACCTCAACCCACCCCTAAGAAAGTTCTGCAATGTGAACGGACTGCTGAGTTTAACAAACACAACATCCTGCGGTGCTATCTTTATTTTAGTTGCTTTAATCAAAAGGAAAAAGGTTAATATTGTTTTCATAATATCTTAAAATAAACCAGCAAATAGCAGTGTAGTGTTTCTGCTCGGGAGTTCACAGCACTAGCATTACCAGATTTAGTATTCCCTGTACAAATCCCCAGTCTGGAGCTAATATAGGGACTAATAAGTGTATTGTCTAAAGGAAAAAAGGGACTCTGAAATCAGCCTACAGATTTTTGTATTTCCTGCTCTCCCTTGAATAATGCCCACAGATTGTTTCTGCAGTCTTGTGGTATCTGGATGTGAGCACGAGGCAACAGCAGCACCAATCAGGACACTATTCCTACATAAGTATCTGAAGTACGAAAGCAAGGTTATTTAAATCCATCACCTAGTGCCATTATTTGTAAAGTCCCTAGTTGCTAGTGCTTGTGATACCCGTTTTTGTGGTGGTAAGACCTTTTATCAACAAACCTACAGAACTGATTGATTGAATTGTACAATTGTCTTCTGGTTTAAAATGTTTTAAGCTGTAGTGTTTGACTTATTTCTACAGTTTGTTTCTTTTAAGCTAATGAGCAATTGTATGGTGAATTGCCTGTATATCTGCATACTACGCTAATTGTAGTGTCAGATAGCTTACTCAAACAATGTATATTTACTTAAAAGGTTAAGCTACAAACCTTAAAGACTACTTTACTTGTGAATATAAGGAAACGGAGTATAAATCCTGTCTTTTCTCTATCTGCTTGTCTGTGTAAGTATAACAGGGATATGTTTAGCATGTGGCTCTAAGCCTTAATACACAGTGTTAGCATGGTGCACAAACTAAAGTGACATACTGAATTGATGTTTTAGCATTGTATATTAGGAATTCAGAGAAAAGGAGCTTAGTTCCTCAGTAATGAAGGCTTAATTAACTTAAGGGATATTAAAGATTATTATGAATGTTACAGTGGTTTTTGGGTGACACAGAGAAGCACAAATGTATTTTCAGTCTAAATGATTTTCGATCTAAATGATATTCTCTGCAATGTTATGGATGCTTAACTATGTTACACTGTTTTTCTCTGCATTGTATATTCTTTTTTCTCTCCTTACTGCTCTGCAGTATATGTCTGCACCTAGGACTACTAGCCTATCTTAAACAGTATGTTCTTTTTCCCCCCTCTCTTCACTATAGGAACACCACTTAAATATTCCCTGTCTCAAATCTCAACCCACCCCCAAGAAAGGCACGCAATGCGAATGGACTGCTGAGTTTAACATTCAAAGCATCCTGCAGTCTTATCTTTATTTTAGTTGCTTTAATCAAAAGGAAAAAGGTTAATACTGTTTTCATAATATCTTAAAATAAGCCAGCAAATAGCAATGTAGTGTTTCCACTCTGGAGCTCACAGCACTAGCATTCTTGGATTTAAAATTCCCCATACAACTCCCCAATCTGGAGCTAATATAGGGACTAATAAGTGTATTGTCTAAAGGAAAACAGGGACTCTGAAATCAGCCTACTTACTTTTGTATTTCCTGCTCTCCCTTGAATAGTGCCCACAGGTTGTTTCTGCAGTCTCGTGGTATCTGGTTAGGCCCCACTCCATTCACCTCACTCTGCTCAGCTCCCCTACCCTGCCCCCATTTCCCACCCACCCCCACTGCACCTACACTTATCCAAACCCCGTATCACCTGACCAGTCTTTACTCCAATCAGCCACTGACCTACATCTAGCCAAATCACATCTACTAATTAAATTCAACATGCACAATTAACACACAAAATAGTACACTGTTACATAACCATACCTCTCCCACACTGTAATTCATACCACTACTTATACCCAAACAACACTTCAACACATTATGCATATCATACTAACATCTCTCTTTTTAACCCTCACAACCCAAACCTATATTACCTCCTTACACATTAACACACCACTAGTACAAACCACTTACCATACAACACATACCTTCACACCTTTAGCACTCACATAAACTTCCCAATTGCATCCACATTATTTAACAGCAACTTAGTACTACACCTATATATAAGGAACACTCCACAATCCTACACTAGAAAAATAATATTTAAATACCACATAGAAATAGTACACTTAATCGAACTCGCACTACTCAAGAAAAACCTCCTAATCTCAGGAGACATCCACCCAAATCCAGGGCCATGCAACATCACCCCCCCCTTCCAAACACACATTACACCTACTTATCATTAACCTCAACTCTAGGAGTATATCTAACAGACTTCCCCACTTACATACATTCATAAGCCACTATTCCCCAGACATTCTAACCATAACAGAAACCTGGCTAAAACACGGCACCCAGAGTGAAGAAATTCTCGCTCCAGGATATAATATTCTAAGACTAGATAGACTAGGTAAAAAGGGAGGGGGTGTTGCAATTCTTTATAAAAATACACTTTCTCTCCAACCTCTACAAACCCCACTACCCAAATTTAATAATGCTGAAACCTTAGGCACTGTTTTACTCCTGAAAAAGAATAAAAGTATCAACATTCTCTGTGCCTACATCCCTTCAGGCACCAACTCTTTAATAATTGAAGGATTGTTACAATGGACTAGTGATAACTTCCCACAAAAGACCATCCTATTAGGAAACCTAAATATTGATTGACGAGCATGTAATTCCAAAAGAAATCTATACTTGACTGGACACTGGTAAACTGCCCTGAACATAATTACCAAACAGGCTGTCTATCTGATGGGTTCAGTGATCACCTACTCACATTCCTCCTAAGAAAACACTCTAATATACCCAAGCCCAATGTATATAAACAAATTAGGGACAACTGCAATGTAAATGAACAGGACATTAACAGTACTTTAAAAAAATGCAACTGGGAACCATTACGCACCGTGGCATTAGACCAAGCTGTCAACTACTTCAGTAGTACTTTTACTAATATCCTTAACTTAATAGCCCCCATAAGGAAAATTAGAGTCAAAGTAAACTATGCAATATGGCTAAGCAGGTCAACTTGAGCCTTACTAAAGTCTAGAGATAAGGTATAGAATACCTGGAAAAAAGAAAACACTAGTATATCCAGACAAAATTATCAGCAACTCAGGAACCAGGCTAAAAAACAAATGATGCTTGATAAACAGAACTACTTCTTAGATATCCAAAATAAACACTCCAAAAACCCTCAAAAGTTCTGGCATGCAATTAACTCCCTATTAAAACCTGGTAAAACCACCACTCCAGCTCCCATCTGCACTAATAATAATAATGACATAGCTTCAGAATGTAATCAACACTTTACTGAATCCATTAAATCACTATCCACACAACTATCCAAAAATAGCTATTCACCCACATCAAAAACAACTCCTACCACCGCTCCTTCATTTATGCTCTCACCCATTCCAACCTCCAAAATAAAAACACTTCTCCTAAAACTAAAACCTAGTACACTTGCAGCCAACGGAATATAAGCTAACTTCTTAAAACTAGCTGCTGACTCCTTATCCTACCCAGTCTCTATCCTTATTAACCGCTGCATCCAGGAAGCCTATGTCCTGCAACTATGGAAAATCTCATATATTATTCCCCTTCATAAAGGTGGCAATTCCTTTGATTTCTCTATTGCCCCATTTCCATCCTGTCTCCCTTATCTAAGATACTAGAGAAGTGCATTCACTTTCAGGTCATGCACTTCCTAAATACAAACAATCTATTCTCCAGCACACAACACGGCTTCCGCCCATATCACAGGACAACTACTACTCTTCCCTCTTTTACTAATACGGTTACCCAACATAGAAACAATAATAAGTTTGTATCTGCTATATTCCTAGATCTGTCTAAGGCATTCAACATGGTTTATCACCCCTTACTAATAGATTCTCTAACCTCCTTATCCTTTGCCCCTGAGACTATTACCTGGTTCAAAAACTGTCTGACAGACAGCAAGCTGTCCAATGGCAAGGCATACAATCACCTCTAATACCTACCACCATGGGTGTACCCCAAGGATCTATATTAGGTGCACTTCTTTTTTCTATTTTTACCAACAATCTGCATACCTCACCCAAAACACCTCACTCATACAGTACGCAGATAATTCTACCCTAATCTGCTCAACCCCATCACTTACCAGTCTACAACAACTGACCCAGGAATCCTTTACCTCTGTGGAAAGTTGGATCACAAATATCCAACTAATTCTTAATCCTAACAAAACAAAACTTCTCCTATCCCCCCCCCCAATAAATCCAGAACCTCTCATCTCTCCTTCACTATCACTTCCAAAAATGGTACTATTTCTCCGTTTCCTCATACCAAACTCCTTGGCATTGAAATAATCTCCATTTTGACATCCATATCTCTCAAACAATTAAAAAGGTTCATAAAAAATAGGCAGCCTGCATAGGCATAAAAACTCTCTTACAGATCAAGCACAGGTCATCATAGCTCACTCTCACCTCCTGTCCACATTAATGTATGTGGCACCAATCCGGACCCTCATCAGGAAAACTGACCTGGACAAATTTGAGTTTTGCTATAACAACTGGCCAAATTTGCTATCAACTCCACTTCTAGAACCCATCACTGCCTACCTCTAAAGGAGCTCCAGTGGCTGGAATTCCCACAACTACTAACTTTCTACCAACTAGTCATTGCATGTAATATTCTAAAACATCCTGATAAAATCCCAGCCCTAAGTGAATTACTGACACACTATACTACAAACCGTCCCCTTTGATCTACCAGTAAATTACTTCTGTCTATCTCCACAGCAAAGAACAGAGCAGCCATGCAAAGCTCTATTTTCATACTCTATAGCTAAAAACTGGAATAACATCCCCTTACCTGTGACTTCTGCTCAAAATATTACACAATTCAAAAACTTACTTAAATTGCATCTGAAACTCATGGTTATGTCTACCTACTACATAATACTTTGTCTGTGTCTCCTCCTCCTTTTACCTCTCTTGCCTAATATTATACCCCCTGCAAGCTCAGTATGTCCAACTGAAACCTATCTGAGCTAAGTATTATTACTGTAGTCAACTGTGGATTAATATGAACATTTTGTTCTTTGCATATAACATCTAGCCATGACTCAAATGTTCACTAAGACTTTTGTATTCTGCATTCTCTGTACTTCTGTATTCTTTTTGTATTTCTGCATTTTTGTATAAAGTCTTATTTCCTATTATTGCAGAGTTTTTCTCCCCGGACATCCATTGAAAATGGACTTCATCCAGTTGGACTTTCCCATTAAACAAATGTAAAATAAATAAATAAATAATATTCTGCACCATTGGTGTATACATGTGGGGGAATTTTAACTTTAAAATGTTAGGGGCTGCCATTGCTTTGATCCATCAGTACATGCTAGAGGCTGACGGCAGAGAGGAGGATAATGTTGACAACCACCACAAACCAAGGAGGAGGAAAAGAGTGTTTAGACCTAGGTTAACCTACCAGGGACACCATGATCTGTTGATAGTAGATTGCTACAGGGTGGACAGAGACATACTTCAGCAAATCACTGAACTATGCCGGTCTCAACTCAGAGCTAGAACCAACAGAGAGGAACCCATCCCAGTGGATACCAAGGTATGTGTAGCCTTAAGAATTCTAGGTACAGGTACTTTCCAAAGATCTACTGGGGACATGATGGGGATCTCACAGGCATTTGCATCCAGGGTACTCCACCAGATCCTGGATGCCATGCTGCCACATGCCAGTGAGCACATTTATTTCCGCAATACCCATGAGGAGAGGACCAGCAATATGGTTCTCTTCCACCATGTCGCAGAATATCCAGAGGTACTGGGTGCCTTAGACTGCACGCACATTCACATCAAAGCACCACCTGGTGAACAGCGTAGGGTCTACATAAACTGCAAGGGATTCCCCTCCATCAACTGCCAGGTTGTGTGCAATGCCCAGGGCATTATCATGAATGTCTGTGCTGACAGCCCTGGAAGCTATCTGGAATTTGTCACATCTGCATATGGCATTTACCAGTGGGGGCATCCCATATGGCCATCTGGTGGGGAATGCTGGCTATGCACTGGAGCCATGGATGATGAAACCCATCAGAAATGCACACCCACCCACACAAGACTGCCGTAATGAGGCACATGCACAAACCAGGATCATTACAGAGCATGTGTTTAGGATGCTCAATTCACCGTTATGCTGCCTTGACATATCTGGTGGAGCCTTGCAGTCCTCTCCAGCCAAATGTGCACACATGTTTATAGTATGTGCCATGCTACACAATATGATCCTGCGGAAACAGGTGCAGCAGGAACAGCACGGGGAAGGGTCACACAGCCCACCACCATTGCCAAGGTCCCCACAGGCACAGAGGGACTCACAGGATGGGGCCCTTTTCTTGCTCCTGTAGGCAGATGGAGGCATGCCCAGTATGCTTACGCCTTGGCAAAGAGGCAATGCATAGCACACAAACTGACACTGTAGGGACCCCAGAGACTGACACTTCTCTCTGACTTGCACACATAGTAAAATGGATGACACACACATCACATTACCTGCAACTTACTATCTATAGGCAGTGTACTGTGTGCATCCAACATAGACGATCCTCAAGCACCATCCTCACAACTGCTGCATGCACAAAATAAGTCAGTCTTCTTAACAATGAATGAATGGAATAGGTTCACATATTAGGAGACTTTTTCCACTCAGTAAACTTCACATTGCCCTACTTTACAAGATCCACTGCTTTCATTCACCTTAGAAGTACCACTGGACACCGATCACCCCTATATGCTCTATAGTGCTTGCAATAACTGCATAACACTATAGTACAAATAAATAGATAGGTAGGGGTTCTAATCTCAACACTGGCAGCTGTGTGTGTGAATGTTGTGTATATGAGAGTGAGGGAGTGTGTATTTGTTTATAGGTGAAACAGGTTTAGGCCATTCCCACCCACAACACTTCCCAGTGCCCCACTGTATCTGTCCTGCTGATGTCATTCCCCTTATTGGCACCTTTGGAAAATTGTCAGCCTAGTAATCTCCGTAACATGTGTGATAACTGAATAACACTATAGTACAAATCACTAGCTAGTCATGGGTTCTAATCTCATATCTGGCAAATGAGTGTGTATGCATTTTTGTAAGAAATATTTTGAGAAGTCTCCCACCCACTGCCCTACTTTATCATGTCTGCTGATGTCATTCCCCTTATCAGCACCTATAGCCAGTTGTCAGCCTAGTAAGCTCTGTAGCATGTGCGATAACTGTGCAACACTATAGTACAAATAACTAAATAAGCAGGGGTTCTATTCCCAGGTCTGGCAAATGTGTGCGGGTGTGAAAGCATGTATGTTTGTATGGAGAAGTATTTTGATAAGTTTCCCACCCACTGGCATACTTTATCAGTCATGTTGATGTCATTCCCATTATTAGCACCTTTGGCCAGTTGTCAGCCCAGTAAGCTATGTAGCGCATGCGATAATTGTGTAACACTATAGTACAAAAAATAGATAGGCATGGGTTCTGCTCTCAAATCTGGCAAATGTGTGTGTGGGAGTATAAGTGTGTGTAAAAGTGTGCATGTTTGTAGGAAGAAGTATTTTGATAAGTTTCCCACCCACTGGCATGCTTTATCAGCCCTGCTGATGTCATTACCCTTATCAGCACCTTTGGCCAGTTGTCAGTCCAGTAAGTTCTATCGCGCATGCGATAACTGCGTAACTCTATAGTACAAATAGCTAGATAGGCAGGGGTTCTACTCTCAGATCTAGCAAATGTGTGTGTGGGTGTGTAAGTGTGTGTGTATGTTTGTAGGAAGAAGTATTTTTTTTAAGTTACCCACCCACTGGCCTACTTTATCAGTCATGCCAATGTCACTCCCCTTATAGGTTCATAGGTGTGTACTAGGCAAATGGCACTGGAGGCATTACAAGCCTAGTTCATAGATGTGCCATGCATTGTGATACATGACATTAGTTCCCAGTGCCACCATCAAGTAGAGCTACTGGAGTGATCCCTGGGATGAAGTTTGTATTACCCATCCACTCATCAAGATCTCTCTGGAACAGGGTCATTTAGGTGCTTTGCTTGACATGTATGGGAAGTCTTTTCCAGGTCATGTGCAGTCTCTGGGTGAGGAACCTGTCTCTCCAGTATGTTGTGTTGATTATGGTAATGAGGTCAAGGTCCCTGCAGTGTGTGGTACAGAGAAATTGGGATGTCTTTAGATGTAGCATTTGTAAAAGAGCTGGGTCAGACATGGCTTTGTACGTCAATCAGAGATCACCTCTAAGTAGGTGATAAGAGACAGAGAATAGCTGAAGTCTTTTAAGTCTGTCTGTATAAGACATGTGTTTAATGCCTAGGATCATCATTGTGAGGTACTTCTGTGGCCTCGCCAGCTGTTGCATGTGTCTAGTGAGGTACATGCTAAATGGGCCTTTATACTTGATGATTGGTCTAATGAAGGAAGAGTACACAGAGATGATGACCTCTTTCTTCCTTGATGCAAAACTCTTGGTAATGAGATGTGCCACATAGAAGGATTTCCTGACTAGAGTGGCAATGTGGTGGTTAAAGGAGAGGTTGCTGTCAACCTGTCTCCCAAGATCTCTCATAATGCCTACATTGTTCAGTGGGCTCCCATCGATGTGGTACTTACTGGAAACTGAGATTTTACCAAAGGGGCTGATGATGCATTTTGTGGTGTTAAGCATCAGGCCATGGTTTCCACACAAGTCAGTGGTCTCAGTGAGGCCATTCTGTAGGATGTCTTCATCACTTGTGGAGTTAATGATGGCTCCCAGCTTGCAGTTGTCTGTGAAATTGGTCAGCCAGAGTTCCTTTGTGTTGGCCTGGACTCCTGAGAAGTACATGCTGAACAGGACAGTACCCAGGACTGATCCCTGTGGGACTGCACTTGTGACTGGCTGGCAGTCTGACTTGGAGCTCACTACTTTCACACTGTGTTTTATCTGTGAGCCAATTTGTAACCCCCCTAGTGATATAGGGGTTGATGTCTAGTTTGGTTGGTTCATCCATAATTCCTGACTGAGGAATGGTATCAAGAGCCTTGGCCAGATTGATGTAGGCTGTATGCAGTGCCTTACTGTCATACATAGCCCTGGTGACTGACTCAAAGAAGTCAACCAGGTTGAGCAGGCATGATCTCCCTTTCACAAAGGCAAACTGTGTAGGTCCCAGAGTTAGGAGATTACCTATATGTTTTGTCAATCAAGTCCCTGATGATGCACTCCATAGCTGTACATATCAGACTCGTCAGGCTACTGGACTGATAATTCCCAGGGTTTGTTGTTCCCACACCTTTATGAAGAGGGATGACTGTAGCAGTGTGTCATTAGTGTGGGACAAAGCCTGAGGTGAGGCTGTGACTGAACATGGCACACAGATGTGGTACCAGGTATCTTTGTAGTTCATGTAGACACAGCCAAGGATAATTTGGGGTCCCATGGAAACTGTATTCTTGCCTGAGAACAATGTGTGGTACCAGGTATCTTTGTAGTTCATGTACAACACAGCCAGGGATAATTTGGGGTCCCATGGAAACTGTATTCTTGTCTGTGAACAATGCAGGTGTAAACTGGGCAGCAGTAATCCTGGGTGCCTGGCATTCTTCTGGAATTCTGATTGTTCCCCTAGGGGGGAGAGAGGGGTAAAGCTGGTACTGAATGTGTTGGCAAGAATGTTGGCAATATTTGTTGGCTCAGTATAGGAGGTAGCATTGTGCAGTATCGCAAAGTACTTCTGGGTATTGGCATGAAGGTTCTTAGTATAACTATCAAAGGATTTGTGATTGTTGTCAGTGTCCTAAGCGGCTTTTGGTGATTTCATGAGGGATCTCAAGTTGTTGAGGCTAATAAGGGAGTTTAATCACTCTTGGGACACCACCTTTTTCGGAAACAGTTTCTTCCTTCTGTTGTATAGGTTATTAATGCCAGTGGACAACCAGAATGGCCTCCAGTGTTTGCAGGAGAGTGTCATGGTTTTGTTGAGTATGGCTAGTTCCATGCATTGATGTACATGTTTGTGGGAGGTTGGCATAATGGTTAAGTTCTTTACCTTGCAAATGCAAGGTACAGGGTTTGATTCTCACATGGGGTAATTGGCTAGCCATATGGCCCATGAGGGCAATTAGCCTAGTACTAATATATGAGAAAGACACTATGAACAAGAAACTATACAGTGCATTTGTGTATGATTTGGCAGTCATGCAGGTATTTTCCATTGGCATGGGTGCTGTGAAGTTAGCCACCTCTGTTCTTATGAGTCCAAAGTCAGCTTTGGAGAAGTTTTTCTAGGTGGTTACCTTTGCAGGGGGTGTGGGTGAGATATGGATTTCCATGGTGATTACTCTATGTTGGATATGACCAGGTAGCGATTGACTACTGTTGTCAAGCAATGGTCCCATATGTTAGTAATCAACATAGGTCAAGGATGTTGCTTCCTATACTGGGTGTCAGAATGAGCTGGTCCAGAGTATTGGAACTAATGAATTCCAGGAAGCATTGGGCCAGTGTATTGGTGCTTGAGTATCGTTCTCAGTTGATGAAGTGGTAGTTGAACTCTCCTAATAGGAGTGTTGGGTTGGACCTTGATAGATTCCAGGGTGTTGAGGAATGTGGATTGAGAGTATAGGGACATGGATGTGGACCGATAGCAGGCTATGACCTGGATTACACTAGTACCCAATGTCAGTTGTACCTGAAGTATCTCAGATGCATTATGCAGAGATACTACTCTGGATATATGCATATCCATTATTTATATGGAGACACCACTGTCTTTGGAGCTGTGGTCCATGTTTTGGGGCTGACAGGTGTGGAATGAGTTATAGGCTGGTAGTGCAGGGGTGCTGTCTGCTGCTGTGAACCAGGTCTCCATTACAGCACAAATGTCAGTGTTCCCCATTTTGAAGAGTGCGTTGAGTGGCTGCATCTCAAGATTTAGATGTCTAGTGTTGAGCAGCATGACCCTCAGATTGCATATATGTATAGCTGTTATGATGGTAATTTGATTTGGAACACTGCCTAAAAAGGCACTATGGGGTGGCAGGACACTTAGCCAGTACCTGGAAACCCAGGAGTGACAGATGCAGGCCATCTTTGGCAAGCCATTGCAGTTTGTAGTTGTTGTGGACTGACCTGACTGGGTGGGTTATGTGTTGAATTCTGGCACCTAATAGACAGCTGACTGTTATCTCCTCCATGTTCAACCTAGTGAGTGGGACATCTGTGTGCCTCACTATTGAGTCACCTATGATTACTGTATCAGACAAGGTGGTTAGCCTTTGTGGCTCAGGTTGAGGGGTACACTGAGTTGGTGAGATATGTGTCCTGTGGTTTGTGCTGTGTTGTGGTTGAGTGGGTGTCTGTCTTGGTGGACTCCACTGGTTGGGTAAATGTCTATTGAGTGCCTCTGTGAAGGTGGTGTGTGGTTATTGTTTGTATGTTAGAGCTGTGATAGTGGGTGTTTTGAAGAGGTAGATCAGACTTTCTGGCCCCTGTAACAGTTTACCTCAGCTGTGCAGTTATCAGCACTTGTCTCCAGCTGTCAGCCCAGAAACTGTGTAATACTCTAGTACAAATTACTAGATAAGCAGGGGATCTAATCTCAATACTGGCAAGTGTGTGTGTGTGTGTGTGTGTGTGTGTGTGTGTGTGTGTGTGTGTGTGTGTGTGTGTGTGTGTGTGTGTGTGTGTGTGTGTCATACCGCTCAGCCTAACATGATGGGGGGACAAATAGGGAGATTTTAAATATTGCTCTTACAAAATTAGAAGGTTGATAGAATAATAGGTTTTGTATTGGCATGAATTTTCTGAAGGATGTGGAGTCTTAAACTCAAATGTTTGTCATTATTTAATGACTTCAATCCTCAGCTATTTGCCAGAAAAGTACAGATTTTAGAAGCAACACACCAAAAATATGAGGCGAAAATCTGGACATTCTGCAAAAATTTGTACAGTTGAGAGGTTTGGTGTGTGTGTGTGTGTGTGTGTGTGTGTGTGTGTGTGTGTGTGTGTGTGTGTGTGTGTGTGTGTGTGTGTGTGTAAAACACTATAGTACAAATAACTAGATAGGCAAGCGTTCTAATCTCAATACTGGCAAGTGTGTGTGTGTGTGTGTGTGTGTGTGTGTGTGTGTGTGTGTGTGTGTGTGTGTGTGTGCATCATATATCATATACTGTGTGGGTTATACCATTTGAGTTGTGTACCACCATATAAACTTTCTATCATCCTACTTTACTAGGCCTGCCGATGTCATTCACCTTAGAAGTACTTTGGGACTAGGTGAAATCATGTAAGCTCCGTGGCATGTCTGATAACTGCGTAACACTATAATAAAAATGACTAGATAGGTAGGGGTTCTAATCTCAATACTGGCAACTGTTTGTGTGTGTGTTTGTGTGAGAATCATAGACTATGTGGGTTATACCATTTTGAGTTGTGTACCACTGTGTAAACTTCCCATCACCCTACTTTACTAGGCCTGCTGATGTAATTCACCTTAGAAGTGCCTTGGGACTAGGTGAAATCATGTAAACACCGTGGTGCATCTGGTAGCTGCGTAACACTATAGTAAAAATAAGTACATAGGTAGGGGTTGTAACTCAATACTAGCAACTGCGTGTGTGTGTCTTTGGGTGAAGATCATATCCTGTTTGGCTGATACCATTTTGAGCTGTGTACCATCCACGCCTGTTTACCACCTCCCAATGGCATTACTTTACATAGCGTGGTAATGGCATCTGCCTCACATGAATCAGGTTAAACCATAGTGCAGGCCATACCAGTTCTCTGTACAGGTGTCTATGGAATATCCAGATGTTTGCAACCTATATGTGATCTCTGTCCCTTAACAATTCCCATGTATGTGATATTGTCGCCAAATCAGCCACAGTAAGTGTAGTGATATACATGCCAGCATCAGGCATCATACCTGACTGAAACATCATGCTGATACAACATCTGCTACACTATCACTTGTCCAGGCTTGTAGGATCAATACATGACTCCACATCCTATTTCTAGTGGGTTATCTCACCATACATGAAGGCATTCAGAACATTACATGTTGTAAGAGGTAGTGTGTGATGTCCCATGCATATAATCTATGTGGGACATGTCATGTGCATATAGTAGTACAATACATCAAGGTGGAAATGTAGGTTTACTAATCTGTCTATTGCCAACTGTGATTATGTTACTGCGTGCACATTCCTTGTGTCAGTCCTTACTATGTGTATGCAAAGGATATACCATTTTGTCTCCCTGTTCCACCCGGTGAACTCAGGAATACATATCACAAACCTGTCATACACAGTATCATGCATGCCCTCATCAACTGCATCAGGGTTGAGTGTATGGGAAAGAAATGGTAGGGTCAACAGGTGTTGACAAATGAATCTGTTGCAGTTAAGGTAATGGCTATGCTCGTGAGGGACCTGCTGACAGTACTGCAGTAACCTGTTCTGTATGTATGATCCTGTGGTAACACTGAGCTGACATGTCTGAAGACTTCCTGTCTGCGACAATAGGTATGTATGCAAGGTCTCACTGTCTGACAACAGTATCCCTCACATACTGTTGCATGTATACACACCTGGTACATGTACATGTAAAGCTGTACCTTGCCTATGACACAGTTGGTGTATTCCAACTCTGCCATACTCCCTCTTGGGAATGTCTGCAGGGCCACAGCCTGCAGACACACAGACACCTGGAACACCAACAGAATACATCATGTCAGACTACATTCATTCATACAATGCATCCTGGCTAATAAGGTACATACACCTGTATGTGTACCCATAACAAATGTAAGCAGACAGCACCTTAAATAGTATTACATAGCTACACTGGACTATATTCACCTTGAGCATCAGGCCCATATTATAATGTCCTTGCCTCAATGGTATGGATGACAGGGATGTGGCACAGGTACCATCATATGCACAGGGTGTGGTGTGGATTTGCCAGAGTCTAGGCTGGGCCATACGGTTGACATCATGTGTGCGTGTTTGGAGGGGTATCCAATAGATGGGCTGTGCAGAGGTACTGTGTGTGTCTGGATGTAACCTGCCTGTGATACAGATGTGTGTGTGTGTGTGTGTGTGTGTGTGTGTGTGTGTGTGTGTGTGTGTGTGTGTGTGTGTGTGTGTGTGTGTGTGTGTACGTATGCACACAGTCATGCCATGTGGCTGCCCTACACAGTTTTATGTTCGACAGCTGTAGACTGTACATGGCAGAGTGTCCTGTTCACCATCTCCAACCATGGACATGGGAACTGGTCCTGCCAGGGGTCTCACTGGCACCACCAGGCCCATGGCCCGATGCAGCACTGGTGACTGCTGTCTGCTGGATCTGTGCCCCTGACAGGACTGGACAGGACCATGTGCACATGGCCTGCTCTGGTCGGATGTGGACAGCAACCCCCCCTTCAGTAGTGCTGGTGTCACTGCCACTATGGGAGTGTGAAGGTGCATGGCCCTGTAGATTCTCAGTTGTTGTTGGTGCTGACTTACATCCATGTGGCCAATGCCCATCTCCCACCACATGCTGTAGCACAGACATGCCATGGTTGAGGATTGAACCACAAAAAGTAGAGATGCAGGCAAAATAAAGAAGACTTGTAACCAAAAATGAATTTTGCCTAAGACACCATGAAGGAAACTCGCAATCCACCAGAACTCCGTTTATTGTAAGAACAGTAAAAATAACGTAGGAAATCCAAAATACATTTTCGATACACAATCTTCATCAGAAAAGACTAAAACACTCAGTTTAACATCACTTCTGGTTATATACCCTACCCTGTTAACTATCCAACACCAATAATGACCAATTAGTGCAAGTAGTATCAATTAGTAAAAAACCAGTTTATAATTTGTTCATTTAACTTGACAAACAACGTTTATAAAATTTTTCCAAACAGACTTAAAAATGAATAAGTAAGTATATATATAACTAAAAAATAAACATACTTTATTTAAAAAAACAATTTGGTAATGTTAATTACCACATTAAAACCACTCAGTTTTAAAAAAGCCTATTTAACTTGTTAATTCCAAGATGTATGTGATGTGCAATGCATGGAAAATAGTGACATCTAGTGACATTATGGTGTAAATACAACAGCATTACAATTTTGCTGATCTGAGTTTTAACACTGGCTTAATAGACAAATAGTCATTCAAACCTGGAAATTTGTTACAATCTAATACTATCTGCCAGTATAACTCTTTATATTCCAATTTGTCTTCCCATAAACCACCCCTTATATCCTTAGGTACAGAGTCCAACACAAAGAAAGAAAATTCTGCTTGTGGGCAGGAAGCTTGATGTCTAAACAAAGCATTTTTCATATTTTGTTATTTAATTTCATATAGATGTTCATAAATGCGACATCTCAGCTTCCTTTCTGTTTTTCCCACATAAAACGAGGTACAAAAATTACAAGTTGCAAGGTATACAATGCCATTGCTGTTGCAATTATATGTACCTCTGCTAGTAAGTGTTCTATTCCTAGCTTCCAAAAAAATCTCCTTTCTGTTTTTTATCCTGGGGCATTGAGAACAAAAGCCACATTTATATGTACCCACCCCCCCGTGGGCCAATATTCTTGACTTTAGGACCTCCAAACTCAAAGATTTGTTTCAAATTTGTATCCTTCCGATAAATAAATTTTAAAGGGCTCTTGTGGTCAAAAGGTAGGTCTGAAATTTGAACAAATCTTGACCATTCCTTGGATATCACTTCCCTAATAGGTGCTGAATCACCTGTATAATCAAGTATATATGCTGTGTCATATGAAATAGTTTTTTTAGTGCCTGAATCATTGGTCAGAGTAGAAGTACTTTGTCCTAAGATAGGGGCAAATCTTTTGTGCCTTTCTTGAACCACTTCAGATAAGGCCCCATCAAGTAGGGATCTTGGATAGCCCCTATCCACCAACATACTACACACATTCTTACATTCATTTAAAAATTCTACGTCATCTGAAGTCATTCTACTGACCCTGACAAGTTGTCCCTTAACTAAATTTTTCTTTTGAAAGTAGGGATGTGCAACATCACCTCGAGGTGCAGGACAAGGTGATTCCTGCCCTAACACCAATGTGCTTTTTCAAGTTAACAGCCCTGGATCACAGGGCAATGCTTTATTAAAAGGATTACCACCTCGAGAAGCGGGAAGAGGCGTTCCCTGCCATAACATCAGTTCATCTAACCAGGCCAATGGCTCCGCCTTGCAGGGGAGCCAGAATTTTGTTGACTTTCCGAGACTGCTTCGTAGTGGCATTTCGCATACTGGAAATAACAGAACGCCACCGTTTATTCCAGGAGAGGGCTCTTCTGGACATTCTTACAAAGGTGACAATAACAAACAGTTAAACCTTGATTTTCAAGGTATTTTAAGCAAATGTTATGATATGCAGAATGGCGTTTGTGGTAAAGGGCGAAATCTTTTAAAACATACCAACAAAGCCTTGATGACTGGTATTTCCTTTTAGATAAATACAAAAGGTTGGAATGTGATGTTAATTATTTAAAAGAATGTCTTGACAAGCAGGTTGTACCTAAATGTTTAAGACTGTCTAAGTTCCCCAACAAAGTTGAGGAAGGGTCTGATTTTCATTTGAATTTAATAAACATTTTTGACCAGTGTGGGTTTGAGGTTGTCAAAGCCATTATTAAAGAGAATGGGAGGGTTATGGCAAGTTTAACAAAATAAATGGAGACCATCAATGACAGGATAGTGAATGACTTACTTTTTAAAATGGAAAAAGAAAAACAACAGTACTATAACATTTTTTTACAAATAGACTCAGATTGTATTGTTAATATGAATAGGAAGTGTGGCAAGTTGGCCAGGGATCTTGATGAATACAGGAATAATGTGGCATACCGAAAACCTAAGTTCTTTTCAGGGAGGCAAGACTACAAGACCACCAGGGATGAGAGGGGTTTTCAACAACATATTCCCGATGGTGACCAAAGGGACGATTTTATAGACAATCATTTTCAAGAAGAAGAATACCCTTTAGACCAGGGTCCCCCACTTCGTCGATCCAATCGGATCCGCAATCAGAACCGTGTTTATTACAATCAGAGGGGTTACAACAGGAGATAGATAACCACTTGACCATTATCCAGGAAGGGAATATTTTGGAACTAAACAATTATAAAATTTTTAACTACAGTAATATTGAGGTACATCCAGAACACTTTAAACTTTTTTCTAAAGGTTTTAAATTTGTTCCAAACAGGAAGGCTAGTATTCCCAGATCCATTATAGATTTGAAATTATTTCTGAGAAAACAAAATTTGCATTTAATATTTAATGGGTCTGAAGCAACTATACCTTCTACCCCTGGTCTCAAAAGGAAGAGTGTTTTCAACCCACCCCTCCACCCACAATTAAGGAATTTTGGCAACTTAATGGAAAAAGAGTTAAGGAATACGATTATGAAACACTATGCTATTCCAAACATTTCCCAGACTGAGAAGAAATTGCTTAATGAAATCAAACTGAATGAGAATTTGAGGGTGATGTATCCTGACAAGGGAGGGGGGACAGTCCTTATGGACAACATTTGTTATGAATCCAAGATGAGAGAATCCTTACATGACACAAGTAAATATTCTAAGGCCTCGATCAATGAGGTGAATATAGCCAAAAGTAAAATACACTTAATGTTAGATGATTTACTGTTGGATGGTTCTATTAGCAAGGATCAATATAACTTTCTATTTAATCAACACCCCCGGGTTCCTACAGTATTTGGTATACCGAAGGTTCATAAGAACCCCATGGATCCACCACTGAGGCTAATTGTTTCAGCCGAGGGGTCTATCACTACACCATTAGCCAAATTTGTAGATGACAAACTGAAGGCTTTGTCATACACTGGGGACTCAGTCCTCAAGGACTCTTGGGATTTTTTAAGGTGTGTTAAAACAGAATTATTTTCATCAGACCTTATTTTTATCACTCTTCATATAGTGGACTTATTTGGTTCTATCCCACATGAGACAGGCCTTTTATGGTTGGAACAGGCAATGTTAGACCAAGGTACATTTTCTCACCTTGATTTTACTAATTGCCTTTTATTCATGGAAATTATCTTGAAAAATAATTACATGTACTTTCAGGGGGAATTCTTCAAACAAAATAAAGGTGTTGCCATGTGCCCCTACATATGTGAACATTGTTTTGAAATGGTGGGAGAAACTATTTATTTTGAATAGTCCATTTACTCAATGTTGGTCCTTGTACAAGAGATTTCTGGACGATATATGTATATTTTGGGCAGACACTATGGAAAGGTTCCATGAATTTTTGGATTACTTGAAAAGTACTACCAACTTTTTGCATTTTACATTTGAGGCAAATGCAGAACAGTGTGTTTACTTAGACATTATACTTAAAAAGCAGGCTAAGGGGTTTTCCTCAAGTATACACCGTAAGAAAACCTTTTCTAATTCATACCTCCACTACCAAAGTGCACATCCCTACTTTCAAAAGAAAAATTTAGTTAAGGGACAACTTGTCAGGGTCAGTAGAATGACTTCAGACGACGTAGAATTTTTAAATGAATGTAAGAATGTGTGTAGTATGTTGGTGGATAGGGGCTATCCAAGATCCCTACTTGATGGGGCCTTATCTGAAGTGGTTCAAGAAAGGCACAAAAGATTTGCCCCTATCTTAGGACAGAGTACTTCTACTCTGACCAATGATTCAGGCACTAAAAAAACTATTTCATATGACACAGCATATATACTTGATTATACAGGTGATTCAGCACCTATTAGGGAAGTGATATCCAAGGAATGGTCAAGATTTGTTCAAATTTCAGACCTACCTTTTGACCACAAGAGCCCTTTAAAATTTATTTATCGGAAGGATACAAATTTGAAACAAATCTTTGAGTTTGGAGGTCCTAAAGTCAAGAATATTGGCCCACGGGGGGTGGGTACATATAAATGTGGCTTTTGTTCTCAATGCCCCAGGATAAAAAACAGAAAGGAGATTTTTTTGGAAGCTAGGAATAGAACACTTACTAGCAGAGGTACATATAATTGCAACAGCAATGGCATTGTATACCTTGCAACTTGTAATTTTTGTACCTTGTTTTATGTGGGAAAAACAGAAAGGAAGCTGAGATGTCGCATTTATGAACATCTATATGAAATTAAAAAACAAAATATGAAAAATGCTTTATTTAGACATCAAGCTTCCTGCCCACAAGCAGAATTTTCTTTCTTTGTGTTGGACTCTGTACCTAAGGATATAAGGGGTGGTTTATGGGAAGACAAATTGGAATATAAAGAGTCATACTGGCAGATAGTATTAGATTGTAACAAATTTCCAGGTTTGAATGACTATTTGTCTATTAAGCCAGTGTTAAAACTCAGATCAGCAAAATTGTAATGCTGTTGTATTTACACCATAATGTCACTAGATGTCACTATTTTCCATGCATTGCACATCACATACATCTTGGAATTAACAAGTTAAATAGGCTTTTTTAAAACTGAGTGGTTTTAATGTGGTAATTAACATTACCAAATATGTTTTTTTAAACAAAGTATGTTTATTTTTTGTTATATATATATATATATATATATATATATATATATATATATATATATATATACTTACTTATTCATTTTTAAGTCTGTTTGGAAAAATTTTATAAACATTGTTTGTCAAGTTAAATGAACAAATTATAAACTGTTTTTTTACTAATTGATACTACTTACACTAATTGGTCATTATTGGTGTTGGATAGTTAACAGGGTAGGGTATATAACCAGAAGTGATGTTAAACTGAGTGTTTTAGTCTTTTCTGATGATGATTGTGTATCGAAAACGTATTTTGGATTTCCAGCGTTATTTTTACTGTTCTTACAATAAACGGAGTTCTGGTGGATTGCGAGTTTCCTTCGTGGTGTCTTAGGCAAAATTCATTTTTGGTTACATGGTTGAGGATTGCCAAGGTCTCATCCTTACCATCTATTCATGAGGTGTGGCCTCAACAAGGTCATGTATGTCGCCATGTAAATCAGGAAGAGTTGCATCTACCACCCTGAGTATTTGTCTGGTGTGGCATTTGCTACGTGTCTGTGCATCCATGACAGCCCGAAACATGTGACTGGTGACTCCTGCTGTAGCACGTTCGACAGCAGCTTGACGAGCAGCAGTATCCTGCGAGTACCCCTGTCTATCTGCTTGTGTGGGACCTCGCCTGCACTCTGGCTATGGCCATTATCTACACTCACACCTGCCATAGTCACCACACTAGCCTGTTAATGTCACCACCTGCCAACTGTCCATCATCTGTGGCCACTGGTGATGGGGTGTTTGTGGGCATTGTCACTGTGTGCGGGGATGGTATGGACAAGAGTGGGATGCCAACCAATGGCACAGATTCAGCCCCTGACAACCCTACCTGTACCACACTATTCCTATCATCATTGTCAGAGTCTATAGACATCAGTTTCCAAGCAGGAGGGACCCCAAACCCCATCACCACCTGTGAGGGGAAGACAACATATGTACATTAATACCTGCACTTTGAGCTTGGCTGGTACACACACGCACACATACACACACACACACACACACACACACACACACACACACACACACACACACACACACACACACACACACTTACAGGTGAGGTGGCACAAATCTGTTGACATGCATGACATATGGCCCTCAACATCATGCACTGCAGCCAGTTTTACTACATGCAACTAACAATGTAGAGCTCTAGGATACATGATTAGTGTTAGTAGGTGATGGCCCTTCCCCAGCACAGACTGCACGCATATACACATCATTGCTGTTCACCTGTATAGCACAGTGGCAAGTACTACAGAACATACCTCACAACTGTACAAATCCTTGCAGGATGTGTAGATGTCTGGCTCAGATGTTTGCTGTGTTTCTCATAACCACTGTGTTTCTAAGATACATAACTGGGATGATCTGAGGAGTGAAATCACTGATTAATGACATACAGGTGAGTGTCAGACTTCCAAACTAGCAGTAAATGTATGTTCACACAATTCCTATTACATCACCAACTTTGTTAGCATACAGTGGATATGTTAAGTGTACACAACCCTGTTAACATGCCATGTTTTTGTAATATATGAGATGAGACAACAATAATGCATTCAAATGTTACCCACCTTTCATGTGACATATGACCTGTGCAATCCAATCAATAAAGAAACAAATGTGTTATGTGTAAAATATAATGACTGCAATATGTGCACTATGGTAGTCGCATAAGTGGGCACACACTTAAAATGATACTTTGTTGAAGCACCTTGTAAGTGACTTACAGCATTCACTCTTCTTGTGAAGGTGTCTATCAGTATGGCACATCTTGACTTGGCATTATTTGGCCAATCTTACATGCAAAGGTCACCCAACTCTGTCAGATTGCAAGGGCAGTTCATGTGCACAGCCCTTGTCAAGTCACACTGGGGTTTTACTATCTGGTGTAGGTCTAGGCTCTGGCTGGGCCAATCCATAACCATGAGTGTGTTCAGATGGAGCCTTTCTTAGGTAGCTTTGGATGTATGCTTCGGGTCTTTGTCATGTTGAAAGCTGACAACCCTCCCCATCCTCAGCATTCTTACAGACACCTGTTGGATTTGGGCTAGACTTGGGTGTTATTTGAAACTGTTCAGAATTTCTACCACCATGACTACAGGCCCAGTTCTGGCTTTGGAACAGCTTCCCCACAGCAGGCCACTGCCACCAGCGTGATTCACTATGAGGATGTTGGTCTTCAGGTTAAGAGGGGTGTTGCTTGTGCACCACACATATATTTTGGTATTGTGGCTGTGAGGTTGATCCATAGTCTCATTACACCATAATACATTTTCACACACGCCTTCGGGAGACTTGATATGCTGTATTGCAAATTGCATCCACTTCTGGATGTTTTTTGGTGTGGGGAAATGCTTCCATCTTCTGACCATACCCCATATGTCAGACGTATGCAGTATATGGGAGAGTGTTCTCACATGTAGCACGCAACACCAGTACTTGCAAGAGATTCCTGAAACTCCCTCAGTGTTGCTGTATGTCTTCTGGCAGCCTCCCTGACTAGGTTCTGATATGTCTTGTCATCATTCTTGGAGGGATGTCAGGTTCCTTTCAAGAGCAGTATTGTCCCATATTCAATCCACCTTTGGACAGCTGTCTCCACTGTGTTCCATGGTGTATGCAGTGCTGTGGTAATGTTGTTGTACCCTACTCTTGACTGATACCTTTCAAATATGAGATCCCTTTGCTGTTTGTAAACTGTCTGCAAGCCATGGCTGCTGCAGGCAACCGAGCAAATGTCATGAATATCCTACTTGGAAAACAGACCTTTATTTGGTGTTACTCAGAGTGCCTTTACTTGATGGCAGTTGTGTACCCAAGCAGAATGAATGCTGTCAGTAAATCACAAGCTGCTGACATAAAATATTATTTGAAGGGTGTGCACACATATGCATCCAGCTTATTGTAAGGTTTGTATACTCAATATTTGGCGCCCAATAGATCGATTGATTTTACAAGTAAATTGTTCATGTTATAGGTCACATTACAGGTTGGAAAAGGTGTGGACTGACATATTGTGGTCTCAATTTGTATATATATATATATATATATATATATATATATATAAATAACATCTTAACCAGGGTGTGTACACTGTTTATACTCACTGTATGAGAGCAATGGTTCACACATGTCCCTACCTTAGGCCATTTGTCCCCCCAATTTGTTGGTCTCTGTTCAAAAGTCTTGCAATGATAGGTTGTGAGGTGTGCTACAAGGATGTTGCATTCTCTTCAGATAGGCCCCTGTGGGCAATATGGCTATGAGGGACAGTTTTGTGCATGGTAGATTGCATGGCCTTCACATGCCTGAGGTTTTGGCAAACCACAACAGAATAATTCCATACTCACCAGCTTCAGGCTCCCATCCCACATGCAGACTGGAGGGATCTAGGTTGTTGTGGGAGAGAAGTATTGTCAGCAGACTCATATGTGGCATTGGTAAAGGATGGATGCAGCATGTCTGCGCATTTACATTACAACCCCCAATATTACACAATTTGCTGACCTTCCCCATAGATGTGCACTTCTGTGCATTAGAAAATCTCATCCACAACTGCAATCTGATCTGACACATGCATGTAGATACTCTCCAAATGCAAGTATGTCTGCTACACTAGACTAGGAATCTCCACTGGGGCCTTACCTTCACACTCCTCATCCATTGTCTGGGTGCCACCCACCTCCAGCATGTGGGGGGTCTGTACTCTGATGTTGTACTAGGATGGGTGCCTCAAGGTTGCTGAGGAGCTCCATGGTAGGTGTCAGTGGGGTCTGCATGGCTGGGCCCCCACCTGTGGCTGTGTTGTCCCTGGCCACTGCAGCAGCCCTTTGCCGGGCATGGTGTATGATGTCATTTGCATGATGCCTGACCTGCTCATATGTACATGCGTGCAGGCCAACATCGTTTACCCTGTGGACAAGGTCATCCCACTGGCTGGTCCTCTCCAACAGATGTTGCTGGCTCTGGCCAAACATTATGGCATGGTTCTGTAGTATGGTTTCCTATGATTATATTTGTCTCAGCCCCTGTGAAAGTGGACCTTTGCTGATGCGACATTGCACCTGGAAGACACAAAAAGGTAAACACATCAAAGGACCACATACATTTGGCAACAGTATGTACAGAACCTGCACAGCTACATTGAATACCAGTAGCCACCACCCACAACCACAACATACCCCTGTAATCTATCAGCACTGTATCTGGTTGCATTGCACTGCTGGTCCTGATGTGTCATATTGCCCCCAATGAGGGCTAGTTAATTTCATAATCCTCTACTCCTCATTCATGCCTGTGTAGAAGGATGACATTGGACATCTTCCATATGGACGGGGTGTAGATGATGTCAAGGCTTGGTGTGACTACAGTGTGTGATGGAGCTAGGAGCACATGCCTGTGTTCATGTAGGATGTGGACAGGGATGTTATTAGGCCCCATGGATACTTACATTTGTTGCCTTTCTGTAGGCAATATGTACCTGCTCACTGGTGATGAGGGGAAGGATGTGGGTGCTGTGCATATCCACCTATAGTGATGCTGATCCAGGGGGTGATGCTTGCCCTAAACCTATCTGTAGCACGTTGGCTATAGCTATGCTGTGTGTGTATGTGGTCTGACTGATCACCATTACAGGGTGGGTTTGTTTGTTGCCTCTGAGATTGCAGGCATATGTGAAGATGGTGTTGAGAGTGGCCTTGGTGGATGTGTCCAATTTGTACTCATAGCTAGCCTTACAGTACTCCACCTGTGACCTTATATCTTGATCAGACAAAGGCTGACTTGATGCCAAGTTGGTGCCAGCTCCTAATTTGCCCTGTACAGTCAATATAGGAACCAAGTCTGTGGTTTGTGCATTGTTACTGTCCAGCAAAGGGGATTACTCTACTTTGGTGGAGGCAAGTTTTACAAGTAAGGTATTGCTGAGTCCATACAGCTATGTTGGTTTTCATATAGTTGTTTGTAGTAGTCATGGACACACAGTCATAATGCAGTTGGACACCTCTCCAATTTCAAACAGATAATCATGCTTATTGTAGTACCCATGGCTGTGTCATGGCAATGCAACAACCAGTAGCTTTAGAAATGTCACTCTGTTGGATGCACAGTAACTAAGATTACACAAGTGTACAACATGTACAGCTTATTTAACTGACATTTTGCATCCCATGTCTGTGGTTATGAGGCAGCCAGATACACCTACTCATACTGCCATGTGCACAAGTAATACCTGATATACATTTCTGCTCTATGTCAGTATGGTACACTGTATACACACTCTTGCTTCCCAGTCATCCCTCTCAACCTGTTAGAGCAGGACATCTGTAGGACACCACACATACAGGGGGCAATGGGACAAAATTAGTGACATTGTCTTAATATTGCTGTAACAGACATAAGTCATTCAATAGCAGTGTAGCCTTTGCATTGATAGACATACCCTGGAGGATGTTCAACACTCATATGGCAGGAAGAGAGGAGAAAAGCTATGAGTGTGGTAGTGAGGGTAAGAACTTTTAATGTTGGCAGTATGACTGGTATAGGGACAGAGCTAGCTGATATGATGGCCAGAGGAAGGTGGATATATTGTATGTGCAAGAGACCAGATGGAAGGGGAGTATGGCTAGGTGTATCGGAGGCAGGTCATAATTGTGCTATCAGGGTGTGGATGGGAGGGGAAAGAGGGTAAGGGTTATTCTAAAGGAACTGTATGCCAAGGCTGTTTTTGGAGGATGACATGAGTGTCTGATAGAGTGATGTTTATGAATCTGGAAATTGATAGTGTAATGATGAATGTCGTTAGTGTGTATGCTACACAAGTTGCTTGTACGATGGATGAGAAAGAGAAATGTGAAATCAGTTGGATGATGTGGTGATGACTGAACCAAGGGTAAGAGAATGGTGATTGCAGCAGATTTCAATGGCCATGTTGGTTAATGGAATAGAGGGGATGAGGAAGGGATGGGAATGTATGGTGTTAAGCAAAGGAATGCAGATGGTAAGATAGTAGTGGATTTTGCAAAAAGGATGGACATGACTGTGGTGAATACATACTATAACAAGAGGGAGGAGCAAAGGGTGACATACAAGAGTGGAGGGAGATACACACAGGTGGGATATATCCAGTGTAGGAGGGATAATTTGAAGGAGATTGGAGACTGTAAAGTGGTGACTGGGGAAAGTGTAGTTAGGCAGCAGAGACTGCTGGTCTGTAAGATGACATTGATGATTAAGAAGAGGAGGAGTGTGAGGGCAGCACCAAGGATTAAATGGTGGGAACTGGAAAAGAGTGATTGTGAGGTGGAGTTCAGGGAATATTTATTTTATTTTATTTTATTTTACATTTGTTGACCGGGCTGGTCCAACTGGATATATGTCCATTTTCAGCAGAAGCCCAGGGAGAAAAGCTCGAAATGAAAATCATTAAACATTAAAAAATATTAAACATTAAACATTAAAAAAGTTACAAATCTAGCTCAGAGCAAAAATAATAGTATCATAATAGTATTTTTACAGTGGCTGCAATAAGCAAAAATAAGAACATCAAAGGGTATTCAAATTGAATAGTAAGTTTTTGAAAAGATTTGTAAGCAAGATAAATGAGAGCACTAGGAGCAGAAAGCAAGCTAGTCAGGGTTAGAGCAGGGGCAGAGCCGGTGAGTTAAGAGGGGAGTTCTGAGTTGGGATTTGAAGCTGGGAAGAGAGGAGATAGCAGTGAGATTGGAAGGAAGGGCGTTCCAGGCTTTTCCAATTGTGTTAGGGAACAAGGAGTCGCCTGCTAAGTTGTTGGATTTACAGGTAGATATTAGAAGTTTGTTAGAAGAACGTAGGCTTTTGAGATTACAATAAGGACTAATAAGGGTAGTGAGTATAGGGGTGTTGGTAGGTTTGTAGAGGATTTTATGGGCAAAGGAGAGCTGGTGAAATAAGATGAGATTTTGCAGCTCAAGCCATCGCAATTGTTTTAAGTTTAAGCAGTGGTGAGTTTTAAACGTTGAGCCAGAGGCAAATCTGGCAATACTGTTGTAGGCAACAGTCAATTTGGAGAGGTTAGTTTTGGCCAAATATGTATAGATGGGGGAGGCGTAAAAAAGGGTAGAAATCAGGTGGGTATGGGCAGTGGAAGTTCTGGCTAGAGGTGAAGAATGATTTCATTTTAAACAGGGAGCCAAGTTTTCTGTTGACTAATTTTATTGTGCTGTTAATGTGAGAGTCAAAGCATAGGTTGTTGTCTATCTCTACTCCGAAGAGTCTGGTGGAGGGGTCAGGAGATATGTAGGTGCCATTACTAGAGAAGACAGAGAAGTTGAGTGGAGAAGATTTTCGGGTGGGGGAGAAAAGTAACAGTTTGGGTTTCTTGGGGTTTAAGATTAAACATCATTTTAAGAACCATTTTTTCAACATTTTGGAAAGTCTGTTGGGTGATAGAGTGCAGTTCAGAGGGGGATGAGGCAGAACAAATCAAAATAGAATCATCAGCATATTGTATACAGGTAACAGAGGACAAACTAGTATGTAGATCATTAATGAAAATTGAGAACAGAAGGGGGGCAAGTATTGGTCCTTGGGGGACTCCAAGGGTAATATGTAGGAGGTTGGATAAGCTGTTTTTCCAGCACACTGCCTGTTGTCTGTTATGAAGATATGATTTGAACCATTTTATTGCACCAAAGTCAAGAGAAAAAGTTTTAAGTAAGTTTAACAGTATCTGGTGGTTGACCATATCAAAGGCTTTGGATAGGTCAATAAAGAGGGCAGAGGTAAGTATGTTATTGTTCCGGTTTTTGTTGATGCAGTCAGTAAAGGAAAGGAGGGCTGAGGTAGTGCTGTGGTAAGGCCTGAAGCCATGTTGGCAGTCAGCTAGTAGGTTGTGATTTAACAGGTGTTTAAGAAGCTGTTTTTGGATGCATTTCTCCATGATTTTAGCTAAGGGGGAGAGTAGGGCTATGGGACGGTAGTTTGAGAGTTCTGTAGAGATCCCACCTTTATGCAGGGAAATGATATGTGAAATTTTCCAAAGTGAAGGAACGCAGCCTTCAACAATGGTTCTATTAATCAGAATGGAAATGGGATAGGCTAATGGATTGGCTGCAATTTTCAGATACTGAACATGTAGAAGGTCAGCAGATGGAGAGGGGGTTTTAAGTTTGTGGAGAAGGGAACAGATAAATGAAGTGGGTACAGGTTGAGTTGAAAAGTGGGAATGGAAGTGTTAGAGGAGGAGGACTGAGAGGGGATATTTGGGGCTAGTTGATTAGCTAGAGACTGGACAGTTTCAGTGAAGAAGGTATTGAAGGCATCATCAGTTTGTTTTGGGTTGTTTTGAGAAGTCCCTAAGGGGCATGGGGTGTCATTGTGGCCAGGCTTTAAGAGAGAGTTCATGCCCGCCCAGAACTTTTGTGGATTTTGTTGGTTAGCTTGTTGTAAATTGCAGTAGTAGTTTCTTTTATCTAGTAGTACAGCTTTTTTAGTGGAGTTTCTTACTTGTCTAAAGTTAAGTTGGTCAGAGGGATCTTTAGTACTACGAAATTTGGTCCATAGTTTATTTTTCAGGAGAATTTTATGCCTTGTATCTTTTGAGAGCCAAAGGACAGGTTTTGTGTTAATTCTAATAGATCTTAAGGGAGCATGAGAGTCTAGGATAGAAAGGAACCTTGGAGTTGAAGTAAGCTACAGCATCATCCAGTGGCAGTTGTTTATGAGGAGACCAGTTGCATGCATTTAGTTCTGTAAGGAATCTTTCAGGGTTAAAGTTTTTATTTGATCTGACCATTTTGTATTTGGTTAGGTTAGGGGTAGTAGATTTATGCCTGATTATATAAGTCAGGGCGTGGTCACTTAAATCATCAGGTAGTGTCCCTACTGTATAAGTTTGGGAGTGACTATTTATTAGAATCCAGTCCAATATGCTTTCTTTGTTGTTAGTTTTGTTAGTTCTGGTTGGGGCTTGAATGGTTTGTGAAAAACCGTGAAGATTTAAGAGGGTGGGAGGGTCTGCAGAGGTGCAGGTTTTCCAGTCTATAGTGACATCGCCTAGCACTATGGTTTCTTGTGGGAATTGAGTCAAAAGCCAGCTAAGGATCTCTTCTAGGGAACTGATATTATTTCCAGGGGGAAGGTAGGTGCAGATTATATAGATGGCTTTGTGTGTATTAAGTTGCAGCTTGGAGATAAGGATTTCGGCATTACTTATAGAGGGAGGTTTTTCATGTTTGATAGTAATTCGCATGCCTGTTTTGTAAAGAATAGCTATCCCACCACCCTTTTTGGCTATACAGACTAGTCTGAAGATGTTGTAGCCAGGGGGAGTAATCTCATTGTCTCGGGTTGTAGGTTTGAGCCACGTTTTAGATAGGCAAAGGATGTCGAAAGCATGTATGTCTAGTAGTGCATGGAGGTGAGTAATTTTATTATTAATGCTGCGGATGTTAAGGTGAGCTATAGAGAGAGAGTTCGGGGGTTTGGAGGGTAAGTCATGGCAAGAGGGAAGGGAACAGAGGGGTTTTAGAGTAGCATTGTAGTTAGGACCAGGGTTGTGATGAATGTCACCTGCTAGAAGGGAGAGGAGTAGTCTTTTTATTAAGTCAGAGGGTTTGGTGAGGAACTGTACAGATTTTTTGTTACCCTGATTAGAGTAGGAAATGTGAAACTTTCTGTGAGAAGAAATTGTGTTAGAGAATGGTTGGAATGTATTTTGAGAAGGTGAGTTCATGTGTTGACTGAGGGAGTGTGGATCTTTAAGGCTAAGATATTCATATGAGGTTAGGAGGTAGGGCAACAAAAGGAAAGGAAAAACAGAGAAAATGAGTATATGTTTAAAATAAGAAGAGATTAGTAGAGGAGGCATAGTGATATGGAGGTATGTGAAAGAGAAGTAGGAAGGAAGGAGGAATTTGTGTATGTTGTATTAGAGCAGGTGGATAGGTATTGGATGTAAAAGAGGGGAGGGGTAAAGTGTGATTGAAGAGGAAATGATGAAAAAAGGGGAAGGGGTAAAGTGTGATTGGAGAGGAAAGGAGGTAGGAGTGGTTAGGGAAGTATAAGTTTAGGAGTAGTGGGGGTGCGTGGGAATTGGAGGCAAGGTAGGGGAGCGAAGTGAGCCCGTAGGGCGAACGGAGCGGGTAGAGACAAGTAAGTGAAGAAATGTCAGCAAAACCAATCAGTGAGTAGCTGATCACAGAGGTACTTTCAGTTGATACAGGTAAGTGATGAGGGTAAGAGACAGTGGTAGTGATAGTACTGGACAACTAAGTGCACATATGTAGTAAAGTATTTGAATGGGAAAAAGTGGGCTGTAAGGGGTCCTAAGACTGGGCAGTAGCAAGTTCCTTAGGCTTCCTTGTTAGTTTAGGGTTAGATTGCTATTTCAGTTTCAGTTCAATTCTAGGGAGAGCATATAGGTGTAGTAGGAGATAGCCTAGTGTAGAGTGACATCTAGTGGAAAAAAATATATTACAGCCAAAGACTGGAGAACAGAGATGTAAGGTAAAAAGTATGGAAAGGCTTAATAATCAGTTACAGGAAATAGTATAACTATTAAGGGATAGAAGCAGGGTATGGCTGCTGGGTATTCTGGCAAGGTAGTGTGCTTGATAGAATGCACAAGTTACAAGGCAAAATACAGCTTTTATCACTAGGTTAGTTTAGCGCTTAATTTCTTGCCTCCTTGGTAGCAGGGTTCTTAATCAGGACAGCAAGATAATTTTTATATAGGTTAGATGGTTAAAATAGTTTGCAGGGGTCCTTTCACCAGGTAGTTAGACTCTCAAACTCTAGTGCAGGATAGTTGAATTGAACCTAGGAACGGTTGGGAGAAGAGACATAAAGATGGGGTAAGAAAAACAGCCGTTTACACAGAAATTAGGGTAGTGAACACAGTATCTTAGTTTAACAATACACATATACATTCAAAGCTAAGAATTCAGGCAATTGGCGAATGCATGCTACTGTATCTGAGTCAAGGAGGCATTAGTACATTTTAGACATACAAGATATCAGGTAGAGTTCAGGTAGATTAATATAGTCTAGCTAAGATTACCTTTTACAAGTTCAGCTATGTTCTACTAGGCATAAGATATTATAAACAGTGAGCTCTGAGGCTATTTGTAATATAAGATTCATATGGTAGCAACTCTTTAGGTGTTGCATTTAAATTGTTTCCTTGCTAGCGACAACAATAGTACAGGTAGATAAAATAGCTTTGCAGGTCAGTTAAATCATTTCCACATCGCATAGAAGAGAAATATGCTTATTATGTTAAGTGAGTCAAATATTAATATAAGAAGCAAACGACAGCAGCATTTATCACCGCTCATGCAATTCTGAGGTACTGCAAGCACTTCACCACTTCTATAATTGCTTCACTTGTGTTGAGGGCAACAAACAGGGAGGCAACAACTTGTTGCTTCCAAACACGGATCTAGACTAGCATCACCGCTAGGAAATTAAGGGCTCAGAGGCTATGTTCAGCTGCCTCGCTGCCACAGGCAATGTAAACGAAGCAGTGCTACTCTAATCTTGACGATGCCCCGACTATTCTCTAGCAAGAGTTCAGTACAATGTGCCCAGTTCCTGTTATTATGGGGAGAATTACAAAGCACCGGGAGAACTTTGAAAGTAGCATACAAGAGTTCAGTGCGCCTTTGCTCAACACTCCGATCCCAACGAAGGTAATTAGTGCCTTGTATTAGCAGTAAAGTAGCATACAAGAGTTCAGTGCACCTTTGCTCATCACTCCGATCCCAACGAAGATAATTAGTACCTTATATTAGTCTTGGGAGATGATCCTTGGTGCACAATTAACCTAAGGCTTTGGGCGTTACAGTTCAAAACAACAGCTAACGCCTAAGGTTAATTCAACTTAAAAAAAATCGAAATTGCGTAGTGGAAGATTGCTAGCGCTTCTCTGACAGCCTGTAGGGAGTTATAGTGAGATAACATGCTCGCAATAATCTGAGGATATCTAGAGACTGCTATCGCAGCTAAGATGTATACAGGGTTTGACCCTATTAGCCGGCTGGCTCTGTGTTAGATATGTTCAGTAAAGTAAGAGTCGTGACTACTAGTACATCCCTTTAATTGGAGCAAGTACCTTAAGGAATAACGCAGCTAATTCAAACAGAAGTGGGATAGCTTGCTACAATTCCATGTGGTCCTCTCAGAATACAGCTGAAGCGTTTCCACAATGCGTTCCTCAGTACATATTTTAAAACATACTAGACATTTAAGGATCTAAAATAATGATCCCATCCAACAGCAGAGCAGTTTAAATTAGCCTGTACAATGCACTGTAAAAAATAGCAGAAACAGCTTACAGAATCAAGAACGTCGGGGCCAGGTACGCCGAGCAGCCAGGGGGTAAATTCCTGTTCCTAAAGATGGTGCCTCACAGGGCAAGAAGGCTTTATAGAATTAGAAAGGATATGAGGTGGGAAGGGGAGGGGGAAAGAGAAGTGGGTAGGTAGTCTAGGAGGGGCAAAAGCCTGAAGGTTAACAGTTGGAAAGTGGGATGACCTAGGAGAAATGGTAAGAAGGGGAAAGGCAGACAACGAGCGAGATACAGATAGGGTGTGGCGGTAAGGGGAAGAGTTGTAGGAAGAGTATGCTCAAGAGGCAGATAGGTAGTGGGAAGTAGTAGCCGAGTTAGGTCAAGTAAGTGAAGAAATATCAGCGAAACCAATCTGTGAGTAGCTGACCACAGAGGTACTTTCAGCTAATACAGGTAAGTAATGAGGGTAAGAGACATTGGTAGTGATAGTACTGGATACCTGAGTGCACGTATATAGTAAAGTATTTGAATGGGAAAAAGAGGGCTGGAAGGGGTCCTAAGACTGGGCAGTAGCAAGTTCCTTAGGCTTCCTTGTTAGTTTAAGGTTAGAACGCTATTTCAGTTTCAGTTCAGTTCTAGGGACAGCAGATAGGTGTAGTAGGAGCTAGCCTAGTGTAGAGTGACATCTAGTGGGCAAAAATATAATACAGCCAAAGACTTGAGAACAGAGATGTAAGGTAAAAAGTATGGAAAGGCTTAATAATCAGTTACAGGAAATAGTGCAAGGATAGGAAAGAGTATAACTATTAAGGGATAGAGGGAGGGTATGGCTGCTGGGTATTCTGGCAAGGTAGTGTGCTTGATAGAATGCACAAGTTACAAGGCAAAATACAGTTTTTATCACTAGGTTAGTTTAGCGCTTACTTTCTTGCCTCCTTGGAAGCAGGGTTCCTAATCAGGACGACAAGATAATTTTTATATAGGTTCGATGGTTAGAATAGTTTGCAGGGGTCCTTTCACCAGGTAGTTAGACTCTCAAACTCTAGTGCAGGATAGTTGAATTGATCTTTCTTGCCTCCTTGGTAGCAGGGTTCCTAATCATGAAAATAGTTAAGACAGGCACTGGGTGGCAGTGATGATTTACCAAATATCTGGGTAAGTACAGCAGAGCTAGTAAAGGAGATGGCTAGAAAGGTGCTTGGTGTGACATGTGGATGGAGGAAGGAGTACAAGGACACCTGGTAGTGGACTGATGAAGTACAGGACAGTATACAGAGAAAGAGGTTGGGGATGAAGGAGTGGGATTGTCAGAGAGATGAGGAAAGTAGCAGGAGTATAAAGAGATGAGGTGCATGGCAAACAGAGAAGTGGCAAAGGCTAAGGATGAGGCATATGAAGACATGTATGACAGGTTGGACACTAAGGAGGGATGAAATAACTTGTACTGGTTGGCTAGACAGAGGGTCTGACCTAGGACAGATGTGCAGCAGATAAGGGTGATAAAGGATAATGAGGGAAAAGTACTCACAAGCAAGGAGAGTGTGTTGAGCAGATAGACAAAGTACTTTGACAGGCTGATGAATGACGAGAATGACAGAGAGATGGTTAGATGATGTGGGTATGCTGAATCAGGAAGTGCAATGGCTTACCAAGGAGGAAATTAGGATAGCTATGAAGAGGATGAATACTGGGAAGCCTGTTGGTCCACACAGCATACCTGTAGTAGCATGAAGGTGTTTAGGGGAAATGGCAGTGGTGTTTTTCACCAGATTGTGTAATGATATATTGGAATTTGAGAGGTCACATGTTTAGTGGAGAGAAAGTGTTTCTGTACCATTTTAAGAATAAGGTTGATGTGCAGAGCTGCAGTAACTACAGAGGGATAACATTAATCAGTCACAACATGAAGTCATGGAAAAGAGTAGTGGAAGCTAGGTTAAGCAGGGTGGTGATGAGTAGTGGTCATCAGTATGTTTTCATGCTAGGTAAGAGCACTACAGATGTGATGTTTGCTCTGAGAGTGTTGATGGAGTACTACAGACAAGGTCAGGAGTTGCTTTGTGTCTTTCTGGATGTAGAGAAAGCATATGACAGGGTGCCTAAAGGGTAGTTGTGGTATTGTATGAGGAAGTCATGAGTGGCCGAGATATATGTAACACTGGTGCAGAATATGTACAATGGTGGTGTGACAGTGGTGAGGTCTGTGGCGGGAGTGATGGATGCATTTCAGGTGGAGGTGGGATGAAATCAGGGATCAGCTATGAGCCCTTTCTTATTTGCAATGGTGATGGACATGTTGACAGCCAAGATCATACAGGAGTCCCCTTTGACTATGATGTTTGCAGATGACATTGTGATCTGTACTGAGAGTAGGGTACAGATTTAGGAGACCCTGTAGAGGTAGCGATATGCTCTAGAGATGAGAGTAATGAAGATCAGCAGGACTAAGACAGAATATTTGTGTCTGAATGAGAGGGAGGGCAGTGTAATGTTGAGGATGCAGGGAGCAGAGTTGACAAAGGTGGATGAGTATAAATGATTGGAATCAACATTTCAGAGTAATGACGACTGTGGAGGACAGGTGAAGAAGAGAGTACAGGCAAGATGGAGAGGATGGAGAAGAGTATCAGTATTGATTTGTGACAGATAAGTATCAGTAAAAATAAAAGGGAAGGCCTACAACAGGGTAGTGAGACCAGCTACGTTATATGGGTTGGAGACAGTGTCATTGACAAAAAGACAGACATCAGAGTTGGACCTGGCAAAGTTAGGATTTGCACTGGTTGTGACGAGGGTGAACAGGATTAGCAATGTGTATATGACAGGGTCAGCCCATTTTGGATGGTTTTTAGACAAAGCCAGAGAGACAAGGTTACTTTACTTTGTACATATGCTGCAGAGGGATGCTGAGTATATTGGGAAAGGGATGGTAAGGGTGAAGCTGCCAGGTAAGTGGAAAAGAGGAAGACCTCAGATAAGGTTCCTGGATGTGGTGAGAGAGGACATGCAGGTGGTTGGTGTGACAGAGCAGAATGCAGGGGACAGGCAGGAATGGCAACAGATGATCCACTGTGGTGACCCCAACAGGAACATCTAGAAGAAAGAGATGTTGTGATGTCAGTCTTCACAGATTTGCCAATGATTTGCCAGACATAACACAACTGTATGAGTAAATGACTACAAATATGAGGCACACATACGGTCAGTGTGCATAACACTGGACATTTTAATGGTATGAGCTCAGTATATCACATGCAGTTCAACATACACATGTACAACAGTACTTTACTGTGCAAATACCATGTATAGATCTCTCACATTTCTGAGACAACCAAGTATATCATAGTTGTATTCACAAGTAAGATATAGATATGTACGACATCTCAGTAGCTGGCCTACCATTGTCACAGTCAGTATTGTTCAACACACACTGCAGTAGTAGTCATATGTGAGCCATCCTTTCCTGGGGTGACTCAGGGGCCTGACCTATGACCTATGTCACTGCAGACAGACCCAGATGCTATGGCCATAGGATCTGATGAGCAATATATCAGTACATCAAGTATTTTTGAGACATATATGTTACAGTTCCTATTTCCCATTTGTACATACCCCCTACTGTAGTCCATTACATGCTTACTTGTTTTGACATACCTGTTTGTTTTATTAAAGTGTAGGTCGTTATGTCCTGCTTGGTTTTTATTTTCTTTTTTCTGTTTCTCTCGCTCTCAAGGATGTAGTGTGTACATATGTTTTGCATAGGCAGTAGCTTGCCTTTTGTAGGTAATGCTCATGAGCAGCTGATGGCCTGTGCACCAATTGGTGTCCCCCACTTGATAATTGCATGCAGGACAGCTGTGTTGTTATTCATATAGCCAATGGCATGGCAGCACATTCCTATCAATCAGTACGTCATGTGGCCGTTGGCCCTTTTCCTTGCCAGTAAGGAGGATTTCATGGAGGTGTGTGAACAACAGCATCACAGAGGGTAATTGTAAATACCTTTTACAACCAAAACTGTGGAGACAGGCTAACAAAATGGGGGAGAATGTTCCAGAAATAGGTACAGAATGTAAGTATTGCTGTTATACATTTGGATTAATGCTAGTCTAATGGGCTTAGAGTTAAAAATCACCCTGAATCTCCATTTCCACACAGACAGTGTTATGTGTTTGACATAATGCTCACCTGTAGAGCTATCTGCAGAATGGCCAGAATTTGGACTCCTATGTTTGGTGTGTTCATCAGACATTTTTTTGTCTTTGGAAAAGCAGTAGCATACTTTGGGGATTGCAGTCAGTAACTGCTAACATCCATTTGTGTTTCTGACTTCATATCCATCAGAAAAGATACATTACAACTTACCCTGTAACAACAGCAACATTCTCAGTTTATAACAGCAATATTTCAAATATGCCCCTGTTTTTGGGCCTCTGTCCCACAGTTATGTCAGGCTTTGTCCAGATGCCATGCAGGAAGAGGTTGATAGGTATGGTATATGATTATTTAGTGCCTACATTCCTGACATTATCCCAGTGATGTATCAGACTGCCAGACATGTTATGTGGAAGGGCCTTATATATGAGTGGAAAGATTGGACATTCTGTGGGTAAGAAGTTTAAATTTCGCTAATCATGCCTACCATGTTTTAGTAAGTGTGGCAGTGTTATGCATGTGTGGTAGGCATGATTAGCGAAATTTAAACTTCTTACCTGTTAAATGTCCGTGATTTGCAGTGTTGATTATTTCATGCGTCGGTGAAGTGGATGTCGATCTTCTAACTTGTCGATGTTCTGACATGTACCCATATATATATATATATATATATATATATATATATATATATATATATATGTATATCTTTTATGTATATCACTAATATTATGTATATATTTGTCCATATATATGCATCTCCATACATATATACGTGTGTATATGTATAAATATGACACCTTCACTGATTCTACGGAATCTTTTCCCTACTGTTGAATGAGCATATGTGGGAAAAAGCATTTATCATCGCAGTAGCTCAAATGGTGTAGTAGTGCATTGCTCTGACTATGGTGTATAGGGCCCCAGATTTAAGACCTGGCAGGGCTGATAATTTTGTTGCTCTTACAACTGCTTACTCATGCTTACACTCGCACTAATTTTTTAAAAGAAAAGAGAAAGGGGTGCTTGGAAAGTGGTGGAAAAGGGGCACAAACAGCAAAGAACAATATGAAAGCTAGTTACTGATGTGCAGGATGTGTGTGTACGGAAGGTCCATAGCTGTCCATTTCTTATACAGCAGCAGCTGTGCATTTGCACAGAATCTGGAGGTGAATTTGGATACTCAAACCCCAGAGAGAGGGGTGAGGACAACAGAAATGTGTTGTTAAACCTGCTAAGCATAGCTGAGTATTGCTAACCATTGCTCACAGTTCATTCTCATAATATACCACACTAATGTCTTCATTTAATAAATAGGATACTCCGGGGAATGCAGTCAGTAAATGCTAATATCCATTTCTGTTATTGACTTCATATCCTTCAGAAAAAAAATGTCACAACAAAGCTGGTAACACCAGCAACTGTCTACATTCATAACAGCAATATGTCCAATATACCACTGTATTTGGGCCTCTGTCCCCCAATTATGTCAGGCTTTGCCCAGATGTCATGCACTAAGAGGTTCAGAGGTATGTAGTATCATTATTTATTGCATTTATTCCTGCCACCATCCCAGTGATGTCATAGACCCCAGACATGTAACAAGGAAGTGGCCATAGATATGAGTCCTGTGTCTATACATTCTGTGGGAAACTGTACATTTGAGAGGTCTGTGTATGTCTCCCCATTGTTAAAAGACTGTGAGGATTGTGTAGCAGTGTAGTGTGTACATGTTATTTGGGCTGTGTAGGGAGGGAGTACATGTGAGTGTCATGGGTCCTTTCTATCTGGCTGTGCATCCTACTCTAATTTCTGGTTCCCTGTCACCTGTATATGTTTATGCATGCAGACTGACATGTCCCATAACACCTCAGGATTCCCACTATACTAACTTGGGGCAGTATATGTAGGGTCAATGTGTAAGTGGCAAATGGGATTTTGTTGCTCACACAGTCATTATACTGTAGTGTTCAGTTTGCTTACTGGTATGACACTGTAACTGTGGTGCAATTGTTTGAGGGTATGCACTTTCGCACCAGTGTCTGTTTTCCACTAGTGTTAGATGCCTGTAGTGCCTATTATATTTGCTAATGCATGTTTACAGCCTCAGACCTGGACTTGGGAAGTGTTATGTCAGTCTGATTGCAGTTTGGACATTGCTTAGTAGCTCAGTGTGGTTTCCCTAATGTTGTGTTATGTCCATATATTCGTAGAATGCCCCGTTGTCTAGCAGATATCTTTGGTCTGGTGCCCATAACTGTTGTGTATTCCTGACACATCAGTGGGATGATGTGGGGATTGAGGTCATTAACTAATGAGAAGCAATTGAATCCTGGAATTGTGATATTTCAGTTGATATATGCTAGGACATACAGTGTTACTACAACAACTTTCTCAGCTTATTTACTGACATATTTTGGATATGTCCCTATTTTCAGGGCTTTGTCTCCCCACTTTGTCAGGCTTGGTCCAGATTTATTGCACTAAGGGGTTCTGATCATACCTTTCCACTGCCAGGATTTTCACAGAATGTACAGCTGTTTGGCCCATACTTTTGTTCAGTTACACAACTTATATTTGTCTGGTAAATCAGTGATTTATGTCAGTATATAATGGCATAACATTTCAGTTTCCATCCTCATATCCTTCAGTAATTGTCTGCTAAAATGCATCCTGTTGATGTAGCAAATGTCCCCTTTACAGCCTTTGTACAGGTTTCGTGACTTACAGCTTTTATATATATATATATATGTATATATATATATATATATATATATATATATATATATATATATATATATATATATATATATAAAATATATTTTCCTTCCTTTATATTTTTATATATGTGTATCTATATTATGACTACTTTTTCATATATATGTTTCATCAGACACACACACACATATTTATATGTGCGTGTGTGTGTGTGTGTGTGTGTGTGTGTGTGTGTGTGTGTGTGTGTGTGTGTGTGTCTATATATATACATGAATGAGTCCACAAAGCTTTCTCTCTAATGTTGTATGCCTCTTTTGCATGATATGCTTGAAAAAGCAACCTTCCTTTCTACAGTCCAGATGGTGTAGTGGTGCATTTCTCTGTCTACAGTGTTCAGGGTCATAGGTTTGATACTTGGTACTGCTGGGTTTTTCATTAATATTATATTACCAAACTGCATGACATTTTTGTTAAAGCATTGCACATTCTCTCAAGGCAGATGGTGTAGTGGTATTTTGCTGTGATTGTAGAGGCAGCATCCTGTATTTGAGACTTAGCAGGGCTGACTATTTTGTTGCTGGGTGGAACAAGGTTTTATGGATACAGTGATTATGACAAATTTAAGCATATTATACTTATAATTTGATATTATAAAATAATATTTATATACACATTATAATTTTACATTTACCTTCCATGATATCCCCCTATGTGCTTTCAGTAAATTACATCCTTGTGTGACTATACTGTATGGGGCACCTGTGTTTATATAGGGGTTTCACACCTTTTCTACACTGACATCTCACTTTTGGAACCGCTACACTGGTTGACAAAAAAAAGAGATTACATAATTTATGTTTACCAAAATAATTTTAACACTACTTTCACATAGGAAAACAAGTTGCCTGTCATGGGACTTGAGCCATGCACACCTGCCTGCAAAGCCAAGACCCTGACCACTACACTATCTCACCTTGGAAGTGGCACCTGTCTATTTGCATTTAGCTTCTATGGGATGTTTAAGCTATGCTAAGTGGACAGCCATCACGTGCATGCCCACTTAGCTACACTTAAACATTCCTTAGGCTAGTGAAAAAAAATATATATTATTATTATATTATTAGGTTATATGGGTGTGTATTGTGGTGTTCTGACAACTACTTGGGACTGCAGTTGTGAAATACTGGCATTGATTTGGCTTTCAGGCTTCTTTCCTTCAGGGACTCCTGCTAATACATATCCTCTTATCTATCAACTGTGTGGGAGGGTAATTTTTCTGGAATGCCCCTAATGTAATATTTATTCCCTCCATCATTTCTTCCTTTGTTAACATGCATTGCTGTAAGGGTATTGGCATAGATTTGCTTTCAGACTTCTACCCTTATGTTATTCATGCTAATGCATAATCTGTTCCCTATCAACTTTCTATGTTTGTGGGACTATATTTTTGCTTTTTCACCTTTGGAGGATTTATCCCCCATAGGGTTGCCACCCCTCCATTTTTTTTCCGGACTATCCGAAAATCAAACTGATTCTCCAGGAGTCTGGAAAACACTGTACAAACTCCAGTATTCTGTTTCAAAAAGGAAACAGACTATCAGAGTTTGAAAATCGGCTGATTTACTATTCTTTTTTTCACAGAAAAGGACAGTAAATCAACCGAAAGCAGGCAGCAGGAATGGGAAATGTGGGCATTCCCCACTGAGTGATGCCATTGTGATGTCACAAACTGGGTGGAATTTGGGCGGGCGAGGGGGTGTGGTGGGTGGGGTTACTGGTGACATGAGAGCTGTGGCTTTACTCCGGTTTTAGCCACAACAAAAAGTGGCAACCCTAATCCCCCATTATGTGTACATTTGCACACATTTCTTGCTTTAGCAGGTTACAAATGTGTGGTACAGCACTTTAGCAATGCAGGGGGTGTGTCACAGAACCTGTCACACACCCCCTGCACTGCTTTCCTGTTGCTGAGTTTTATTTCAGTGTCTGTTATGCCAGTTCAGCTTAGAAAGTGCCGTACTGCACTTTCTGAGTGCAAGGGGGGATGTTTAGTGTGCATGCACTACTTGAACACATCCCCTGCACTCATTCATGGTTCACGTCCATGTAGATTAAACAGCAGCACACCTTCATGAATATGCAAGGTGTGCTGCTGCTCTAAATGACACAAACCACTCCGTGCAAGAATAGTGTTATTCTTGGATGGAGTTTCTTGAATCTGGGGGTTTGTTTTATGTGAGCTTAAATCTTTCCAGGTTGAAATGAGTAGTTAGAAGGAATGCTGTATAAAATAAAATGTTGCTGGTACTGAAATTTATAAGGTCAAAAGGAAATATGACTGGGTACCAGGCCAAGTTGATTTACGTTTTTCTAAAACATTATTGTTGCTAAAACATAATTATTAGGTATTCACTTGCAGCACTAAGCAAAAAGCAAAGGAGTCTACAGAAACCCTGTTTGGTAATTGTAATATAACATCACAATTGTGCATGCCTGTCATTAATAATCTGTTTGCAGGTAAATACTACATGTAATAAAAATCTCAGTTACTCCAAGTACAGCTAGTAAATGGGCCATGGTATGCAGTTCAAATAAATTATGCAGGTCCCTTGCCAAGTAGCAGTAAATGTCTTTTCAAAATGGGTAAAGGCAATTCCTACTAAAACTATGACAGCACAGCCAACAGCAGAAGCTTTATAAAAATATTTTCTGTTATTGGGGATGGCCTAGAATTGTCAAATCAGACAATGGTCCATGGGTTGTTAGTAACCTAATAAAGCAAATGTGTAATACCAAAATGTCACAGTATGGGTAACAGCCAGAGGGCAGGCATACATTCAATTCTCACAGCATGAAGCAAATAAACAATACTACAGTAAAATGCTGCATACTACAGCGGGAAACTAGTTTTCAATTTTACACTGACTGTGTAAACAGTACTGTCGAAGGGACTAAAATAAAGGTACAAGAAAAAAACATATTGGTCTCTGTTAATAATTCAGTAATTATTAAAAGACAACCATGCTTTTTTATTGTCATTAAGTGATTAGAGTGCCATTAACTGCACGGTAGTAAGACAAGCATGCCAGAAATACGTTTTAATGTTTCAGTAATATTTAAATTAGCAGGCTTCAGTTTAATACTAAGTTTGTAAACTGGACTGAATGTACATTACAGCCATGTATGTACAAATACAACAATATTCTGTACAAGCAAGCATATAAATGCATTAATATCATCTGTATGTACATTCCCCCAGGTAACAATATATCTACATTTGAAGATATCCTGCACTGGTTATCATGACACTACCCCCAAGAAACCCTACTACTTGGAGACTTTAACATAGACTGGGGCACCTGTTCCTTAGAATCCCCAACCACCCATATTAACCTGCATGCATTTACACAAATCATATCCACCCCTACCAGGATAGGTAAACCCAACCAAAAAGAAAGTATACTTGACTGGGTACTCATAAACAGTCACCCCCAACTGTACATCTCTGGTACCCTCCTTAATGGCCTAAGCGATCACCTTCTCACATATGTAATTAAGCACAAAATCATTAATTCCCAACAACCCTTACTCAGAAAGGTTAGAAACAATAAAAACTTTGACCCTGCCAAATTCCAACAAGAACTAAACTCATGTAATTGGTCTATTCTAAAACACCTCCCCTTAGAGGAAGCAGTAGCATACTTTAACAACAAATTCCTTGAGATCCTTGATTTGCATGCACCTGCTCGTTCAAGGAGAACCAAGGCAAAAACTGCACCATGGCTTTCTATAGAGTCTAAACTCAAAATTACCCTTAGAAACAAAGCATGGGCTTTATGGCATTCTTCTAAAGACCCTCAAGATCACATTAAATACAGGCAATCCAGGAACGGAACCAAAAAATCAATTTTACAAGACAAAAAACAATACTACTGTAATTTACAGACAGTAAATCAAAATAACCCTCAGAAGTTTTGGGCAGGTTTAAATAATCTACTACATCCTGGACAAACTTCAACCCCAATCCCTGCTGCTACTATTGATAAAACCCCTGAAGATGTTTCTGATAGTTTTAACCAATTCTTTACTGAGACAATTCAAGCCCTAGCTAGCCAACTACCTCCTAGCTCCCCTGGTCCTGAAAGTAGCTCCCCTAGAAACCTACTTGCGCTCAGCTTCCAACCAGTCACCACTTCACTTATCCGTACCTTGATCAAAAAATTAAAACCCACTACACTTTCTGCTGATCAACTCCCTGCCGAGTACCTACAAAAATCAGCTGATGCTATTGCTTACCCCGTCTCAATACTAATTAACTGAACCATAGTAGAAGCTAAAATTCCCACCATCTGGAAAATATCCTATGTAATCCCACTTCACAAAGGAGGCAGCTCTACTGAATTCTCCAATTATAGGCCAATAGCAATAATCTCTCCACTTGCAAAGATTATGGAAAAATGTATTCATAGACAATTCATGCACCACCTAATCCAAAATCGCCTTATGGCAGACACTCAGCATGGCTTCCGTCCTCATCACAGCACTACTTCAGCCCTCCTAGCCTTTACTAACACCATAAACCATAATCGCAACAATAATTATATATCCTCAGCCCTCTTTTTGGATCTTTCCAAGGCATTCGATATGGTTGATCACCAACTTTTAATCCACACCCAGCAAACATTCTGTCTAGATACTGGAGCCCTCCAATGGTTTCAATCCTACCTGAATGGTCGACAGCAGGCTGTCCTCTGGCAGAACAAACTCTCTAACCTTCTACCTAACACCCTCGGAGTACCACAAGGCTCTATACTAGGGCCCTTGCTGTTCTCCATCTTCATTAACGATCTTTATACTGTCATCCCAAAAGTCAGCTGTATCCAATATGCTGATGACTCTACTCTGATTTGCTCAGCCACATCTCCAGTAGAGTTATGGTCAGCTACCCAGACCGCCTTTAATACAATAGAAAACTGGCTTTCTGAACATCGTCTGATCCTAAATCCCAAAAAAACTAAAATGCTGTTATTTTCACCAACACGTAGATCTACCGCTTTCACCTTTACCATAAAATCAAATGATGGCACAATAATCTCCCCTGACCCATCTGCAAAACTATTAGGTGTCATCATAAACAATAATCTCAAATTTGACCTACATGTTAACCAAACTATCAAAACCATCAATAAAAAACTAGGGTCACTTTACAGAATAAAAGTCTTCCTAACCCCTCCAGCTAAAATTGCCATAGCTCGCTCTCACCTTCTTTCTACCCTTCTGTATGCATCCCCTCTACTCTCGAATTTGAACAAGACTGTCCTTAACAAACTCTCAATTTGCTACAACCACATTGCCAGGTTTGCCACTGGGCTGCCTTTTAGGACACATCATTGCATCAATCTAAATCAGCTTGGTTGGCTTGAACTACCTAGCCTAATCCAGTATAACCAACTGATTATGGCCTATAAAATCCTCTATAATCTGGACAATACTCCTGCACTTAAAAATATTATCACCCCCTATAACAATCCTAGACCGATTCGATCCTCTAACAAACTACTAATTCAGACTAGCAAAATTAATAACACAGCCGGTGATTCTCTCTTTGCAAACTCTGTAAGTAGATCCTGGAACTCACTTCCAGCTGATATTACCTTACTTTCCACCTTAGGTCAATTTAAAACTAGACTCAAACAACATTTGTCACTTAACTGGCTATGTCAATGTATCAAGCCTGGCAAACTCGAATGCGTAAAAATATGTTAACCAGTTTACTGTGTAATTTAATTTAATCCTGACTTGTGCTCAGGACTAACTTTAACCTGTGGAACTTGTTTAACTTGCTTACTTATGTAATCTCTGTAAATAATCTGTTTGTAATATGTAATGCTGGTATTATGTAATGCTGTATCTGCTTACCCTTGGAGCTTTTCTCCCCGGGCCTCCGCTGAAAATGGACATGCATCCAGTCAGACTATCCCGGTCAACAAATGTAAAATAAAATAAATAATAAATAAAAAATATATAATAAATGGTTTAATATGTAAACAGCATTCTTCAGTGTATAAACCATGTTTTCTATCTGTGTAAATGAACAATTTTGCATTCAAGTTTTAAATTGTTCATAAAAATTCCTCCTCAATTCATTTATTTGTATAGTAACAAGTCAAAGCTTGACATAATGTGTTTATTTAAAAAAACAAGGCTGCAGTGCATTTGCAGTAATATCCGCAAACATTGTCAATGTAAAATCACTGTATAGAGCATCACTGCGCAGATTCATATTCAGCAGTTGCAAAATACAGCTAATGACTGGTAAAACATTTTTACACAATGGTCTTCAAAAGAAATAAATTGTTAAATTAAATAGTTCATCCAGTTCTAATAATAGTGGTTGTTAGCATTGTGTTGACAATAACTTACAGCATCAAAAGGTATTTTAAATAAAACAGTGAATTGTTAAATATATTTAAAGATTTATAAATGCATGTACTTCTGTTTGCTAGTTAGATACATATATACTTCTGTTGCTATAATATATGTAGGAATAATATAGTCAGATACATACATTTCTGCTTGCTAAAAAGGGTTAAACTGTTTTTAGCTGAGAAGCAAGGAAAAAAATCAAATACATAAATAAAACAATATTCATGTGAAATGTAACATGATTCAAGGTCTAATAAAGCTTGAGAAAAATACTGATAAGGAATTCCTGAGAACCCAAGTGCAAGGAAGAAACTGAGTTGGAGGCAAACTGAACTGTCACACAAATCACATTGAAATAAGAACACAAAGGAGCTTATTAACAGACTGCATGACATCACCAAAAGACTGCTTTGACACAGAAACATTCTCAAACAGGAAAGACTCCCTAAATACCAAAGAAATGACTTTCAGTGAGAGTTCCCAAAATAATGCTTTCATATGAATGTATATATGTGAAATGTAATCTGATTTTTAGGGAGATCTGCTTAGAGCTGTTAATGAAGAATATTATTTATGCTGTATTAAAAAAAAAAACTTAAAGACAGTAAAACCCTGCCAACTACATTATTGTGCATCTAGTCTTTTATATAGACAGTTACTTTAATAGTTATTGAGCACAGTTTAAAAGATTAATAGTCTGCAAAGTTTATCTGCAATCACCAAATGTTTATTTTACAAGGCACAAAAAAAGACTGGCAGTGCCATTCAATCCATCATTTATTTTAAATAATCATTCACCAGCCAGAAAGAGAGCTTGGGAATCTGTCCCATATGTTGAATCAGGTGAAAGTAGACAACAATGGATTTGAAAGTTATGTACTTACCATAACGATAAATCCCTGTTATCTGATTTGTTGTCTAGATCAACCTCCTCCCCTCCAGGCCCAATACCAAATTGACACTTACGGGTTTGAGAGGACTGGGTGGTTGCTACTTTCTACCCAGTGTATGAACACTCCTGTCTGACTGCTTTCCTGTCTCCTTCTGTGTTCTTGGTTTCTATATTCTAATATATAGTCATAATTAGGTCTCATTTATACTGTAGGGGGCAAACTGAATCTGAGGTACTAGGGTGGAATTCAGAGAATGATGGGTAGGGGAGGAGTCGGAGATCTTGAACCTTGGGAGCTTCAAAATCAGCTTTGAGGTTGTATCCAGTTGTATCCAACAACCCCGTATGTTGAAACAGATGAAAATCAGACTACATGGATCTATCATTATGGTAAGTACATAACTTTCTTGGCTCTCACTTATACCTGTACTTTGTCCCTTTAACTCGAGATATAGCTGGACATGATCTGATATTAATGCGGCAAACACTTCATCACATACTAACATGTGAGCTTATTCTTTTGAAATGTATCCCCTGCCCAGTCTTGCAGCAGTACCATATTAAGCTAATATACACGTGTATGGAGACTTAATTCTTTAGAACTTGCTGTATCCTCAAGACCTATACTTGTAAAGTATCTGTCAACATATTTACATATTCTTATAACTCTCCTTCTTCTAGGGCTGCTATAAAAATCTTCAATAAATGTTACAACATTTCAATTCCTTGAACAGATGAAGGCTCCCTCATGAAAGAATTTCATCGTGGAGAAAATCTCATCAAACTCTGTTGACTTAAATCCTAAGGACAAACATATTGAGCAAATAGTAAGCTTGTCTTGTCTATATGATCTTTTTGTCACAATCCTCCCCACTAGATTGGATAAAGAGTCTTCTAACAATATCAATTAATTATTATCAATATAATCACTTCTCAGCTCCTACTTCCCGCTGCTCCTAACAAGATTCTCCTTTTCCATTTAACTTTTAACAGAGACTTATGTTATCCTGTGTTTAACTGTGTTTCTTGCAGCACACAGAGGTCCACCTTAATTTCATTTCATTGACATATCGGTACACCCATGTGCGTTTAACCAGATTTACTAGACCATTAACATACCTAGAAATAATGTTTAAATTACCCATTTAACACCAAAAATCCCCTACTAAATCTTCTGTAAATCTCTGAAGCTGCAAAGTAACCCTTGGAATCTGAATAAATAATATTTGTACAGTGACTGTCTCATAAACTGCATCTCTATAGCACACTCAAATTTAACTAAATCAGTAGGCATTTCATTTTAGTCATCTTTTGGAAGAACAAAGCAAAACTTTTAAAAATTATAATAAAGTGAAAAACAACTAAATATATAAGTTAGCCAACTACATACAAATAAAAACAGTCTTCAGCTATCAAGCAACAATTGCTTGCATTACTGAAGTTTAGTGGCTGATAGTTTTATTTACTGCGAGCAATAATCGTGTACAATTTAAATCTATGGAGTGACCCATATCAGTTCCAATGTCCACCTGTAGTAATGACAACCAGAGAAACAAGCTTTTTCTTCAAAAAAACAGCTCAAAACTGAGAAATAAAAAAACTGCATGCCCTCAGATCCCCTTGGATTTTAACTATATTATTTTGACCAGGTTAACTACCCAAGTGATGTTGGCATCCTACAGAGAATCCTCACTGAGACCAATGACTGGTGTCAGAGCCATGGCCATAATCTCAATGTCAGAAAATGTGTTGTCATCCCGTTTGGAAAAAACTCTGTTCCCATGAATTACCACATTGATGGTAGTCCCCTGAACACAGAAGGCGTTATAAGAGATCTGGGTACACAGGTTGACAGCAATGTCTCTTTTGACCACCACATTACCACTGTGGTCAGAAAGTCCTTCTATGTGGCACATCTCATTACTAATGCTTTTGCATCCAGGAAGGAAGAGGTCATTGCCCCCCTGTACACTTCTTGACAGAGTGGCACAGTTTGTTTCAGCATGCATATTCTGATGGATGTGAGGTATGAAAATGAAATGTATGTCATCATTTACTGAAAACAATCATAATATCATCACAGTGATTTGCCAGAGAAATGAGAATAATCCCTGAAACAGACCAGAAATATGAGCAATTAACCTGGACATCCTGAAACAATCCAGCAAATTGAGAGGTATGCTCAAAACCCCTTACTTATATGAATCTTGACCAAAGCTGACAAAGTGGTGGGTGGAAGCCATGAAAATGGGGATGTATCTGAAGTACTGGCATAGATAAGCTAACACAGTTGCTGCAGTAGCACCCTCCTGTTTGTTCTAACATATATTTAGTGAAATAGCACCAAGTAATTGAAATAGGAAATCTGCTCTGGGTAATTACACATATATTTTCTAATATATCAGGCACTATGGGGATGTAAGAGCACTGAAAACAGACAACAGTGTGAAAGGGCATACTCACAACCAATATCACCACAGTCACAGTCACATGTGAACAGTGGAGTATGCAGACTGTGTGAACAAATACATCATTCTTTGCCACTCACACACTAGCCCTACATATACTGGCCCAATTCTCAGTGTAGTCTGAATCCTGATCATGGTACAGGACATGTCTCAGTCTGCACCTACAAACACATACAGCCAAGAGACCAGCAGAAACTGGAGCAGCATGCACAGTCAGATGAAAAAGTGGCCATAACACTTACATTCACCCCCTCCATACACAGCCCAAATAACATGTACACATGACATGTGCACACTACCCTGACAGTCTGTTAACAATAGCCAGACACACACAGACATCTCAAATGTACAGTTCACCTTAGAATGTACAGGCTCAGGACTCATATCTATGGCCTTTTCCCTGACGTGTCTGTGGGTCTACGACATCACTGGGATGGTAGCAGGAATAAAGGCAAGAAATAATGATACTAAATATGTCTGAGCCTCATTGACATCTGGACAAAGCATAACATTATTTGGGGACAGAGGCACAAACACAGGGGTAGATCAGACAAATTGCTGTCATAAATTGAGACAGTTGCAGATGTTACTGGGTTTGATGTAACGTATCCTTTATGAGGAATATAATGTCAGTAAATCCAATAGATGTATTTACTGACTGCATTACCCAGAGTCCCCAACTGATTTTCCAAAGACACTGACTGTCTGGGGAACAGACAAAACATAACAGGCAAACATGTGGCCAGTCTCTGGACAGCATGCCAGTGGAGAGGTATGTGAGAAAAATATCACTGTCAGACGTGAAGTCACTCACTAAATGCATGTACACACAAACCCTGTTAATCTGTCAACCCACCATGTGTATAACGACTCTGATGACATAAAGTTTGTTCACTATTCTGGGGATATGTCTCTCATGTTGGTGGGTTGTCTCCTAATGTCCTGTCCTGTGAAATATTCCCACCTACTGTCTGTGAATGTGTAACCCACCACCTATGTAATGTCCCTCACACAGGCCAGAAAAAGGGGCAAGGCCCACATGAAGGAATGTCACATATGGCGGAACTAGCAGCAGTGTCCAGGCCCACAGCACAATACTAAGTGGGTACCTACATAGTTGTATGGCCTTAGCAATACCTGACATCTGCACATCTGCACAGAGGACAGACAGAATGTAGATAGGCAACAGGTTATGCATTAGGATGAATGTTTTGAAGGATAGAAGTCTGAAACTGAAATGTATGCCATTACTACATGACAGCAGTCCCAATGACATGGCCAAAAAAATCATAGTCTACAGTTAATATAATAATATCATATTAATATCCAGTAGGAGATACATAAAAACATACAGCTCAAACACCAAGAACAAGATAGTGTAGTACTCAAAGTCCCAGCTTTGCATGCAGGAGTGCATGGTTCAAGTACTACAGTAGGCAATCTAATTTTACACGGAAAAGCAGTGTTAAAGTACTAATTTAATAATACAAAATGTGTTAAATTATTTTTGTCAACCAGTGCACTGCAGCTGGTGTAACATGCAAGTGTGAGTGCATATAACATGTCATACTACCCTTGCATTAAATAAACAACAAAAAAGTGATACTACCCATGTATACCCAAGTGTCCCATACAGTATATTCACACCCCTTGCTACTGTAATGACAACACATAGAAATATGTTATGTACAGGAAATTAAATACACTTATTAAATGATGTCATTACTCTGCTATTTTATGAGACTGGAATGCGAGCAATGGTTACCAGGGCTGAGCTATGCTTAGCAGGTTTAAGCATTGCTTAAATGTGAATGCTAAGCAGATTTGCACACTGGGAAGCATCGCTAAGTTAAGCATAAATGGTGTAAGTGCCTATTCGTTTAACTGTACATTAGCACCACTTACTGTCATGCAAACTAGTGCAAACCCACTTAATGCCACTCAAAACTGCCTTAATCACTCTGTATCCAGCAGCCCTTGTTATGTCTAGCAAAAAAATAAAAAAACCCTTCCAGGTCTTGAAACCAGAGCCCTGTACACTACAGCAACAGCAATGGACCACTAAGCCATCAGAGCTGCAAGCATTTTGGATGTTTTTTCAAACATACCATGCATTACAGCCAGTTTACAATAAGGAAGAGACACTGTGCAATCAGGAAGGATTGGTATCTGCAAATATATATATATATATATATATATATATATATATATATATATATATATATATATATATAAAGAAACATATACATATATAGAGAGAGAGAGATAGACAGATAGATATGTATGGAGATACATATATGTGTATAACAATATGTAGATATATTACCAATAAATACTGAGGTGTATGTGTGTATGTATATATATATATATATATATATATATATATATATATATATATATACAGATTCCTGTTACAAGAATGAAAGTTCACTACTTTGAACTTGTAATAGGAAGCCTCACTACTGCAAAAGTTCACTTTAACGAACATGGACTTTTGCATAAGTGCACTTCACTGAAAACACCGCAGCACAGTGGACGACATAAAAAAACAAGTTATGTCCTCCACTATGGTGCGATAGTCACAGACCTTAGGGTTAGGGCACGGGTTAGGGTAAGGGGATAGTTAGTAAAGCTATCCCCTTACCCTAACCTATGCCCTAACCCTAAGTGTCACGACTATCGCACCATAGTGGAGGACATTGCTATGTCCTTCACTGCACTGCAGTCATCACGGACCTTAGGGCACGGGTCATGGTAAGGGGATAGCCCTATGGGCTATCCCCTTACTATGACCCGTGCCCTAACCCTAAGGTCTGTCAGTACTGCACGGACATTCAGTACAACACACGTTCGTTGTACTGAACTTCGCTTAAGTGCACTTTTGATTAAGTGCACTTTCTCTGCAGTGAGCATACCATGCACTATTTCGAATTAGTGAAAATTCGATTTAGTGTATGGAACCCATATATACATATATATGTAGAAAAAAAAAAAAAAAAAAATATATATATATATATATATATATATGTGTGTGTGTGTGTGTGTGTGTGTGTAGGAAATATATATATATATATATATATATATATATATATATATATATATATATATGTGCATACATGTCTCAAATTGCCCATACAAACATAATGATGCTGGTAGACCACCCAGAACTGGGGCAGCATGCAGAGATGAATACAAGAGGACCCATGACACTCGCATCTACCCCCAACCCCACAGTCCAAATAATAAGTGAACAGTACGTTGCTATAAAATCATGATAGGTCATATACAATGGCCAGACATACAACAACCTCTTAGCAAAATGACTAAAATGACTAAAGATAATAAAGAGGAATACAACCAGCTAGTAATTCACACAAGTTTATAATACTCTGATGTCTTGGTCAAAGCCTTCAAGGAGTAAAACATTACAAGAAATGCTTGCCTTACATACAAGAAACAATTAAAACACTTAATTAGATTTAAGTACACAGCCTCCAATTATACTCCTCATTTAACCCCCTAGGGGATAAAGTATCACATTTAAAAATATAAATTGATTCTGTACATTACAATTGTTCTTTTATGAATGTTTCATCAAACCGAGAAACAGACTATTTCCAAAACAGTACCTTGTAATCCACTACTGTCCCCATGGTGAAATGTATTCAAATGTACAGCTATAGAACTGCCTTCTTTCTTATCAGTAATATGTCTCACATGTTATAACAGCATACTTTTTAAAACACGTATTACTCTCCCCCACATAAAGTATGTTACAAGGGCATCTAAGAGCATTCTCTATATACTGACCTCTTGAATATATAAACTTCCACATGTTTTCCAGCCTTTCCCCTCAGTAGGAATGACAGCACTAAATAATAGACCATATACCTATCAAACTCCTACTGTATGACATCTGGACAAAGCCTGACATAATTGGGGGACAGAGGCCCAAACACATGGCCATACTTGAAATATTGCTGTTATTCAATGAAAATGCTGCAGGTTTTACCGGGTTTGTTGTAACTTATCTTTTCTGAGGGATATAAAGTCAGAAACACAAATGGATGTTAGCATTTATGGATTGCAATCACCAGAGTATGTTACTGATTTGCCAAGGACACCTGTCTGGGGAACAGACCAAACATAACAGGCAAACCTCTGGCCATTATGTAGATAACCCTACAGCTAAGAGCTATGCAGACACAGAACTTTGTCAGACTGAAACCCATGCAGTAGTAGCTTGTTCAGACAAACCCTGTTAAACTAGCTGTATTCAAAACATATAACAGCAATACTCACATTCTGCCCCTAAGTCTTGAACCTTCTCCACCATTTAGTTGGCTTGTCTCCACAAGTCTTGTAAGAGGTGTTAGCTCACACAACTCCAGGATGTCTTCCTCACAGGTAAGGGAAAGGGCCAGTGCCCACATGGAGTACTCAATTATAGGTGTGTGTTGCCATGACATTGGCTATTTGAATAGCTACACAGCTGCTCTGCATGCAGTTAGCAACTGGGAAACAAATTGGTGCACAGGCCATCACATGGCTATGAGCATTACCTACAAAAGACAAGCTGCCATCTATTCAAAACACCTCTGTCATAGACAGTTAATTACTTCAAAGCTGATCCAGTTTGAAGAAATAAAAAGGTATATCTTTGAAAAATCCAGAATAAAGGTATATGAAACAAGTAAGCATGTAATTGAATGCAGTCAGTGGTCTGTAATAATGGAAAATAGGGGTTTGAAAGAATATGTTTCTCAAAAAGACTTGCTATACTGATGTACTGATGAACAGCACTGATGGCAATAGCATGTCACTGTGTCTGTAGTGACATAGATCATGGCTCAGGCCCCTGAATCACACCAGAAAAGGACAGCTGACATTTGGCAACTACTGGAGTGTCTGTCAAACACCACTGACTGTGCCACTGCTAGGCTAGCTACTGGGATGTTGTACATATCCATATGTTACCTGTGCATATAACTATGATACATATTTTCTCTTGTAAGTATAACAGAACTACACAGTGCATGTGCAGAGTAATGTACTGTTGCAAAAGTGTGTGTTGAAATACATGTGATATAGTGAGTTCATTCCATTCAACTGTACAGTCTTATAAGCACATGTGTGCATGATATCTGTAGTCACTTACACATAGACTTGTGTTATGTTAGGCAAACCATTGTCAAGTCTGTTAACAATGACACTGTAACATAATAGCCTAGATATGAATGTGGGACATCATCCAGGTTAGCACTGTGATAGCAAAGCCTACTGTGCAATCAAGTTAATTATCTATGTTTGTAAATAAGCTGTGCATGTTTTACTTGTGTGTAATATTAGTTTCAGTACATACAATAGACATAAATGTTTACAGGTACTGGTTGTTGCATTGGCATGACAGTGATATGGGTAGTAGAATAGGCATGATTATCAGGCTGTAATCAGAGAAGTGTGCAACTGTGTTATGACCCTCTGTCCATGCCTACCACAAACAGCTATCTGAACACCTACATACAGTGGATATCAAGAGTGTACACACCCCTGTTGAAATGCCAAGTTTGTGTACTGTACAAAGTGAGACCACAGAAACCCTTGTCAAAATGTTTCCCACTTTGAATGTGACCCATAATCTGTACAATTCTATTGACAAACAAACAAATCTGTTAGGGGAGAAAATATAAAACATAAGAAATGTACTATAAACTGGTTGCATACATGTGCACACACACATAAATCACTACTTGTTAGATGCACCTCTTGCAGTAATCAAGAAATGTAAACTATAACTGGTTGCATACATGAAAAGACATTTCAGCT
>NC_056744.1:1381366573-1381387191 GCF_019279795.1 Protopterus annectens | reverse complement strand
AAGAGGCAAGATCTGCCCTTAACAAAGCCAAATTGGGTAGGGTCCAGTGTCTGGAGGCTCCCAATGTCTTTGTTTTTGAGTTCCATGATAATACGCTCCATAGCTTTACAGACCAGACTAGTCAGGCTTATGGGGCGATAGTTTCTGGGGTCCATTGTGGCACCACCTTTATGGAGTGGGACCACTGTAGCAGTACGCTATTCTTTGGGTACATATCCTGCAGTAAGGCTAAGATTGAACAGTGACTTAATGTGAGGGTTCAGTTCTTCTTGGAGCTCATGTAAGACACAGCCTGGGACACCGTCCGGTCCCATAGATGCTGTGTTTTTTGCTTTGGAGAGGGCAGCTTTCACCTGTGCATCTGTGATGTCAGGGAGGTTACATTCAGTTGGGATAGGCATTTGCTCCTTTGGGGGGGGGAGAAGTTTGCACTGAATCTGTCTGCCAGGATGTTGGCTATGTCTGTAGGTTTGGTATATTTTGTACCGTTATGCAACAATTCAGAGCATATCTGGGAGTTTCCTCCCATGTTCCTGACATAACTAAAGAAGGCCTTGTGATTATCTTTAGTGTCTAGGGCAATTTTTCTTTCAAAACTGGCCTTTGATGATTTTATGAGGGATCAAAGTTTCTTGCTAATACTGATCAGAGATGCCTTCCCATTTTGGGATTTTGCTCTGTCATGTAGTAGCTTCCTCCTTCTGTTGTATAGCTTATTTATTGCCGGGGTCCACCAGACCGGTCTCCTGTTTTTGGAGGAGGGAGTCTTGGTTTTATTTGGGATAGCACGATCCATGCATTCCTGCAGGTGTTCATAGAATGCATTTGTAAAGGATTCTGCGGATTGGGCTGTATTATCCTCTGGCCCAGGGGCTTTGAAGGATTCCACCTCAGTCTTGAGAAGTGCAAATTTGGCTTTTGAGAAATTCTTTACAGTGATTTTCTTGGCTGGGGGTGGGGACGGGATATGGATGTCCAGGGAAATTTGTTTATGGTCTGATCTTACCAATGAGGGGTTTACCTCTGGTGTGGAACATAGAGTCCCCATGTTGGTGATGACCAGGTCCAATATGTTGTTCCCTCTTGTGGGAGTGGTGACCAGTTGTTCCATTGTATTAGAGTTTATAAATTCAAGGAACCATTGGGCGAGGGTGTTTGGGCTTGAGGAGTTTTCCCAGTCAATGTTTGGGTAGTTGAAGTCACCCAATAACATAGTGTTTGGAGAGACCTTCATATTCTCCAGTGTTCTCAGGAATGCCAAGTGGGGTTGCTGTAATAGGGAGGGTGTTCTGTAGCAGGCTACAAACTGAAAGACAGTTTTGCCCACTGTTAGTTGCACATGGATGGTTTCTGATGCTTTGTGCAGTGCCACTAACCTGGAGGTGTAGGTATCTTTGATGAATATAGATACTCCCCCTCCTTTTGTGCTTCGGTCCAAGTTTTGGGGCCGAAACGCATGGTATGAGTTATAACCTGGTAGTGCTGGGGTGCTCTCAGGAGCCCTGAACCAGGTTTCTGTTACTGAACAGACATCAATTTTCTCCATACTGAGGAGAGTCTCGAGTGTGTGCATCTTGAGGTTTAGACTTCTGACATTGAGTAGCATTACCTTTAGTTTTTTTATCCTTGGGTTGTCTATGGAGGTGGGTTTGTCCTTTGAGCCTTGCCTAAAAAGGCACTATGGGGCTGGCAAGAGCCTTGGCCAGTATACGAAAGCCTAAGGGTGACAGATGTAAGCTGCAGATGTGCACTTATGTGCATTACCAAACCCCAGCAGCAGCAGCACTACAATGTAATGTTTGGCCATAGTCAGGAACATCTGCAGGAGAGGACCATCCTGTGGAATGACCTAGTCCACAGGATAAACGATGTCGGCCTGCACACAAGAATGTATGAGCAGGTTCAGCATCATGCAACTGACCTCCTACATAATGCCCACGAAGGGCTGCTGCCATAGCCAGGGAAGCAACACCCACAGGTGGGGGCCCACTCATACAGGCCCCACTGACAGCACAAGAACAGCTCCTTGCCAGCCTTGAGGCACCCACCCCAAGAAAACAAGATATCCATGAATCCAGTATCATGGTTGTGGGTGCGCCAAACACAATGGATAAGGAGCATGCAGGTAAGGCCCTATTGCACATTACTAGAGTACTTTAGCGTACATAACTTGTATTTGTAGAGTATCTACATGCATATGTCAGAAAAGACAGTTGTGGACAGGGTTTGGTAATGCACATAAGTGCACATCTATGGTGATGGGCAGCATATTTTGTACTATTGGGGGTTGGATTGTTAATGTGCAGAAATGTTGCTTCCCCCTGTACCAAAGCCACATGTTGACAGTACCTCTGTCCCACACCTATTTAGCTTTCTCTGGTCTACTGGGACAGCAGCCTGTAGCTGGTGAGTGTGTAATTGTTTTGTTGTGCTTTGCCAATACACACCTAGCCATATTGCTTGATGTCCATGTTCACTTGTGGTGGCACTAAATGCAGTGGATCACAGTGGTCACCACTGGAGCCTATCTGAGGGGTACTGTAACATTCCTACAGCATATCTCACAACCTGTCAGTGCAAGACATCTGGACACAGACCAATAAACTGGGGGGACAAATGGGCTATGGTACGGATATGTATGGAACATTAATCCTATACAGTGGATACCACAGTGTACACACCCCTGTCAGGATGCCATGTGTTTCTAATATATACAATGAGAGACCACAATATTACATTCCACACCTTTTCCAACCTGTAATGTGACCATAACATGAACAATTAACTTGTAAAACCAAACAATATGTGAGGCCAGCAAATATGGGGTATACAAACCTTACAATATGATGGATGCATATGTGTGCACACCCTCCAGATAACATATTGTGGGAGCAGCTTGTGGTGTACTGACAGCATTCACTTTGCTTGGGTACACACCTGCCATCAGGTACAGGGACTCAATCTAACAACAAATAATGGCCCACTGTCAGAGCAGTGTATTCATGACATTTGCTCAGTTGCCTGTACCAGAAGCAGACGTGGCTTGCACACATCTTACAAAGCAGCATAGGGATCTCATATTTGAAATGTATCGGTCAGGTGTAGGGTACACCAAAATTACCACAGCATTGCATATATCATGGAACACAGTGGCGACAGTCATCAAAATGTGGATTAAACATGAGACAACAGTGCTGTTGAAAAGAATCAGATGTCCTTCCAAAACAGATGACAAGATATGTTGAAAAGTGGTCAGGGAGGCTGCCAGGAGGCATGCAGCAACACTGAGGGACTTGCAGGACTCTCTGGCAAGTATGATTTCTGTAGTACATGTGGCAACAATTGTCTGAATTCTGCAAAAGTCTAGCCTATGGGGAGGTGTCAGTAGATAGAAGCATTTACCCACACCATAACATCAAGTCTCCCAAAGACATGTGCTGCAATGTGTAATGGTGTCATAAAACCAAGGTTCAAACCTACAGACAGTATTCCTAAAGCTACGTGTGGTGCACAAGCAACACCTCACTTCACCTGAGAACCACCATCCACATGTTGAAGCCTGATGGTGGCAGTGTCCAGCATTAAGGTTGCTGTTTGTTAGCTGGAACTAGGCCTGCAGTCATGGTGAAGGGAATTCTGAATAGTTACAAATAACACTCACACATGTGCCAAAGCCGTCAAGCATCTGCAATACACCTGAGGATGGAGAGGGGTTTCAGCTTCCAACATGACAATGAACCAAAGCATACCTCCAAAGCTAGCTAAGAATGGCTCTATCTGAACACAATCAAGGTTATTAATTAGGTCAGACAAAGTCCAGACTCAACACCAATAGTAAACCCCCAGTCTGACCTCCAAGGGCTGTGCACATGAGCTGGCCTTGCAATCTAACAGAGTTGGGAGACCTTTGTAAGGAAGACTGTCCAAATAATGCCAAGGCAAGATGTGCCATGCTATTATACCCATTCCCAGGAAGAGCAACTGCTGTAGACCAATCATTGGTTTAAGGGTGTTCATAGCTATGCAACCACAATATTTTATGCATCTCATTCAGTATCTTCACAACTAACACATTTGTTTGTGTTTTGATTGGATTGCACAGGTCATATGTCACGTATAAGGTGTGTAATGTTTTCAAATGCAGTAATATGGTCTCATTTTATATCATAAAAGAAGCTGGTGTGTATGCTTATCATATCCATGTTATGCTAAGAAGGTCATTGGTGTAACAGGATGTAATTGCACATAGATTCACTGCTGATGATGAGAGTGCAAATCAAATGTATGTCATTGATTGGTGACATCAGTCCTCATATCATCCCAATTATGTGCCAGACAAACACATAGGGGTTGTGAGGAACAGAGCAAACATAACTACCAGACATCTACACATTCAACAATAATTTGTACAGTTGTGAGGTGTGGTCTACAGTAGATGCCAGTGTGCTATGCAGGTGCAAAGCCATAATGTGCACATGGGTGCAGTGTGTGCTAGGGGGAGAGATGTCACCTACTAACATGACTCGTATCACAGAAATATAGAATGTTTGTAACAAGGTTTAAGAATGGTTGCAATGCATGATGTTGAGGGCCATGTGTCATGCATGTTGTGATACCTGTGCACTGGCCCAGCAATCAAGGACCCTCAATCCTCACCACTAACACCAGTGGGGGGCATCAATATAGGGAAAGGATAATAAATACACACACAGTAAATTACAATTTCCCTTAAGAGCACACAGTGATCACAGTCAGTCTGGGGCTGGTTTCTCCCTTTCTCTCCAGGTCCCCAATAAGACTCCCCACTGGCACAGCTATAGGGTCCAGATCTCAGCCTAGTGGGCAAGCTAAAACCTCCAGCACCCTCTTTGTCTAACCAGTGCTTCGTGTGCCTGCCCAAGTAGCTCACACACACACACACACACACACACACACACACACACACACACACACACACACACACACAGTTACACACACACTTTGAGATAAGAGTTATATACAACCACACATACACTCCTCGGGAAGGCTGGGACAGGTTCTCCAGCTGTGCCCCTTTTACTCAGACTATACGGTAGAAATCGCTGCCACCAACCACTAATATTTATCATCTACCAAAATGCCCTCATGAAAGGGTGTACAATTATTACTGTGCAATATTATTATCCAAATGGTAAGTGCAACTGAACAGTCAGGACTTATTTGGAGTGGTTTGGCCAGTATCACTATATACATGCAATGTACTCTTAGAAGTTAAATTATCTCTACACAAAACAGCCCCAGTTGATAGATTTAAAAATATTTAATAATAAATAATAAAAAACACAAGACAATACTTCTTACTACACAGTGCTAGTCTAGAGTTCAGACACAGGAAAATGCATAAAATAATACAGTATAATAGTTCTGAAATCACTACAGAAAACAACTGTCTAATTTCCTATTTCCTAGCTATTTCTAACAGAAAACACAGCTCTAAAATAAACTTACATATAGAGTACAGCCAGTGCTGGTGATGTTGGATGTTCTCAAGAAAAATGCTCCATGCTCTCATTCTTTCTGTCCTTAAATTGATAACACAGTACCACTGATTCATTTCAGATTATATCATTTCTTTCTGGTTCCCAGGATAACAGAATTCAGAGGTTAATATCCCTTTTGATCTTGCCACTGGTCAGGAAACCAGAGCAATAAAATAAATTATACATGTAAATTCTAGCCATTAACTCTGGCCTCAAAACAATAGGCAGAATGCCCCCTCTAGACATCTCGCATCTGAGTTTTAGATCAACGAATTTCACAATGCTTGACTTATCAGCTTTGTTACAGCAGAGTGCACTGTTGTTACATTTTTGCAGTTCCACATCTAGCAGAATTTTCTTCCATTTAGGAGAACAAGCCTGTGGCTTATATTAATATTTACAAATGACAGAATTATCTAAAAAATTAATCCCTGTACTAGATACTCCATCCCTTGACTGGTTTCAAGCTTACCTCACTGGGAGACCATCATCCCAGACCCCTATACAAAGCTATTTAGAGTAAAACATTGACAATAAACTCAGATTTGATATACATATCGCCTCTCCTGTCCTTACTCACCTTAACAAATCTGATCTGGCCAAGCTCTCATCCTGCTATAAACAGAACACCACACACTACTACTGAAAAAAATGGATGGATGGATAGAATTCACCTTCTCTTCCAGTCCCCAACTCAATAGAGGCCTCAAAAAATCCTTAAACAACCTGAGAATACCCCAGCACTAAAAACTTAATGACTCCAAACAGACTCCTTGTCCAAACAACTAAATCTCTCAACTCACATGTCCTTGCTCAAACCCAGACTAGCTTCTGTGCCATTAACTAAAAAATAAAACACTAACTAAATAATATAAGTACTTTGTAACTGTGATAAAGAAATATGTATCCTGTCTAACTCTATGTCATTATACGTTAAGTTCTTTCAGCTCATTTACTGTACCTAATTATCAATGTAACTCTGTGGACATGTATACAGTCGGACCATCCCGGTTAACAAATGTAAAATAAAATAAATAATAAAAATAAATAAAATTCTATCTAGCTAGGCTAGCAGCCTTTACCTATCTTTACACATCTTCCTCCCTGGAGAACTCAAGCTAGTTTTTCAAGTGACCCTTGAGAAACGTTGCTTGAGAGAGTTAGGTCTATCTGAGTATACTTTACCCCATCCCCTGTCTTGAGAGCCCATCTGCATTGGCATTGCTAATCCCACTACAGTGCTGCACTGACATATCATATGCTTGCAACCCTAGGCTCCATCTTAGCAACTTGGCATTTTGCTGGCTGGCTCTGTTTAACCATGTTAGGGGATTGTGATCTGTCATTACAGTGAATTTTCTTCCATACAGATAAGGCTGAAGTTTCTGCAGTGCCCACACTATGGCTAGACATTCCTTTTCTACAGCTGCATAGCATTATTCACTGGGTTGGAACCTACAACTGAGATACACCACTGGGTGCTCTTCTCCCCCTGAAGAAATCTGGCTAAGTACAGCCCCCACCCCATGGTTTGAAGCATCCACCTGCACAACAAATTCTTTGCTGTAATCTGGACTGGCTAACACAGTGGGGTCCTCCCAAAGCTTCTTTAAGCTTCTGGAATTCCTGCTCACATGCTGGGGTCCACACTACCTTATCTGGCCTGTTGTTCCTTGTCAGGTATGTGAGAGGAGCAGCTATGGTACTATAACTGGGGTTGAACTTTCTATAGTATCCTGCTTTCCCTAAGAATGTCCTTACCTGATTTTTGGTAACAGGTGCAGGCCATGCCTGAATGGCTTCTACTTTGGCAGGTTCTGGCCTGATCTTACCACTCCCCACTCTATGTCCCAGGTGGGAGGCCGCTGCCATACCCACCTGACATTTGCTGGGCTTAATGGTCAAACTTGCTCTCTGTGTTCTGCTCAGCACCTCCCCAACATTTTGAAGGTGCTCCTGCCAGGAATGGCTGTAGATGGCAATATCATCTAGGTAAGCAAGGGCAAACCCTCTTGCTCCTGCTAGGATATGCTCTACCAGCCTCTGGAAAATCACTGGGCCATTTTACATCCCAAAGCACATCTTTGTAAACTCATACAAGCCAAAAGGAGTCACAAAGGCTGACATCTCTCTAGAACTGGGAGGCAATGGCACCTACCAGTAACCCTTGGTAAGATCAATGGTTGTAAGATACTTAGCCCCACCCAGCTGCTCTAGGGTCTCGACTGTCCTAGGCATGGGGTAAGCACCTGGCTCTGTGTGAATATTTAATTTCCTGTAGTTCACACAGAACCTGGTGCTGCCATTCATCCTTGGCACCAGCACCACTGGGGAGGCCCAGGGACTGTTGGACTCTTGATTTACCACTACTTGCAATATTACCTGTATCTCCTCCCTCAGCGTCTGTTTGATTCTCTCAGGTACCATATAAGGGGCCTGCATAATAGGCCTTTGGGGTCCTGTATCCACCTGCTGCTGCACCAGGTGGGTGCACTCTGGTTTCCCAGTGAATATGTCCCCAGACTCCTGTAACACTGCTTGAATTTCTCGAATCTGGGTAGGAGATAGCAGCTGGGACATTGCTACCCCTTCTACTGAGGTGTCAGTTCGAGCCTCACTGAGATCAGTCACCAGATCTCCCTCAGACTCCTCCTGCAATCCACTGCAAATGCTCAGCACAAGGGCCTCCCTATCATGGTAAGGTTTCATCATGTTAACATGGTACAATTTGTGCCCCTGACTCCTGCCTAGTAGTTCCACCATGTAGTTAACATCACTTATCTTTCTTACCACCTTGTAGGGTGTCTCCCAAGCTGATTGCAGCTTTTTGCATCTGACAGGAATGAGAACCATTACTGGCTGCCCTACAGCATACTCTCTAGCTTGAGCATTCCTGTCATACCATACCTTTTTCTGTTGTTGGGCTTCTGCCAGGTTCTCCTGGTCCAAGCCCATGAGTTCCCTGAGTCTTGTCCTGAGTTTTATGACATATGCCACAACAGACTCCTTATGAGGTTCACACTCACCTTCTCACTCATCTCGAATTAAATCTAGAGGTCCCCTTACCCTATGCCCATACAGCAACTCAAAGGGTGAAAACCCTGTGGATTCATGGGGAACCTCTCTTTAAGCAAACAACAGATGGGGCAAATATTTGTCCCACTCTCTCTTAAACTGGTCTGCAAATGTCCATAGCATGGACTTGATTGTAGTTTTTAACCTCTCAACAAGACCATTTGTCTGGGGATGGTAGGGGGTAGTCCTCAGGTGCTTCACCCCACAGTACTTCCACAGACAAGCCAGCAGGTCTGACATGAAACTGGCACCTCTGTCAGTCAGTATTTCTTTTGGGAAACCTACCCTGCTAAATATCTCTAAAAAAGCATTTGCCACATTCTCTGCCTTAATGCAGGACAGAGCCACTACCTCAGGGTATCATGTAGCATAATCCACTACCACTAGAATATACTTTTTTCCCAGTGGAACTTGGGGTATTCAGGGGCCCCACAATATCCATAGCTACCCTCTGAAATGGCTCCTCAATCACAGGCAAAGGCATCAAAGGAGCTCTCACCTTGTCTCCTGCCTTGCCTACCTTTTGGCACTGCTCAAAGGTCTTGCAGTATCCTGATATATCTCTGGAAATTCCAGGCTAATATAAGTTCTGCATAATACATCTCTTTGTACATTTTATGCCCATATGACCTGCAAAAGGAATATCATGGACTATGGCTAGAAGTGTGAGATGGTAGGCTCTAGGCACTACTAACTGCTGTACCCTCTCACCTTCTAGCCCTCCCTCAGGGGTCCACTCTCTATACAGTAATGCTTTGTCCAAGTATACAGATTCCCCCTTCCCTTGAGCATCAGGTCCCTCGCAAGCTACCTGCCTCAGGCCTTGCAATGTAGGGTCTGAGAGCTGAGCCTGTCTCAATTCTCTCTTTGTAGCCGTTCCTAGCTCCCTTTCCACAGGAAGTCTGGCATCCTCTGACAGTGGTGCCTCACTGTCAGCCTGGTTACTACTGCTCACCTCTACCTTTGCAGACACTCTGTCCAAGGGAACATCAGTACCCACAAGCAGCTGTGGTTCACCTTCAGTCTCACTGCTACAGCGTAGCTTCCTCCCTGAAGTAACCACCTCACCAGACCTGGCTTCAAGTATGCGGTCTGTCTGGGTCTCCCCCAGGCTACCAGACCCACATGTTTGTCTCCATGCCTGACTGTGTGTAACTGCATAAGCACATACATGGTACTGCCTCATCCAAATCCTTCCATATCAGGACATCTGCTGGATGGTAGTTTGTTACCCTTGTTGTCTCAAGACAACCTACTATTGGCATTTTGTCTTTCCCACTTACTGGCTCTCTCAACTTTTGTTCCCCATTTTGCCTCCATGGGCATCTGTATGCCACATGGCCCCACTGGTTGCATTCAAAACATTTAACCCTAGGTCCTGGATGTGTTCCTGGACTAGTGGCTTCCCCTGCTACTGACAGATTCTGTTGAGGCAGTCTGTGCTGCCTACCATGGGTTCCTTTAGACCCATGAGCAGTATTGGGGGTCCTTTTCCTGTGCAGGGATGCCCTGCTTGCTAAGTATAGGTCTCCCTTCTTTCCCAACTCATCTGAAGTAGCACCTTGTCTATCAGCTAACCAGATCCTCATGTCCTCAGGCAAAGTGCTAAGGGCTTATTCCCTCACCATAAGGTGTGCCAGTCCTTCAAAAGTAAAAATAATAAACTCGGTGATAAACCAAACTGTGCTTTAATGCAGAAATTCAGTAAAAATCCAGTAAGCACTTTTGTCTTTTTAAACACAAGACTTCTTCAGACTGAATTAAAACCTCTCACTTCATTCATTAAATACTAAAAGATATCATCACATGACATTCCCAATTAATGTCTTAACCCTTTCTTTCTCAAATAGGCTACAAATTCTTCTCTGTTGTTTAGCCCAGGGGGGTAGCAGGCATTCAACTTAACCTGCCATGTATATTCCAACCATCCCAACTCCTCCTCAGCATTCAACTTGATCTCATAGTCAGCAATATTTCCCAAAACCAAAAATTTAAAATTGATTTTACAACCCCCCCATTTTATAATGTTTACCTAAAGCATTAGCTTCATTGCCAGTTTCCACAGCTCTTTTGTGTTCATACATTCTTTTGAACAGCTCCCTACTAGTACGGCCAACATAGAATGCAGTAGTGAAAGGAACCACAGATACAGTTTGGTTCAATATAACAAATATCCATAAAATAGAATGGCAGAAACAGTATTACATTATACTATATAAATAAAAAAAATTAGTCATTTCATAGCACTCCATTTGTAGTACAGACATAACTTGCCTATGCAATGTCATATTTTCAGAAACTATGTATAGATTTATGAATATTTGATTGAGAGGTAGACTTAATCATCAGAGAAGGTATCCATAGGGGTAGTGTATAAAGAGAATTCATGAAATAAAGCACAACAGATGAAACATAGTGGTATATCCAGATATGTTTAGAGCTATATACAGGGGTGTCTTGATTCTGGGAAGAGGAAATGCTAATATGCAATGTACTTTAATCATTATCCCTAAAACACTTGCATTTTGCTTCATTATGTAGAAACCCAGAGTGCCTGTTTGACTCCCAGGTGACTAGTTTCTGATTTCACTGTTGTTGGAAGTTTACTCCACATTGCATGGTCTAGTCTGAAAAAGTTTTTTCCCCCTATGGTAGTTTTAGATGGGGTCTGCTTAAGATTAGAATGTTTTCTTGGAAATCTCTTAGAGTGTAGACCTTTTCCATTACTGGCAGCTTTCTTCTCAGGAGTGGTTAGTAACCTTAATTTAATACTTTGCATATTAGTGTACCTAATAAAGTAGATCTTGCTGTCATAGGTAGCCAGTTTAGTTTCTTTAGTATAACACAGTGGTGTGCCCATGAATCCGTCATCAGAGCAAATTTTCAAATTATTTTCTCTATTTGCAATATTTGCATATTACATACCAAGTTAAATACTAGAAGTCAAATGCCATAACAAAGTTTTGGAAGTAGAACATGTTTAGCAAGAGCAAGCCAGGATTCTGTTGGGACTAGAGGACTGATTTTGTAGAAGAGCTTTAATTGGGAAAGGACTTTGTAACAATTAAATCAGTATTTGATGAGAGATAAATAGCTAGGTCTAGAGTGATGTGTAGATGTTATTTATAATGTATGGAATGGTATTGTTGTGCATGTCATAAGTGGCAAAGATAGGCAGGATAAGAAGCTTGTAATCACAGGCAAAAGGAATGCCTAGTCTTAAGCTTGGGAAGACTATTCACAGTATTCTTGGAAGACTTGAGGTCCTTGTTGTATAGCAGTGTTAGTATATCTAAAGATTTTTTTCTTCTAGTTTTTCCATTCAAACAATAATTCCTCGATCGTCAGCTTCCTGAAAATCAGTTCACCGACAACGCTGACATTTCTTAATGCACGCACGTTCCTCCTTACAGCAGACTGTCGAACTGCGAAGTAACTTTTTTTTTTTTTTCTTCAAAGTGTCCTGGCCAGTCTGCAGCTGTAAGTGGGAGGGCGCTCAACCCCTCCCCCATAGTTCCGGTTTCCAGTTACACTTCAGCAGGGCGCCGAGAAGAGCGCAAACTTTGTTAATTAAAATAAATAAAAACTGCGCCCTTTAAGAGGCTGGCCTTTACGGTACCCTAGGCAGTCGCCTAGTTTGTCTATGCCTAAGGCCGGCTGTGATACCAGTTTTTATACCTTGTAATATACCAGTTTCCAGGTTACCTAATACACTGCCCAACCATCCAAAATGTGTCCAATTTTAGAACTGTTGTCCAAATATCGGGACCTCTGCTCCATGACATTGGACAACTTTTCCTGTTCATTATGGTAGTCAGTAATACAAGAACAACAATGATTTTTATGAGGGCACATGACCCCCCTTTTCTAGCAGGCATTATATCGTGTGCCAATTGGTTCTGTAACACTACAGTTCATATTGCAGTCATTTTTCCATTTGTCACTGTGATGAGATATGAAGTAAGGTTAGCTACCTCCTGAAGAATTTGAGCAAGCGTGGTGATTTCAAACATTGTCCTTTGCACTCCATTCCCAGGAGCTAACTGAAAATACTTGCTCTGTCCAGTGGAGTACTCGCTTATTTCTCAGCCTACCTGCTGGTGGGTGTTTGAAATGTTGAATAGCAGGAGTAATACAGCCTACACAGCAACATCCAGACCAGTTTGTGGGTAACCAGGGGTAGGCATGATCACTACAAATGTAGTAACGATCCTCTGTCATGCCCAAGCCACGTCCCCAGTCATAGTATCTTAACTGTAAAGAGTTCAACACACTTTCATGTCTAGTGTCATTGTATTTACTGTTTCCCACTGGCACAGTCCCATTTCTGGCATAACATATGTGTCCATGATTTGTGGTGGCAAGCTGAAGAGAAACATCCTTTAAAAATTAATCAGATTACACCAGATTAGATCAGTGTCACTAAGTTCTTTCTCAAATGTTACATGTGATGCAGGAAATGGAATTATGGGAATCCCTGCCTTAGAATGTTGAGGTATATGTGAACATACACAGCAGTTTGTCACAGTGTACTGCTGAAGAACCAAAAGGAAACTGATTTTCTCCAGACCAGGTTATTACAGGAAACAACAACTAAAACAGAGTAACAGTACCTGTTGTATTGGGATTCATCTTGGGGTGCTGTTTTAGTTGAAATTTTTTTCCTTATACATTTCACTAGGCAGATGATTTATCCTTCACACTTCAATTTTCTTTTGCCAACATTGATGATTCATCTGGAACACACAACAGGTCTTCTTACAGTGGGATGAGTGAGTTCAGGATGTTTGTCTTGCACAGTGGACTGCAGTCAGTATGGTGAGAATTACAAGGTAAAGGACCTTTTCACCTCTGGCTCAAACCATTCGTTCTTTGGAAGGTTTTCACATAAACCCAGTCACCCAGTTGCAGTTGGTGTCAGGGCTAGTCAGGTGGTGGAGGAAGAGATACTGCTGTAAGAATCAATATTTTCTTTTTATTATCCATTAGAGTTAATATTTTCATTTGACACAGGGGAGCAAATGGAAGGGCTATGGGTCTTCCCATTAATTTCTCATAGGGTCTCAATTTCCTTGTAGAATTCAAAGTGTCTTTTGCCATTTAAATCTAGTTTAGTACAAATCTTAGAAGAAAAAAACATTTTTTTTTTAATTTTTAAAAGGGTCATATTAACCCTCTCTACTAGTCCAGATGACTGTGGATGGTTGGGACAGTGAAGACTCAGCTTAAAAAATTTCATAGCTTCATGATCAGGGAATTAAAATGAGTTTCCTGGTTGCCTGATCACTGTTGATATACAAGGTACACCAAAATTATAGAATCTGCTTTGTGCCATGGGTGAACTCTTACCCATGCAATAAGCATACAGATTATTAATAAAACATTTTGTAAATTATGTACTTTAGTCATCCAGACAAAGTCCATCTGTACATTAACAAAATGTCCCTAAGGTGGTGGAAGCTGACATTGTATTCTAAACAATCGCACAGCTATTAATATAGTGAAGTATCAAAGAGGAGACATAAGTGGTACACCAACTTTGGGCAATTTGATTAAATAAAACTGCCTTACCTGCAAGGGCTAGTAAAAGATATGCCCTTCCCAGGTAAGGTAGCAAGGAGGCAGGCATTACCAGTCGGCCATCTGGATGTTGCCATACTCCATCAGAGGATTTAATATATATATCCTTCTTTGAGCCACTTCTGAACTTCTCCCTGTGATGCTTCAGCTTGAAAACTGACACATTTATCAAAATCAGACATGTCATCATTATTAGAGTTTTACAATACCATTACATTAAAAAAATACAATTCTATAATCTGCTTGGTGGCATAATCTGCAAAATTATCTATGCCTTTTTGATGGGCACTCAATGAAAATTTTTAACAGCAAAAAAAAAAAAAAAACACTAGTTTTTGTTAAAATATTATTTTTGTGACCAAATCTTCATCTTGATCAGAAACCATCCACAAATTCAATCTGGCATCGTATATAGGACTGTCTTTTAAGTCCTTTCTAGAAAAAATCAGATTAGTCACACACACAATCATGCTCTTTACCATCCTCAGCAATAGATAACAAGGATGCAGAATTTAAAACAGAACAGCATATTAGAGAAACAGATGGATCAGGAAAAGAAAAAGTGCACATTCATATTTACTTAGACGTGCAGTCAAGAGAGGTTGAGCTTCATTTTAAATAATAAAGATGATTCAGAGTGAGGGATAGCTACTGTAAGATCCTACTCTAAGATATTAAATGACCAAGATAACGGGGTCTATATTAAATTCTCGAAAGCCAACAATGTTGAATCTGACATCGTCAACACTAGAATAGCGAAACTGCAGAACATCGAACAGGTAAACGGAAATCTCTGTAAGGGGAGATTTCCATTTACTTCAATGTAGTGCGGTCTCACAGTTGGTATATTTAAGCAGTACAGGGTGTGGAGGGCACAGGGTGGCTTGCTCCCCTGCCTACACCCTTTAGTTTTTTTTTTGTTGTTTTATTTTTTTTTTTCGAACATTCAATGTTTTAACAGGTAGATCTTTAGTAGTTTGAACTGTTAAATATTTGATGTTCTAATATAGACCCAGATAATGTACCTGAGGTTACCATAGCTGTAATTTTACTGTTGACACTTTGTGTCCTTTTTCCTGCAGGGATAGTTGAAAGATGTAGGGTATCCTGCTAACACTGCTGAAAAGAATCATGTGCTATTAGTAAATAATTTACATATTAGACTAACAGAGACCCACCTGGAAATGTCACATCCTTTAAATATATATGTTTTTAGAATTTGAGAAAATAATGAAAGTGATGCAGTGCATCCTTATGACAACCATGTCCATGTATACTACTGACCCTTATAAGTCAAAGCAAACAGAAACTGACTTTGAGAATGGATAGGTAGAGAAAAGAATGCTGAATTCTGTTACAGAAAAATATTTCACTGTAGAGGGTTATCAACTAAGTTATGTTGCTGGTTTTGGAACCACAGAAAAAGTTGGTAATACTGTGTTGTTTACAGCCCACATATCTGTCAGATACCTATAATTATTTTATTATATATTTTTTATTTTATTTTTACTGGGAGAATAGTATTACAAGGACTTTTAGCTGGCACTATTTATTTCTTGTATCAAAGACTGAATTACAGGTTTGTTTGCTTTTTTTTGTTATGCTTCTGATTTCAGTGGATACTATGGAAGTTTACAGAGGTGTTTTGATGGATTCAGTTTTATTTTTACAGGTTTTGCAGATTTTAATATACTGAGTTCATTAGCATGTTTAATCCATAAATTAGCACGTACATGCTGCAGCAGTTTTGTCTGTATGCCTTCAAAAAGGCTCCTCCCAGCTTTTAAGAATTCTAACACTTCCCCCACTGATTTTGCTGGAACATCTAGATACACCCCTTTTGGTGTACAGCAAATGTTACCACTCAGCTCACACAGAAGATTCACTGGCACAGTTGTACTCAAAGAAAAGAATGCCTTTCTTGCCAATCAGACCTAAAAAATGGGTATAGGTTTTAAAACAGGATATGTAACAGTAGCATTTGTTACACCAACTGCCTTTACTTTGTTCCTATACTGGTATTTAACTGTCTGAATTAACTTTTAATACAGACCTAGTGTTTTCAGTTCCACCAAGAATAGAATTGGCTTTGCATTTATTTCTACTTTAACATAGGGTCCTTTTTGATCCAGTGGCAGCAAAGGGATTAAGATTTATTCTTGTTTCATTACCCTGCCATAGTCAGTACAATGATTTGCAGCACTTAATAAGGACTGTAAGTCTTTTTCCCGCCAGTCTATAAGCACTTGGTTTATTTTATTTTGTACAGGGCTTGCAAACCTGGCACAAAGGCAACTGCAATAGCTGTCTTAGCTTGTTCATTTGGGTCTGGTATTTTTGAATGTTTATCAAACACTGCTTTAAGATGACTCAAATAATCTGCAGGGACTTTCTCTTTATTTTGCCTACATGCCTGACACACTTTTGTAATATACCAATGCTGTCCTTTTATCGATTAGTGCATTTTCTGTGGGAGTGAAATTTATTTTAGCCTTTTCAAGTAACTGTGTTCTTATGTCATTTGAAGCAACTTTCTGAAGCAGCTGGTTTAAATCTGTCAAAGTAGGGTTGTAGTTTTTTTTATTTTAAATTCCACCTTAAACCTTCATGGATTTTTTTTCTTTTAGTTAGAAAACATTTAGACATAGTATGCAAATCAGCATTAGCCCCCCCCCCCATTTTTTTCTCTCGCTCTTTTTTTTTTGTAAAGGTGTCAACAAAAAAATCTTCTGCAGAGGCAATAGCCTCTTGTCATACTATATCATGTGAGCACTTGTGATGAGCCACAGGAGTGTCAAACACTAGTGCTCCTGTTGGAAAGGTAGAAGCTTGTTGAGAATGATAGGAAGAAGAAGAAGAAAGGAAAACCTTTTTGATTACAGATGCTTGTTCTAAAGATAAGCCCCTGGATTTACAAATCTTCCATGCAGGACTAGCTTAGTCCTGCACAGAAGCAGCCATTTAGGAGCAGGACGGCAGCACGCCATGCATATTAATGAAGGTGCACTGCCTGAGCTCCTAATCTTACATGGAGCATGTAAGAGTACAAGGGGTGTGTCTGAGAGCAGAGCTCTCAGAATATACATGCCCCCACAATGAAGAAACCAGAAAGCCCAAAAGAATGAGCAAGACTGCTCATAGGTGTCCGCATATCCCCAACAACATCCCCCCATGTGTACAACAGCAATAGTGAACACAAACAATATAAAGATACCTTTTTATGAGACTGTTTAAATTTAACTGTAAGTGCGTGGGTTTGCCCAATGCTTAGCTGTGGTTAATCCAGCTTAAATGGCTGAAGAGGATAACAAGGAATATATATGCAAATGAAGCAGTATAGCAATAGTGTAGTGGAGCATTCGCGTTATGAACAGGCATTCCCAGTTCAAATCCCACTACAGCACATTCCATTTTCCATGTCAAATTTTAGTTCCATAACCTACTAAATAACACATATTTGTGAACTGGAGTACTGCATTAAATGCAGATGTGAGGTGTCAGTTTCATAATGTTACAAAGTCCACAGGTAATCACATGTGCCCCGTGCAGTATATGTACACAGGAATCATGGATACAAATGGAAGGTAAAATGTGTAATGAATGATAACTCCATACAGCTTCCAAATCCCCCACCTTCCCAAGAACCATTAGACATTACTGTCTAAATCAGTGCAGTGATAAACGGGAGTAAGCACTAGTAAGCAAGTGTTAGCACTATTAAGCACTAGTAAGCGGGTTTATGCCTGTTTGCACGGGGGTAAGCAATGCGCACACAGTGTAAGCAATATGGATGATAACTCTCTGTAAGCATATTTAACCGGAGGTTGGCATAGCTTACCCTTGTGGAAACCCACATAAACCAGCTTACAAGTGCTTAAAAATGACTTAATCACTCTGTATCCAATAGCTGCTGTTCTGCCCAGCAACAAAATGAACAGCCTTGCAGGTCTTGAACACAGGACCCGATACATTATAGTCACAGTAGTTAAACACCAAGCCATCACAGCAGTAAATGAGAGTGTAGTATCACCAAACAAACCCTCACTATAGTAAAATTAAACTGAACATGTCTAAGGAATCAGTATACAATCATATGTTCTATAACCTACTACATACCATAAATATGTGAACTGGAGTACTGAAGTAAGCCCAGATGTGAGGTGTAATTGTAACAGAGTGTTGAAGTCCCCTATTAAACACAAGGACCCCATACAGTGTATGTACACATGAATCATGAATACCAGACATGTATATAAGATGTAATAAATAATAAATCAATGCCAAAAACAAATATAATGCAAAGTCAATTTTAAGCAATGTTAAGCATTGCACAGGCCAGCTTAGGAGGTGTAAACAATGTGTAGGCCTGCTAACTCAATGTGCCCAGTGGTATACCCTTTAAACAATGCCAACCTTAGGTAAGCAGGTTTGCCCATAGCTTAGCCTTTTCAAAACCGGCCAATTATGGCAAAGTGCAGGAATTCGGCCCTACTTAAACCCAACATATGGGAATACATCTCATAACTGACTAGCTTCCCCTTGTAGGCATCATGGCAGAAGGGGAGAGTGAGTGCACTTACAGGCACAGCACTGGGGCATCCAGGAGTCCAGAGTCATGGCAGGACTCCTTGTCAAAGACCATGAGCAGAGACTGCTGTAGGGCCAGTACCAGGGTTCTCAATATAAGGCAGAAGCCTAGGACCATCTCGCATGTGACCTCACCAGTCCCACTGGCATACCCCAAACTGGTTAGCAGGCCAGGCATCACTATGCTGACCTGAAGCAGCGAAAGGGGGATCTCTTGGATCAGTGGATGCAAGAGGCTAGGATGGCAGGGGTTGTCCCAGCTGTGTGTAAGTATCACTCCACTACCTGTGCAATAATTGCCAGCTCATATATATTATGGATAGGTATGGCTAAATATTCATCTTATGTCCTTCACAGCGACAAGTGAGCAGGCTGTGAACCAGGAGGCCCATGGATGTTGCCTGGAGAGTTTGTGATGTGAGGCAGGTCAGTAATACTATTGCATGTACTGTCATATGAAATAAATCTAAAAATATTAGTAAATTAATTGCCAGTATAAAACTTGTATTGTTTAAGGCAAGTACTGCATACACTGGAGAATATGGCAGGAAGAGTCTCATATAGTTTGTATGTAAATAAAAGCATAATAACCTGACAATAAAGGTCTAACTGCTGGACTGCATGTGTATACTCTGGTATCATATGGTAATGTAGATTTGCAATCATTTAATAGTACTGTTGTATTAAGCACTGTTACCCACACTGTGCAACATAAATAGAATGTGTAGGAATTTCTGTATATGACTGGTGTAATCCCCGGAGGTCACTTAGTACAACTGAGGGACACATAGACAGAAAACAGTGAAAAGACAGACAACACAATCTGAATAGTACATCAAGTGAGACGTGAACTGTTGTATTTTTAGCACACACAGCCATGGTTCTAATCCTGGGAGTGGTAGTAGTCTGCATACTGAATCATACCCCACAACTGTACAGATATGTCCAGAATGTCCAATAAATTGGCCCATATCTGCTGCCTGTCCCCCTGGGAAATCAGTGGGATGATCCCAGACATATAGGCAGCAAACAGGAAATACAACTGATTGTCACACATTTATAAGAACAAACCTGTCACACTAGCAACTCCCCAAAATCATATGAGAGTAATAAGCCATGTATGTCCCATTTACACCCCCATGTTGTCAGGTTGTGACCAGACTGTGTACAGTAACAGAGTGAGATGTATGTGCATAATACTAATGTGAAATATGGTACATTGTGTGGAAACATTCAGTTGGTGCTAACAAACATTGCTCCCACAGGTATGTTGGATATGAACACTGTGCTGAGAAATAAAAGCTTGATACCCTGTACTGGTACTGTTTACACTGGTATTGTATGGAACTGTGAGTGTTGCAGTTGCTCTGAATAATAAGGTATCACTGATCACTGTCACTCACACTGTGTTGCATAATATAACTGTGTAGGAAATCCTGCATAAGAGTGTTGTAAGTCACTAAAGGTTGAAGAAGGCAATAGTCTACATATGTCCCGGTTCACCTGCATGTGGACAAGACATGGCCAGAGTCTGTGCAAAAAAGAGATGGACAGGTATGTGTATAACATCAACCTGGAATCTGGGAATATGTGTAGAAACACTTAGTGCTAACAAACAATTCCCCCACAGGTATACCAGGTAAGAGATGTATACTGTAGGTAAAACCAGTTCATGTATATAGATGTCGACAGCCATATCACTGTCCAAACTAAAGCAATAGGGTAGTGTAGTGATACTTGTAAGGTACAGATAACAGCACTGACTAGGAAAGTAATGTGAACTACAGGTATATACCAGTTGTTAATTGACATCTTTCTCTCCCCCCACCATATCTCCGACAATACAATAACTACCCA
>NC_056744.1:1381321573-1381361573 GCF_019279795.1 Protopterus annectens | reverse complement strand
ACACACACACACACACACACACACACACACACACACACACACACACACACACACACACACACACACACACACACACACACACACACACACACACACACACACACATACACACACACACACACACACACACACACACATAAATATATATATATATATATATATATATATATATATATATATATATATATATATATATATATATATACACATGTATGTCCACAAATATACAGATACCCATGTGTAGACATATATATGAGCACATATATACAACATCATATATATGTACACATATATAGATATATACCTATGCGCACATGTCTACATATATACAAACATGCACACAAACATATATGTATGTAAATACATGTCCCCTATATTACTACTGCAGTGCTGCATGCTATGTGTGAGGAAATAGCACACATAGAAATACACACAGATATCTACAGCTGTCAGTGTGTGCAACACGGATGGGTATGTAACATGTGGGCCCCTTGTTGGGACCACATTGCCCTTGTCTGTGAAGTATGGAATGGGAATATGGGGAAGTATGGCAGGCATAGTTGTGGAGGTGGTCAGGGTTGTTAGATGTAGAGGACAGCCTACAGGGGTAGTATGTGACACATATGGTGGGTAAACACCCTGGATGGTGTGTGTGGTCTGTGATGTGGACACCTCAGTGGCCATAATATGGACACAATGGGAACAAGCCTCCTACCCACTGCTTCTCACAACAGCAGTCCACGTCCTGAAGGTTTTTGGCCTGGAGGTTGAGCAGGAGGAGCATATAGGCCTTATATGCATGTGTATAGTATATTCCCTAAACATGATGTGTAGTATACTACTATGTAAATTTAGTGGTAAATACAGCACTTTCTTATAGGTTTTTGTTAATTTTTTAGACACACAACACGTTCTATGTTTCATGTAAAATAAGTATCACTAGGATAGTAATGCTGAATTAATTGTGTATTTTGCAACATGGTTTATCCTAGTACATATGAAATAGTTTGTAGTTCGTGTAAATATACAGATATTGCTTTTACTTCATTACTAGAGAATTAATATATGTGTTTATAGCGGTTTTGGTTTTACACTGATATATATATATTCCCTCATATATATTTTATATATATTTTTTTATGTTTATTTACTGAAGTTTATATGTGGGACATAAAATTTTAGTAATAGAAAATATACATCTTTATAGGTCTTACGCATGGTGGGTAGGATCAGTATGAAGAATGTATTTAAATGCTGGACCTATATTAAATTTTCTTAGTTCCCGGTCTCTATGGTCTTGCTTTAGGACCGTGGGGACAACTTTTTAGGTCAGGAGGAACTCCCTACTGAGAATCCAGACATGTGACCTTAATAGCGAATAGGATGATGTTTAATTTACAATGGCAAACAGTTTGTTGATGCTTCTTCGGTGCAGCTTTTTTACCGATGGTGGAACTGTCTTAAATAACTTGCATTGTATAGATTTTCTCACAATTAAGGTAAGGGACTCTAGCTATGTTTATATGAGTTAAGAGACAAGGAACACCATGATAGTATTTTGATGAAAGAACTCTCAGTCTGTGAGGGATGTGTTCTCATTTCTGAATGCCATTTGCCAAGTTGTAATGCTTTTGTTCAAAATATGCACTTTTGAATTATGAGCTTGTAAATGCATTTTTTATGTCTGAAGTCTGCAGCGTTTTGTTTAGTCAGAGGGTTTTGGTAATGCTTTGAAATATTTTGTGATGAGTGTGAGTGCTGCACTTTAGAAAATGAATTGGATTGAATTTAAACTGCATTTGAATGTAATGATGGCTTTAAATTGATGAAAGGCAATTAAGCTTTATTTTAAATTAATGAGCCCGCCAAAAGTTGTTTAGTATAAGTATTTTGGAATCATTTTATGACATTGTATCTGATGAAGCATAGTTTAACTATGCGAAAGCGCTTATTCTCTGTTTCCAATAAATGAATTTTTTACATATTTCCATCGTGGATATTTTCAGTGTGTCAGGAGCTTGAGTTGGGACTACTCTATAGAAGGATTTACTCGTGGTGACTGTTCTCACTTTTTGGACTTCATATGTACACATATATAGATATATACCTATGCGCACATGTCTACATATATACAAACATGCACACAAACATATATGTATGTAAATACATGTCCCCTATATTACTACTACAGTGCTGCATACTATGTGTGAGGAAATAGCACACATAGAAATACATACAGATATCTACAGCTGTCAGTGTGTGCAACATGGACGGGTATGTCACATGTGGGCCCCTTGTTGGGACCACATTGCCCTTGTCTGTGAAGTATGGAATGGGAATATGGGGAAGTATGGCAGGCATAGTTGTGGAGGTGGTCAGGGTTGGTAGATGTAGAGGACAGCCCACAGGGGTAGTATGTGACACATATGGTGGGTAAACACCCTGGATGGTGTGTGTGGTCTGTGATGTGGACACCTCAGTGGCCATAATATGGACACAATGGGAACAAGCCTCCTACCCACTGCTTCTCACAACAGCAGTCCATGTCCTGAAGGTTTTTGGCCTGGAGGCTGAGCAGGAGGAGCATATAGGCCTTGTGAATGTGTACTGAGTACCTCAAGGTGATGTAGGACATTCCATATGTGTCTGTGGAGCCCGTTATGGAACAGATCATGGACCAGACCTTAGGGGACAGGAGCATGTCTGTATGTGCCCCGGGGGGGGCAACATCCCCTGAGTTGGTTCCACCTAGCGGTATTGCTGGACCAGTACATGAGGAGGCCCCAGGGTGGGTCACACATGTGATGTGGCCTGGTAACATGGGCAGATGAGTTTGGAGAGGTGGTTCTGCTGGCCAATAGTACATATACATGCTATTGTGTCACTGTTATAAAATATATGACGATAGTAATAGTCTACACAATCCTGGAACATGTCCAACAGCATGCATAGATAACCCCAATAACACAGAATGTCAGATGTGCAGCAAACACATAGCAAGCATACCACATGCATATATGGAACCATTTTGGCCCTGACAATGGCATACAGGTGAATAGTCTGTAACAGGCCAGCAATGATAGTGTCCACACAGCGAACATGGCTACAAACACATTGCTCAAAGCATGGTGCAGTACAATATCTGCCCCACTGGTAGGTATACTGTAGCCATACCTATTGAGTTGTGTGTACAGTTTGTTGTCATTGATATGGTTGGGGGTGACAGTGATGTGTATTAAGAACTGTGGTAACCTTGCTGCATGACTTGCTCACACCTGTGTCCATCTTTATGTCTTTCAGGCACAATGTCCCATAGAAGGTTGCCAGCATACACAGCAGCTGAAAATGAAATTCTGCTGAATGACCTCATACAGCACTACGCAGTCTTGTTTGGCCAGGCCGCCCATGATCATCAGGTGTGGACCACCCTGTATAATGACCTAGACCACAGGGTCAATGATGTCAGACATCACAACTGCAGTTATTAGCAGGTCTGTCATCATTGTTCTGACCTGCTTCGCAATGCCCATCGGCATGCTACTGCAGTCCGGGGGGATTACCTTGCCAAAGGGGGGCCATGCCATCCATCCTTCCTGACATGTGTGGAGGAGCTCCTAGCCAGCCTTGTGGTACCTGCCCGTCCGCACAGCCACCAACTGCCAGACACCTTTGTGGAGGTGGGTGCCACCCACACACCAGTCGAGGAGCATGCAGGTAAGGCCACAGGGCACATCAGTAGACCACTATTGTGTATACATCCACATCGGTACTGGTAGATCATGCATATCTGATATGTCATAGATATATTTTGTTGCTGCATAGTAGTGATAAACAGATGTGCATATGTGGTAGTATTGTGGACATATACTGTTGATGTATTGTAATGCTGCACCCACCCTGTAGCAATGCCACAGGTGTGGCCACTGACTTTGCATCTCTCACCCTCTATGTAGGTTCCTCTGGGATACCACCAAGGCAACAGCCTGTAGCTGGTGAGTATGGTTTATGTAGATGCTTACCAATGCACTGGGCATGTAATGATGATGATATATCCCATGCACACATCTAACACACCTACCCAGAATGCATGCTGTACACGTGTACGTATTGTTGCTGTTAAATGCATGGCATCATGGGGTGACCATGATGGGGTATTGGAAGGGTATGTCAGACACCTGCATGATAACTAACATCCTGTCATTGTGGTATGTGTCTACAGGGAGTAACATAATGGTGGGAGACATGGCCTACAGTAGGGACATGTTTGGAACAACACCCATATACAGTGTAACACCAGTGTATATACCTGTAGGGCAATGGCAACTGCTGCAGAGTTACACTATGGCATAAGGTATTACTGTGGTCCACATTATCAGCTGGGACTAGGCTGTAACATTTGGTGTTCAGTGTATGGGACACTGCAAAGTGACACATGTGTAGGCCTTACTTGCCATGCATCTGAAAAAAAGTTGAAGGAGAGGGGTGTCCGCATAATACACCAGTACACTGCAGCAGAGATCCTAAGGATGCTAAGAATGGCTGTATCTGCACATAGTCAGGTTCAGAAGCTGTGGCAGATGTAATCCTACCCCCACAGCAAAAGTGATGGCAGAGTGTGATCACCAAGGGATGTGCACATGGTTAGACCTTGCAATCATGCAGATTATGGGGACATGTGTAGGAAAGACTGAACTTACACTGGCAAATGCAAATGGCCCATGCTAGTATACCCCTGCCAGGAGTAGTGAGTGCTGTAGTACACATAACAAGAGGTGAGACAAACCATCATAATAAGGGTGTGCACACATATGACCACATGGAGTGTATGCATTGCAGTCAGCATCTGCACACCTAACACACTCTGTGGACACTGCAGGTGAAAGTACAGGGCATATGTCACATATCGGGCTCATGTTCTGTTAAGATATGCAGTGATGTGGTCCCATGGTAGATCAAGGATGGGTGCATCATATCAATAAGGGTGTGTACATCCCCCATAGCCATGGTATGCTCTGATGGTTGTCAGTGTAAGAGTATGGGATTAGTCATACATTGTCCGCTGATGCTGAGAGATGTAAATCAGACATCAGGCATTCACAAATGACATATGTCCATATCATCCCAGGTATGTGTTGCTGAAAAACATAGGGGCTGTGAGCATTAAAGATGACATACCTGATACAGCAGGACACATTCAACAATGGGTTGTACACCTGTAAGGTGTGGTGCACTGTACATGGTAAGGTGCAGAACAGGTGCACAGCAATACCGTGTACATGGGTGCTGTGGTATCCAGGGGAAGGGGCATCACCTAGTGACATAGCACATGCATCACACACATGTATACTGCTAGCATGGATTGACTATAGCTGCACTGCATGCTGTTGTGTACCATATGTTATGCATGTTGACAGATGGGTAATAGGAGGACTTTGTGTACTATCAATGTGCAACCTCACCTGTATGTGTGTGTGTAAGTCCTGGTGAGTACTTAGTTTGTCTATAGGGTCACTCTGGTGAAGTGGAGGGAGGTTGATGCATGTAGGATTTGTGTGTGCATGTGTGTGTGTGTTTGTGTTGGTGGCCATGTATGCACATGTGTGATTGTGGGGTGTTCATACAGCAGTACCTCCCTTTGGGATAGTGCAGTACATGGACATGGACTGCCACATTACACACCAGGAATACTTGTCATGTATGTAATCACAAGACAGCTGATAGTATAATAAGGTCTGTAGCATGGAACAGGTATTGAGAGAGAAGGCAGACACCAGGTGTACCCTTGATATTGCATTCAGCAAAGAGGTGACCTACAACCCATGTATGCAGCACTACAGATGCACTGGAAAAGTACTAATCAACACCAGGGAGTGTATCCATATATATTACAGTTGTCACATGATAGGCTGATTGAGCAGCATATCTGGCATATATTGAGCAATACATGCACATGCCACATCAGTGTGTGATATTATGGAGTGAATATAGTAGCCCACACATATAGGGGCCATGCTCATGATGTCCGGACATACACAGGGTGAACACTGAATGACAGCAGTGAGGCCATCTAAAACCACTACACACACAGGTCAGGCAGGTAATGTAGTAACAGGTCTTGTGTTGTGATCACTTGTCTAGGTATTTAGAGGACTAATATGTTAATGAGTGGTATCAATGTGTGTATGTTACCAAGTGTGATGCCGGATGGGGAACACATGGAAATATACGTGACTGTCTGTAAGGTCATGGACAGGTAGGTATTGTGTGTGTGTGTGTGTGTGTGTGTGTGTGTGTGTGTGTACTATTATACAATTCTGCACAGGTTTTAAAGTCCTTTTATTGTTTCCCCCACAGGTGGCACGGTGAGTCAGGGTCCCGCCTGCATGCCATCTGATGTTAGTGTCCATACAGACACCAAAGATGATGATAGTACTGTTGAGGCACAGGTGGTGTTGTCAGGGGCCAGAACAGCTCCATCATTTGACATCCCCCTATTATCCACCTCAACCCTGTACAAAGTTTCAGTGCCTATACATAACCCATCACCAGTGGCCATAGCGGAGGGACAGCTGGCATATGGTGGCTGTGCACAGGAAAGTGTGGTAACCATGCCTATTGTGTTTGTGTCTGGTCGCAGCAGGCATAGCCGAATGTCCGGCAGGGCACTACATAGGCAGATGTCCCAGGGTGCTTGTGGTAAGGCCGCTGGACATCATGCGCCTGGCAGAGGTGACATAGCTGGTACCAGCAGGCGCATGTTTTAGGCTGTCATGGCAGTGCAGGCGCATATGGAACATTACACCAGACAAGGCCTGAGGCTGCAGAGGGCTGCTCTCACATCTGTAAGTGACAACTTCCGTGAACTGTCTGGTGACATCCATGCTTATACCAAGCTCATGGATAGATGGTCTGGTGAGATGATGTCCCACATCGACCATGGTATGTCCATGCTTTAACATCGTGTGGGGAGCGGCGATGGCCGTCTGGATGCAGGCCAGCAAAACCAACAGCTGGCAGTCAAAGTGGATGTGCTAGGACACCAAGGGGATCCCATAGTAACAGTACCAGCCCCGTCAGTGTGGGGGGGTGCTGCCCACACCACACCACAGCAGGCCATGAGCACATGGTCCTGGCCAGTCCCAGGAGGGACCTGGTACCAATGGACATATGCCATCCTCAGGTGAGAGTAGCACATTGAGGCCTGTACCTGGACGTGCCCATGGAACCCCTGGCAGGCACAGTCCACGTGTCGGTTGCCGGAGGCAGCGAACTGCACACTCTGCTGGGTATGGTCTGCAGCTGTCCATAAACACCTGTGTAGGGCAGCCACATGGCAGAACTGTGTGCATGCATACCCACACACTACACACTATACAAACACACCTAGGGCAACCCCATACCTACACACACCACATCACCACGCCCAGTTCAACTCAGTAAAACCCTCAGCCACACACATGGTGTCAAATGTATGGCCCACCCACGGCCTCTGGTAAACCAACAACACACCCTGTGCATATGATGATACCTGTGCCACATCCCTGTCATCCATACCATCAATGCAGTGTCAGGTTCTGATGCACACAGTGACTGTACTACAGTGTACCACAGTACTGCAGTGTAACATGTTGTAAGGAGTAAAGTGTAATGCATATATGTCAGGTAGTGTAGCCAAACAGCAATGATGCATTATAGCTGTTAGTAACACTGGTTGATTGTGGTCTCTATAATGTTATCCATTTGTGTTGTAGGTGTAGATGTGTCAGCATGAGGATGGTCTGCAGTCATATTCCACAACGGGGTATGGTATTGTGTGGCACCATGGCTGTGCCATATCTGGGGTACAGCTGAACACATGTCACAGGTTAGTATCACAATTATTGCCTGTGCCACATGGACAGGTGACCTGCTGGGGCATGTATAATCTGCAACCTGATGTAGACCTATCCACATGCATGCACACTGTTACTTGGCAACACTGATACTAGACCCCTACCTAGGTATGTAGTGATACTGAGGTGTGTGGCTTCCATTGCACACACCACACAGGGTTTAGGGTGAAGTGTGTCCCAGGTTACATGTTACATGCAGAACATCTCCAGACTTGTACAGTATGCTAATGGGGGACGTAATGGGTGTATATGGACAATACATAGTGTGATATACCTTCATATACACATTAACAGACACATAACAGGCAGACATGCATCCGAGAGACCAAGGCCTATTGCTGCTAACTAACTTTACCATGTGTCCAGTGTGTTACAGGTAGGCTGCACACAGCACATGCATAACTGGCCTGGAATGTGGTATCAGTTACCTGTATAGTTGATGGTGACAATGGTAACCATAACGCGGTACATGGGACATATACCGGGTGTATCTTGGTGTAATGACAGTGTACACAGCAATCATACTCCCCAGTGGATGTTGTACTCCCTGAAACCCATGATGACACTCTGATATACCCACCATCACACATTGGCCACAATGGCAATACAACCCATTGTAGAGCCCAACAGTGGTACTACAGGGATAAGCATCTAATGCACATGCCACACACATAGCAGGGTGTTGCATTGTCATGCCACACCGCTGGGCAGCAACAACACTATCTGTACTACCATGTGGCAATGGGTATTGTAATAGGAGTATGTAACCTTGGAATGCTGTACCCTACAGATAAATGGATATGCACACATACACACACTTGCCAGAACACAATGGTTATCCCATGCCTATCAACCCATTTGTACAACACAGTTGTGAAGGTACTGCAAAGCTCATGTAGCCAGTATGGAGAGAAGCTTAACAGGGTACATGTAATGTCCCATACAGCAGCAGCCACAACTGGCTATGGAAATGGGTGTTGTGGTGGTTGTGAAGGCCCTCATGGAATTCCCATGTACAGGCATGCTACCACACAGACACTGTTGTACTCAGTCATGCACACATACACATGTGTCAGTACTGCGGTGCATCTCTGCAGGTGGTCATAGCTGTGTACCTAGCTATTGTCCAAGGCGATATGGGTTGTGTAGGGGTTGTGTGTACAGTGGTATCCTGTCACCTGCCATGTGGCAGCAGGCAAGCCATTGACAGACACTACTGTGGTGACCCTCAGGGTGGAAGTGACATGCATCAGACATTCCACCAGGTGCCTCCTGCACATGGCCACTGAGGTGATCAAGTTGACATGCATGCAACATGCATTACAACACATGGTTAGTGTCTGTGATGGAGACCTGTACACAAGCATGTTCAGTTGACTGTGGTAGTGCAGTGGAGGTACCCGTGGCATGTGGTGCATACAGGGTATTATCTCCAATATGTGCCAATTCTTACACAGCTGGGCAGACATGTCAGTGTCAATCAAGATTAGGATGCCTGTACATATCCCAGCGGGGGGTCTATAACAGAATCTTGAAGTCTGACAATATCGAATACGATATTGTCGAAACGAGATTACCGAAAGTACATAACATTGAATGTTTAAACGAAAATCTCCGTAAGGAGAGATTTCCATTTACTTCAATGTTGTGTGATCTCGGAGTTGGTATATTTAAGTAGCGGGGGGGGTGTGGAGGGCTTGACCCCCTGCAAAAAAGCTTTAATTTAATTTTTTTTTTGTTTCAGTAATTTTTTATTATGGTTCGATGGTTTCATATTTCAATGCATAAAGTTCAATCTTTATGCATTCGAAGTATGAAACCTTCAATGTTATAATATTGACCTCCCCAGTGGGATACCTGCCATCTGCACATCTGTACAGGGACTGACAGTCATCCGCTTGGCAAGTAGCTATGCCTTAGGATGAATGTGTTGACAGATAGAGGTTTGTCAACAATATGTATGCCATAACTACATGTCAGGAGCCGTCATTATCATGTGCTGTACAGACAGTAGTCTACAGTTACATTCCACATGTCGGATCATTACTCAGTAGGGGTTGTATACTGTGACACAGCTCACACACCAGGGATACAAAAGGGAGGCCTCAGAGTTCAGCTATGCCTGCAGGTGTGCCTGTTGTCAGTACTACAGTTAGCACTCTACTCTTGCATGGGTAGGCACTGTCAACAGTAGTACTGCTGTCATACACTACATGTCAGTGTGACAGCATGTTCCCTAGGCTACTACCCCTGTATGTAACAAAGTCACATGGATAACAGTGCTGTACAGGCCTCATATATGTCTGTATCTCAGACATGACACTCACACCCCTTGCTATTGTAATGACATCACATAGGTGCATGTACTGTACATGGCACTACATACACTTATTACAGATGTCATTACCCTGCTATGTTATCAGAATGGGTGGTGTGAACTGGTTACCTGGGCTAAGCCATGCTTAGCAGGTATCTACATTGCTCCAATATAACAGCTAAGCTGATTTTGTGCACTGGTAAGCGAAGCCTACACTGTGTAAGCATCCGTACATTCACCCGTAGCTTAGCATTGCTTGGCTTCATGCAATCCCATGCAAACACGCTTAAAGCTGCTCAAAACTGCCTTAACCACTCTGTATCTGACAGCCATTGTTCGGCCCAGCAAAAAAATGAACAGCCCTTGAACTCAGGACCCTGTACACTAAAGTCACAACACTTAACCACTACACCATGACCACTGTGAAGACAGTTGTTGTTTTTCCAATATATCTGTCAATACACCAAAAAACACCAAATCAAAGCAACAAAACTAGGAAAATATGCACAGAAAGGCAACAACAGAACCGCACACTATGTATTTAATAAAATAAATAAGAAATTGTAATATTAATATTAAATTAATATTAAATCTCTTATTTATTTTATTAAGTACATGGTGTGCCATTCTGTTGTTGCTTTTCTGTGCATATTTTCCTATATCTGTCAATACACATATTGATTAGTATTGAACAATTGCCTTTACTACCACAATTGTGTAGTACTTGTTATTAATATGACTGTTGGATCACATATGTTGTTTTAACATAATTTACACATAGCAGATATATATAGTGAGATACATCTGGGAGAGTATACACAACCGTGAGGTTTACACATGACAAGAATATGGATATATACATATAATAGGTTGATTCATGTATACATGTACATACACATGTATATTCATGCATATGTCTGTATACACATCTGTATAGTGCAACATATATATGGCCATGTGTACATCTTTTCATATGTATATATATATATATATATATATATATATATATATATATATATATATATATATATGTGTGTGTGTATATATATATATATATATATATATATATATATATATATATATATATATATATGTATGTATAGATAGATATATATGTATGCACATCCTATGTGCACAGATATGCCTATTTCTGTAGATATATATGTATATAGCTATAAACTACATGTGCATACATATCTATTCTGATATACCTATCACTGTCAATATATATGTAGATATCCATAAGTATATGTGTTGTGCATATGTATATATCTGAGTGTTTATATATATATATATATATATATATATATATATATATATATATATATATATATATATACATACATATCCATCTATGTATGTTAATATGTATATGTGGATATATCTATATAGATATATGGATAATTATATATACATATGTGTCCACAATATGTCCTGAACATGGAGTGGAGCCCTACCTCAGCCCCACCAGTTCCAACCTCTTAGTGCAAGGGGATGTCAGGTATGTAGTGCAGGTATGTATGTAGACTATTACTACTGTGATAGGGGTTTTCTTCACAGACATGTTGTGTGTGGGAGGTCACATCTGCTTTTAACATGTGCACCATTGGCTCCTGACAGACATCCTAAGGACGTCATAGTACAGTACCACTGCTAGCACAGTAATGATCTTTTGGAGTACAGCAGAGATATGGCCAATAAATGTGGACAGTCTGACACACTCTGGTCAGTCCAGAGGTATACACAGAACCCCTTAGTGCAAGACATGTGGAACAGGCCTGACAATGTGGATGTTACCAGCCATGTAGCTGGGTATAACATATAAATACTGGTATACATTTGCCCCCATAGGTTATGCATTCACACACCCCTGTCTGTCCTGACACATAATAACCACTGGTACAGAGGTGCCATGGCCACATACTACCCACTAGTTAGTGACATACATCTGTATAGCATCCCACTGATTTGTCTGACATACATGACTGTTATGGTGGCCTTGTAGCAGTGCATCTGGCAAGTATCTGGATATAATATCACACTGGGTAAGTACACTGAGGTGCTAGGCATGTAACAAAACACTGTGAAGGCTACAGGCAGACTGCCACAACACTGGCCTACATTTCTTATGGGGGAATGCACATGTACTTGCATATATAGCAGGCTCTACAGGCATGTCACAGCACAGAGTGCCACTCACACACTAACCCTACATATACTGGGTGACTACACAGTGTGGTCCAATGCCTGTCTGTGGTATGGGACATGTGTGTATTTGGCCTACAAACATGTAAGTTAATATGGTAACATACAGTGGAGCAGCATGTAACATCCGATAGAACAGGACCAAGAACAATGACATCTATCACAGTCTGTACACAGGCCAGGGTATATATTCACAATATACACACTGTCAACAATTACCATAAGTACACAGATCTCAGTACTGTATACACAACCACAGTATGCCCAGGTTATGCCCTCAAAGAGAACCCCTACTATACATAAGATGTGTCGCAGTCTGATATCCCACTGGCTTGTTATCAAATATGATGTCAATAAAGTATGGTGTACAGTACATATGCACCTCTTACTGCATGACATATATACACAGGTTGACAGAGTTGTGGCTGGAGGCACAAACACAGGGCCAATATTGACACATTGATGTGATAACCTCATACATTTACTGTTGCAACAGGGTTTGTTGCAACATATGTCCTATGAGGGATATGAGGTCAGTAACTCTCATGTCTGTCATCATGTACTATCTGCAATCCTCACACTATGCTTCTGCAATTCACAGATAGGTGCTCTGTGGGTAACACAAGAAACAAAAGGCATCACATACTGCCCAGTCTGCAGATGACCCTACAGATGGGGGGTTCCTCAGAAACATAGCACTGTCATGACAGGTATTAAAACATGTAGAACAGCCATATCCACACACACCCTGTTAAACCAAATTTAATCCAAATGCAGAATAGCAACACTTACATTCTGTAGTCTTGTCAGGCACATCCCCCTACTGTGTGTTGGCCTGTTTCCACAGTGTGTGTTGTTAAAGGTAAATCCCCAATCCATCTGTGATGCTATTTGCCAAACAACAGATCTAGGTCCTGCTCACAGTGAATGAAAAGGCCCAACACCAACATGATGTTCCTAGATATTGGATTGTGTTTCCATGCAATTGGCTATGGGAATGTTACCACAGCTGTTTCACATGCAGTCAGCTAGAGGAGGGCTGCAATTCATGCAGAGGCCATCAGCTGATCATGAGCATCACTTACAAAACACATGCTGCTGCCTAAGCAAAGCAGGTGTAAGTCTCCACATCTACCAGAGAGGGAGTGAGAGAGGCAGACAGAGGCAAAGATAAGTAAGGGAGGGGTGGAGAGTAAAACTTAAGCATGTTTGTGTCACACACCTACCAGTACAGGGTATCACAACCCTGACTGTCTATGTATTGCTATCACATGTCTATGCAGTTATTGGATGCGCCACATAGGTTACATGTTGAAAAGCTCTCCAAATGTGTATGTGATGGTGAGTGACATCTGCAACAGTGATATGGTAGCTATACAGTAGGTGTAGTACACATGCCTGTCCGCATGAACAGGTGTCGTCATCAACACAGCCACACTCTCTCAGGGACCCACACACATTGACAAACTTGGCAGGGTCAGGAATATAGCTCCTCACTAGTTAGTTTGCCACAATACAGTACTATGCAGGTATCACATGCAACACAGGGGTTATCCAGAGGTTATATGGACAAAGGGTATGTGGAGGTGTCTGACATCAGTCAGCATGCATCAGTATGCCAATGGGGGTTGTAGTGAGTGTGAATATGGTCATAAGCATCATAAACCACACACACAGACACAGGGTGCCAGTACTGACATGCATGGGTGCATTGCTTCACGGGTGTGCAGTGGTTGACTGTACCAGATGGCTATACAAGGCTAGGTGATGGGTATACCTTGCCATCAAGCCACATGACAATGGTCTGCAGTGTGGCTTAAGGGTGTAGTGTCTAGATTGTCCCAAACAGGTGGTTACTGTATTCATCAATCCAGTCACCAGGGTAACTATTGCATGTGGCCTATACTGTGCATTGCTTGCCATGTATGTGTTCTTTAGTCAATGACATGGATGGTGCCTGGGATGTGCACATGTCCCACATGCATGTACAGTGACATGTGGAACTGTACCTGGGGTGTCTGGCCCATGTTGTGTACACAGATTGTTACCATTAGATGTGCCAGTCCTGGCCTCATGTGGTGGGAACAGGTAATGGACAGCAGGTTGACCTGGCACCTACATTGATAGCATGATACAGGTATTCCCTGGTGTCAGTGGCATCTGTCCATACAGGGCATGCGTTTAAGGCATGGTATGTCCTAGGTGGGTCACATTTGATGGCACCACAGGTGTTGCAGGTGTGCAGTGGGGAACATAGTAAAGGTGCACTGTCTGCATGTATGTGCCTATTGGACTGATGGACAGAGTGCCATGCCCTCTGTAGTCCACTGCAATCACACCATGGTTACTATCTGTGGACAATATGCAGGGTACTACCAGCACTGCTGTTGTTGCCTAGGCAAGTGTGTTTGTGTATGAGACATGGGTTGAGAGTGTTCTCTGGGTAATACAAGGGTTGCTAACTTTGTTCGCCAGGCCTTGATGTCACCTGTAGGGGTATGGATTGGCACCCCAGCCTCTCGGCTATTTCACATCTGTTATCCCTGTAAGGTGGACATTGTGACATATACTAGGGCCACCATATATGAAATTTGCAAATCTCACTCCACAATGAGTCCAGTTGTTACACACTCACAGCCACCAATAACAGGATATGAATGACAAACACAGACACACAACTGCCATGTCTGAGATGAGAATTCCTACCTAACTTGTTTAATACACTACAGCACTATTCAGTTATAGGATGCACCACAAGGATTACTGGAGTACTCCTTCTCCAAAGGTGTATTTCACAGTTAATGATATCAGTAGGCTTGCCAAAGTATGGCATTTAAATTGTAGTGAGTGTGACTAGCCTACAAAGCATTGGTCCCTACACAGACATAGAAACACACACACACAAACATCCACATTTGCCATGTGTGTGAATAGAACCCCTACCAGGGTACTATATCACACTACAGCATTACACTGTTATAGGATGAGACACAGAGATTACTGGTCTCCACCTTTCCCAAAGGTGTATTTCACAGTGAATTACATCAACAGCCTTGCCAAAGTAGGGCATTTGATCTGTAGTGAGTGTGACTAGCCTAAAATGCATTGCTCCCTACACAGACAGAGACACACATAGTTGCCATGTCTGGGATTAGAACTCCTACCTAACTAGTTTATCACACTACAGCAGTACACAGTTATAGGACATACCACAGAGATTATTGGGCTACACTTTTCCCAAAGGTGTATTTCACAGTGATAGGACATACCACAGAGATTATTGGGCTACACTTTTCCCAAAGGTGTATTTCACAGTGAATTACATCAGCAACCTTGCCAAAGTAGGGCATTTGAATTGTAGTGAGCATGACTAGCCTAAAAAGCATTGCTCCATACACAGACAGATACACACACACTCACTCACACACACACACACACACACACACACACACACACACACACACACACACACACACACACACAGTTGCCATGTCTGGGATTAGAACTCCTACCTTACTAGTTTATCATACTACAGCAGTACGCAGTTAGAGGATACACCATGGAGATTACTGGGCTACATCTTTCCCAAAGGTGTATTTCACAGTGAATGACATCAGCATCCTTGCCAAAGTAGGGCATTTGGATTGTAGTGAGCATGACTAGACTAAAAACCATTGCTCCCTATACAGACACACACACACACACACACACACACACACACACACACACACACACACACACACACACACACACACACACACACACACACACTTACCATGTCTGGGATTAGAACTCCTATCTAACTAGTTTATCACACTACAGCACTATGCAGTTACATGATGCACCACAGAGATTACTGGTCTACTTCATTCCCAAAGTGATATTTCAAAGTGGATGACATCAGCAGGCTAGTCATAGTAGATCTATGGGGATGGCAGTATGTGTGCATGGGCCATAACCCATTCATCTAGAGGTTGACACACCATATACGGACACACACAGGGTTATATTCTGCAGGCACATGTATACAGCTGCTAGATGGCTACTGCCTTGTACAGTCATGTTGCACAGCTAGCACTTGCACCACATAGTCTGTAATGTTGATGGATACTGGTGGCTAATGTCTACAGTGAGTTACATTTACACATCTTGTGGTTGTAGCCATTTGGCTGTGTGCTGGGTGGGACAGGCCTCATGATGGATGGCTCTTTGTCACAGTCACTCTCTTCCACACATCTATGTATGTCTTCTTTTGGCTTATTATAGTGTGTTGTCCTTGGATATATGTCTGTATTCCTATCCACTGTGTGTGCAAAGCATGATTGGTGCATACTGAGGAGTGTATGCACTAATATCTGCAACTGTCAGATACGTATGTTCCACTGTTGTTTGCAGACATGGGCTTCATTTGTTCAAGTGTGTAAGCATGCCCAATATGACCTTTTAGTATGTTGTTGTCTGACATTGCCTTCATTTCTCTAAGTGTGTGAGCATGCCCAGTATGCCCTTCTGCATTGAATGTGTGGATCCATTCCAGGTAGTTTGTACTCCAGTGCAAACCTTTGTGTTGAACACCTACAGGTAGCAAACTGTTTCTGCAGAGTATCCGTAGATCATTTGGGAATATTGGGACAAACTGTGCAGGGGATAGTGTGTACTGTAGGTGATTGTGTCTGTGCTGCTTCTGCTACATGGTACTGGTGTTAGCAGAGATATTCAGACATGTGTACTGTTATACATTGTGATGCTTTATGTCCTCATGTACTGTTAGGTGGACATTCTTGCTCACAGTGATGTCCTGGGGGACAAGGGTGACTGCAACTTTGTCCAGTATTGTGGGCAGACACCTACATATTCATGGTAAGTTATGCCATTCTGGAGGGGGAGCTGCAGACACTTGCTGCTGGGTCTGTGTATCTGGTTCAGCACCTTGGTACAGTGCTGGCAAAGGATCCCATACTTGTACATCCATTGACATGACAGTATGGTCTTATCTTGCTGTGGCAATACCTCACAGCTGTACAGATTCACAGAGGTTACCCAGATGCAGGGGCCATGAGTCAGGACATTACCCCTATTGTGGTGTGCAGGTTTGTAGCCATCCATTTATGTGTTTGCAGCCAGGGATAGTGTGTGCACACAGCTGTGCATGTATAACGTATGGAAGAGGATAGAATAATAGAGGGAAGGGTGGGAGCATAGGCAGCATGGGATGTGCAAGGTCTGAGACACAGCTGTGTGTGCACACAACTGTGTGTCGGATCTTGCACATCCCATGCTGCCCATGCTCCCACCCTTCCCTCTATTATTCTATCCTCTTCCATACGTTATACATACATTCTCTGATACTTTCCCTAAGGTTATCACCTCATCACAGCTGTGTTTTGGTGTTGGTCTACAGTTAATGCAGTGAGACATGATGGACATGTTACTGTGGTTTGTCCACATGGCCTTGCATATGGCTTATGTGGAGTGTGTTATGTTGTTATTTGGGTGTCCATGACATAATATGCATTGGCAGTACATGTGAGATAAAGGCCTTTGGCAGAGGCCTGTAGGCCATTTGGTATTGATGTGGGCCAGCTGTGGCAGACTGTTGCATTCTGTCAGTCCTACAGTCTCAGACCACTATACAGTACCCTAGGGTGACAGAGTAGGTGTGCTAGGTGTTCATGCCAATACTTTCTATCAGTCTGGATCAGGTGGTGTGGATGCTGGCAGGGTGCTACCTACAGCTAGGGACACACCTGCATGGGACAGCTGCACTGCATGCTGCATTCTTTCGCTATTGTCATATACAGGTGGGGTCATATTATACCCATTCCCAACAGCAGGGATATGACCAGAGAGGTACCTGTGGATGGTGTTTGGGTGAGCTGGGTGCATGTGTGCTATGGACACTACTTGCATTTGATGCACATATATGCATGGGGCATTCCAGTTATGCTGGCATGTGGAGGTACATCAGCTGTTTCCCAATACATCAGTCCTACCATCTTTGTGATCTGCAAGTGTTTGGGCAGACGACAATGGTATCCCCTACTACAGGCCCAGATAATGTGATGCATACCTGTATGTACAATTCCAAGGGTGCATCCATTTCATAGTTACACATTATATACTGTATGCCTGGGGTACTTTCCCCTGTGTACTGCTTGTATATCTAGCCCAACAGCCATGCCATGTCAATCTTTCAGATGGTGACACATATTGCCACCATACATTTACAATGGCTTACTGCTAGCATGTGTTATACTGGTGGGAATTGTCATTGGCACTGCAGTTGTGAGGACTTGCCCTGTCATCAGTAGTAGTGGGCAATGACCACCAGGTCATACCTCAACATGCATACATACTGACCCCTCTCACACAATATGAAACACACACCAACCTAACACACACATACCAGCATATTGTGCAAATGCTACAATCTGTCCTGTTACCTTGGTCACCTCTGGGCATCTGTGCTCCACTGGTATTATACCTACACATACCTGTTACTACATAGGTCTTACATTTCATTGACCTACATATTAGTTTCTGACTTCCTACCCTTCAGAACTAACATCCCACTGCCTGACCTGATGTAGTCTACCTGTGTAGGCCTGAGGGGGGAGGTTACCAATAGGCATCATTTAATGGCCTTAGCACAGACTTTGTTTGTGTTTGTCTACACCTGTCCTGCTGGTTATGACTGTTGTTGGGTATGTGAGCCTCCCTGACTTGCATGTGTGTGTCATATGGACACACATGTGGCCCAGCACATTTCCTGAAGTGAGTTTTGTCACCATGTGTACTGGCTACTATGGTAACACCCATATTTGTTACAGATTCCATGCTGCCACTATTGGTGTCTACTATCTGCTGGCATCACATTCAGCCACCCGATTCCCTTGCATGCTCACATCCATACCATAGATACAGGTAACAACACATACTACTACATTCAGCAATTGGTAATTTGAGTGACTTACCTTGTGGGTGTGCCAGTATTATGAGTGGTTCTGAAAGGCTGCCTATGTTGGATGCACAGAGTACACGCCCTACATATGGTTGAGCACAGGTAGTGTCATGTTTGGCATCCCTTTTACTGTGTGTGTGAGTCAGAGAGAGGTGTCATTCCCTGGGTCCCTCCTGTGTCAGTGTATGTGCTGTGCGTTACCTCTTTGCCAAGGCCAGTGCATACTGGGCATGCCTCCTTCTGCATACTGGGGCAGGCTCAGGTTGTTCCTCCTCTGAGTCAATCTGTGCCTGTGCAGGCCTTGGCAATGGTGGGGGGCTGTGTGGCCCTGCCCCATGCTGTTCCTGCTGCAGCTGTTTCCGCAGGATCATATTGTGTAGCATGGCACATACGATGACAATTTGGGTGCATGTAGCTGGTGAGTACTGCAAGGCTCCACCAGATGTGTCCTGGCACTGAAACCATGACTTGAGCATCCCAAACACATGCTCTATTATAATTCTGGTCTATGTGTGTGCTTCATTATGGAGTTCTTGTTCTGGTGTGTGTACATTTCTGATGGGTGTCATCAGCCACAGTTCTAGTGCATAACCAGCATCTCCCACTAGGTGACTGTAAGGGATGTCCCCACTGACAAATCTCTGGTACAGCTGCGTCAGATGCCAGATGTGGAAATCGTGATAGCTTCCAGGGCAGCCAGCACACACATTAATTATTATGCCCTCACACATGACCTGGCAGTTGATGGAGGGGAAGCCCTTGCGGTTGATGTAGACCCTACCCCACTCACCGGGTGGTGCTTTGATGCATATGTGCGTGCAGTCTATAGCACCCACTACCTCAGAGTATTCTGCTATTTGTTGGAACAGATGCATATTGCTGGCCAATGCCTCATGGGTGTTGGGGAAATATACATGCTCACCAACATGTGCTGATATGGCATCCAGGAACTGGTGGTGTACCCCGGATGTTGATGGCTATGAGATACCCATCATATCCCCAGTTGGCCTTTGGAAGGTACCTGTAGCTAGTATTCTTAGGCCTACACATACCTTGGTTTCCACTGGGATGGGTTCCCCTCTGTTAGTTCTGTGTGTCAGGTGTGGCTGGCATAGCTCAACAATTTGCTGTAGGATGTCCCTGTCCACCCTATAGTGCTCCGCTATCTCCAGCTTATGTAGCCCCTGATAGGTTACCCTGGCTGTGTACACTCTTCTCCACCTCCTTATTGTGGGTTGGTCAACAGGATTCACATTCTCATCACCCTCAGCCTCTTCCAAATGTTGTTGTATGATAGCTATTGCAGCCTGTATCATTTTGTTGTTTTCTTTGTTAAAAGTTCCCCATTTGTATACACCGGTGGTGTAGAGTATGTGGGAAACAACAAAGGGAAAGGTGTTTGCATAGTTTATAATAGTGTTCGGGGCTGGGCTGGTCTGCTGTCTGTGTAATTGACTGATGCTGATATATTTCACCTGCCAGCTATGCTACTTCTTCTAGATAACCTTCCCATTACCTTCCTGTTTAAGCCTGGGGGTGCACCGCGCAAACACAGTGCTCAAATGTGCACAGAGCTGCTATTTCCTGGTTTACTTTTTTTCCCTTTAAAACCTGATGTGTGGCACGCACACTCGCTTAGGCAATGTAAAGAGTACTAGGCTGTCTCAGACACACCCCCTTGCTTAGCTCTGCTAAGCTAAGGGCAAACCCGAACCACAGGGCTCCAATCCGCTTACAGTATGCTTGACACACCCCACTATGATGTCAGCTAACTCCTAGGTGTGAACTAAGCTATTTCTGCTCTTACACTGTTGGGTGCTCACTAGCATTGAGGGGAAATCTGGATTCAGTTTCATTCCCCTCATTTGCATATTATTGCCTGCTGATGCATAGTTACATGTCCTACACTGAGCCTCTCCCGTTAGCAACCACTATTCACTGGCCATGTTGTCTTCTGCCTGCCACTGAGTATAATGGCAAAATAATGATTTTAGTTAGAATGCTTATTTTATGGGGTTTTTTTCCCTATTTTCCACCCGATCAAGTTTGGGCGCCGCTGCCCTACTCTTAAACATCCGAAATCAGCTAAAAAAAATAAAAGTTGATTTTTTTTATTTTTGCAACTGTTTTCCATGCCAGTGGCCTTATAGTTGGCCATTGGCATGCCAATGGCCTTATAGCTGGCCATTGGCATGCTTTCTACATGATATACACCCTTTATTTGGAGCTGTCATAGCTCCATTTTGTAGTTTGCAGAAGTACAGGACTAGTGTAATTTGCAGAAATGTACTCAGTTACTGGTGGAGTACATTTCTGCAGATTAAGCTATTCCTGCACAGCCGGTTTTCAGCTTCCTGGATCACAAATTCACCTCATTTGCATGGATTTTTCCTGCAAATGGGGTCATTTTCATACAGGGGCTGAATCCATGCAGGACTAGTGCAGGAGCGCTCGTGCATGCCCCTACAGTTTATTCCTGTATTGCAGGGCAGACATATTGCCTGCTGGAGCTCCTGCACTAGTCCTGCATGCTGTGCAGGGCTTACTGAATCAGGGGAAGACGTGAACAGGAGAACCAAGTTGAGATGTAACAGCACCATGCTGACCTTGTGTTCAAAAATGCAGAACTCTGAGAAACAGCAGATTCTTGTACAGGGGCCACCCGTACTGGTACATATCGGGGTGGGATTCAGTATGTACTAGAGGATTATTATCCTCTTTAAAAGTCTCTGCCTTTTTTTTCCCAAACCTGCCAAAACAGGATAAAGGGATCCCTTTTTACTGGTCTGTACTGCTTTCTTAACATCTTTTACTTGTAGCAACATCTGTTTATTAGCATCCTGTAACCCCCTTAATGCTGGCTCTTTTTTCCTTTCAAGAACTTTGGTATACCAAGAATAAAATACTGACATTTGTTACTCACTTACTTAATACATTTTAAGTTATAAATTTATTCCTATCATAAGTTTCATTTAATGGAAATACTCAATCAGAACAATTTTTAGTAAGCTGAAATCAGTCATGCAAATGCTTACAACTTCCTTTATTTTAACTGTGATACATAAAATATGCAGGTGTTCCCATTTCAGGGATTCAATCTTGCTTGCTTATCTTTGTTTCTCTTTTTTCCTTTCAATTTTTGTTTTTGTAAATGTACCTTAAAGATCCTGGATCCTGGTAGTTTAGAGGAAAGAAAAATAACTATATCAATCCACACGCCATTCAGAGAGGGAAGGGTCATAGGAATTCTGTTATCATGCAGTGACAAAGGAAATGTTTTGATCAGCCTTTTCTCACAGTACCCCTTGCTTTCATTGCATCAGAAGCTCAAAAGTTACAGCTCCCACATTGCAATTGGGATAATTGTGTCTAGAACTAACCACTCTTTTGGACCCTCTGAGGGTACTTTCACACAGTCACGCCTGGACCTGATTTAACAACAGGCACACTTATTTTATTACTGCTCAATATCTGAGTTGTTTGGCTTCTGCTACATACCTACAATCAACTGCATTACTAGCTCAGTTAAGTACAAACTTGCAGTGTTAAAGATTGTACTGCAGTTTATTTTATTTTTCTGAGTATTTAATTGTTTAATTGGTCTGTGTCTCTGTAGTTATTTAATTTTCTATTTAATTATTTAATAGAATACTGTGGTCTCTCTCTGTCTCTGCAGTTAATGGGGGCTATTGTGTTTTACTTCATTGATATCCAGTGTAAACTCTTAGCCTAGAGGGTTTCAGTGTATTTATAAGTGTTAGTAACATATCTTTGAATTTATTACTGCTCAATATCTGAGTTGTTTGGCTTCTGCTGCATATCTACAATCAACTGCATTACTAGCTGAGTTAAGTACAAACTTGCAATGTTAAAGATTGTACAGCATTTTATTATCTTTTTCTGTGTGTTTAATTATTTCATTGGTCTGTGTCTCTCTGTAGTTATTTATTTTTCTATTTAATTGTTTCATATAATACTATGGCATCTCTCTGTCTCTGTAGTTAGTTTCCTGCCCACCCTCCCTGTTCTTGTTCTGGTACTAATCTTGGTGGTTTGGAATTGCCTGTCCCTCCTGTAAATTAGTGTTTGAACACGCCTCCTGGGTCTATCTCATTTGCTTACTCAGCCGAGTACAGTGAGATCATATTTTGACTTCAGACACTCCTACCAATCCCATCTGTTAAGCTCTATCCCAACTTTATTCCAATCTAGTGTCACTAGCTCATTCTACCTAATACAGAGAGAACATTTGTGAAGGGCAAGCCACTTAGGTCCTTAATATTGAATTATCTTCTGTTTCTCCTTTCTCCCTTTCCACTTTCCAAAAAAAATTCTAAGCTTGTTTCCTGCCTTTCGTGTAACTGGTTTAGTCCAGATACAGATTTGCTGTAACTAGGACTGGTTGCAAGCTTCTGAGCCCCCAAAGCCTTTCTGTGTTGGAGGGAAGCCTGCTAGCTTATCAGTGGGAGTGGTATGCACTAGGTAGCCTATATACCACAAAAGTGGTTTCTGACCAGGAAATTGTAGTTTATTGGCTGTTTGGGCAGTTTTTCCATCCCTGTCAACTTTCTGGTTTAAAAGCATGTGTTTGTGCTTGTTTCCCACCTTTCCTGTAACTAGTCTAGTCCAGATACAGATCTGCTGTATCCAGGACTGTTTGTAAGCTTCTGAGCCCCCAAAGCCTTTCTGTGTTGGAGGGAAGCCTTCTAGCTTATCAGTGGGAGTGATATGCACTAGGTAGCCTATCTACCACAAAAGTGGTTTCTGGCCCAGAAAGTGTAGTTTATTGGCTCTTTGGGCAGTTTTTCCATCTCTTTCAACTTTCTGGTTTAAAAGCCTGCATTTGCACTTGTTTCCCATGTTTTCTGTAATTAGTCTAGTCCAGATACAGATTTGTTGTATCCAGGATTACTTGTAAGCTTCTGAGCCCCCTAGGTCTTTCTGTGTTGGAGAGAAGCCTTCTAGCTTATCAGTGGGAGTGGTATGCACTAGGTAGCCTATCTGCCACAAAAGTGGTTTCTGGCCCAGAAATTGTAGTTTATTGGCTCTTTGGGCAGTTTTTCCATCTCTTTCAACTTTCTGGTTTAAAAGCCTGCATTTGCACTTGTTTCCCACATTTTCTGTAATTAGTCTAGTCTAGATACAGATTTGCTGTATCCAGGATTACTTGTAAGCTTCTGAGCCGACCAGGCCTTTCTGTGTTGGAGAGAAGCCTTCTAGCTTATCAGTGAGAGTGGTAAGCACTAAGTAAGCTATCTATCACAAGAGTGGTTTCTGGCCCATTGTTTTTTTCTCTTTTCAACTTTCTGGTTTAAAAGCCTGCATTTGCACTTTGTTTCCTATCTATCACAAGAGTGGTTTCTGGCCCAAAAATTGTAGTTTATTGGCCGTTTGGCAGTTTTTCCATATCTTTCAACTTACTGGTTTAAAAGCCTGCATTTGCGCTTGTTTCCCATCTTTCCTGTAACTAGTCTAATCCAGATACAGATTTGTTGTTTGCAAGCTTCTGAGCCCCCCAAGCCTTTCTGTGTTGGAGGGAAGCCTTCCAGCTTCTCAGTGGGAGTGGTAAGCACTAGGTAGCGTATCTACCACTAGAGTGGTTTCTGGCCCAGAAATTGTAGTTTATTGGCTGTTTGGGCAGTTTTTCCATCTCTTTCAACCTTCTGGTTTAAAAGCTGACATTTGCACTCATTTCCCACCTTTCCTGTAATTAGTCCAGTCCAGATACAGATTTGATGTATACAGGACTGTTTGGTAGCTTCTGAGCCCCCAAAGCCTTTCTGTGTTGGAGGGAAGAATTCTAGCTTATCAGTGGGAGTGGTATGCACTAGGTAGCCTATCTACCACAAGAGTGTTTTTTGGCCCAGAAAATGTAGTTTATTTGCCGTTTGGGTAGTTTTTCCATCTCTTTCAACTTTCTGGTTTAAAAGCCTGTGTTTGTGATTGTTTCCCACCTTTCCTGTAACTAGTCTTGTCCAGATACAGATTTGCTGTTTCCAGGACTGTTTGTAAGCCTCTGAGCCCTCAAAGCCTTTCTGTGCTGGAGGGAAGCCTTCTAGCTTATCAGTGGGAGTGGTATGCACTAGGTAGCCTATCTACCACAACAGTGGTTTCTGGCCCAGACATTGCAGTATATTGGCCATTTGAGCAGTTTTTTCCATCTCTTTCAACTTTCTGGTTGAAAAGCCAGCATTTGCGCTTGTTTCCCACCTTTCCTGTAACTAGTCTAGTCCATATACAGATTTGCTGTCTCCAGGATTACTTGTAAGCTTCTGAGCCCCCAAGCCTTTCTGTATTGGAGAGAAGCTTTCTAGCTTATCAGTGGGAGTGGTAAGCAGTAGGTAGCCTATCTACCACAAGAGTAGTTTCTGGCCCAGAAATTGTAGTTTATTGTCCGTTTGGCAGTTTTTCCATCTCTTTCAACTTACTGATTTAAAAGCTCGCATTTGTGCCTGTTTCCTATCTTTGCTGTAACTAGTCTAGTCCAGTTACAGATTTGCTGTTTGTAAGCTTCTGAGCCCCCCAAGCCTTTCTGTATTGGAGGGAAGCATTCTAGCTTATTAGTAAAAGTGGTAAGCACTAGGTAGCCCATCTACCACTAGAATGGTTTCTGGCCAAGAAATTGTAGTTTATTGGCTGTTTGAGCAGTTTTTCCATCTCTTTCAACCCTCTGGTTTAAAAGCCCACATTTGTGCTCATTTCCCACCTTTTCTGTAACTAGTCTAGTCCAGATACAGATTTGCTGTATCCAGGACTATTTGTAAGCGTCTGATCCCCCAAAGCCTTTCTGTTTTAGAGGGAAGCCTTCTAGCTTATCAGTGGGAGTAGTATGCACTAAGTAGACTATCTACCACAAGAGTGGTTTCTGGCCCAGAAATTGTAGTTTATTGGCCATTTGGGAGCTTTTTCATCTCTTTCAACTTTCTGGTTTAAAAGCTTGTGTTTGTGCTTGTTTCCCACCTTTCCTGTAACTAGTCTAGTCCAGATACAGATCTTCTCTATCCAGGACTGTTTGTAAGCTTCTGAGCCCCCAGGCCTTTCTGTGTTGGAGGGGAAGCCTTCTAGCTTATCAGTGGGAGTGGTAAGCACTAGGTAGCCTATCTACCACAAGAGTGGTTTCTGGCCCAGAAATTGTAGTTTATTGGCTGTTCGGCAGTTTTTCCATCCCTTTCAAGTTTCTGGTTTAAAAGCCCACATTTTTGCCTTTGTTTCCGACCTTTCCTGTAACTAACCTAGTCCAGATACAGATTTACTGTATCCAGGACTGCTTCTGAGCCCCCCCAAGCCTTTCTGTTTTGGAGGGAAGCCTTCTAGCTTATCAGTGGGAAATGGTATGCACTAGGTAGCCTATCTACCACAAGAGTGTTTTCTGGCCCAGAAATTGTAGTTTATTGGCCATTTGGGCAGTTTTTCCATCTCTTTCAACTTTCTGGTTTAAAAGTCCATATTTGCACTTCTTTCCCACCTTTCCTGTAAATAGTCTAGTACAGATACAGATTGGCTGTATCCAGGACTGTTTGTAAGCTTCTGAGCCCCCAAGCCTTTCTGTGTTAGAGGGAAGTCTTCTAGCTTATCAGTGGGAGTGGTAAGCACTAGGTAGCCTATCTACCACAAGATCCATGTACAGATTCTTAGTTTTAGCACTTGAATTTGATTAATCATGCTCAGCACTTGTTCAGAACTTGTTGTTAGCACTAAACAAGCTACACATTACGACAGCATTCAACCTTCCTCTATACCTAGAGGAAAACAGTTTTTGTACTTACGTTCCTCACTTGCTTACAGAAAAACAGCTCTTATACTCACTTTCTTCACTTGTCTAGAGGAAAGTAGTTTTTATTCAGGCATGTCCAAGGGTCAGCTACCAGTGTTCTCTCCTGTCTATCTGATGAATCTGGGCATCTTGAGGCAATGTAGCAATTGCACATGTACACAGACAAACCTCTCCTTCTACTACCCAACACCACAACCTGTGAGAGATGCACTTATCTAGTCAAACTGGAGGTAAAGCTCTCTCCAACCAAGACTGAACTTGACAGTCATGAGGAGAAGGTAAACACTTGCACCACACCACACTCATCACATAGTCCCACTAAACCTACACCACCAAAATCCAAACATAGAAACCCAAAAACATTCACAAAGGCTCTCAGTAATAATCTGCTCAACAACAAAGACCTCCAAAGCAAAAACACAAGCAACCTCCACCCCCAACACAACCCAAATGACACATAGCCCACAAACTCAGTGTGCCCATAAACCACAGGCCATAAGGCAAACCAATGTACCCAACACACTAGTCACAGGTGACTTTATAGTCAGGCACACTGATGTCCTGTTCACCAGGCTAAACAAGGTGAAGATTACTGTCAGATGCCTGTCGGGTGCCAGGATCCACCACATAACTCATGCACTCAGGTCACTCCACAACAAGTACAAATGTGACTCTGGCATTGTCCATGTTGGTGTGAACAACCTGAGATGTACCTCCCTGGACTACATGAAAAGAGACATGGAAGAGATCTTCGATCTTGTAGTCTAGGCAGGTATGACCTTAGCCCTGAGTAGCATCCTGCCATCACCCAAAATGATACTGCAGTACAAGGACCAAATGATTGACTTCAACAATTGGCTAAGCTTCTGATGTCATTCTAAGAGGATCCAGTATCTGTCTGCCTGGGACGACATGGTCAACAGACCATGATACTTTGCCAGAGATGGCCTGTACCTGTCGCCCCTGGGATTCAGGATACTGGCTAAGCCTCTTTCCACCCCTATAGTGCCTTTTTAGGCAAGGTTCAAATGACAAATTCACCACCATAACAGGAACAGGCATGCAAAAACTGAGGGTAATGTTACTCAATGCTAGAAGTCTAAATATCAAAATGCACTCACTTGAGGCACTCCTTAAAATGGAGAACATTGATATCTGTGCAGTGACTGAAACCTGGTTTAAGGATCTAGAGAGCACCTCTGCATTACCAGGCTATAACTTATACCACACTTTTCGGCCATCTAACCTGGACCAGATCACCAAAGGCAGAGGTGTGTCCATATTCATTAAGGATATCCACACCTCCAGGCTAGTTGCACAGCATAATGCATCCGAGGTTATCCAAGTGCAACTAACTCTGGGTAAAACTGCAATCCGAATTGTAGCTTGCTACAGATCCCTCACCATGTCCCAGGATTCCCACTCCTCTTTTCTTGATATACTGGAAAATATTAGGGATCAACCAAACACTCTAATAATGGGTGATTTCGACTACCCCACCCTAACTGGGAAAACTACTCATGTACCAACTCCTTCGCTTAACACTTTCTGGAATTCATAAATTCCAATGCCCTGGATCAACTTATCCACACCCCCACCAGAGGCAACAATATCCTAGACCTAAGTCATTACCAACATAAGTAACCAGTGTTCCACACCTGAAATCAACTCCTCATTAGTCAGATCTGACCATAATCAAATCACCCTAGATATCCGCATCCTGCCTTCACCGACCATTAAGGAAACCACCATAAAAAAATTTTTGAAAGCCAACTTCATGCTTCTTAAGACAGAAGTGGTGAACTTCATGACACCCATGCAGATGGACAATACAGTTACAACTGCTGAATACTACACAAATGCACTCTATAAGCACTTACATGAGTGCATGGACCATGCTATCCAAAACAGAACCAAAACGCTATCCTCCAAAAATAGGAAGCCAATCTGGTGGTCCCCTGCCATAAACAAACTCTACAACAGAAGAAAGAAACTGTTGCAAAAGAGAGTAAAATCCAATGAGTGGAGGAGCTCCCTGGACAGCCTAAATAAGAAGCTGAGATCCCTTATAAGATCCTCCAAAGCTAGCTATGAAAACAAAATTGCCACTGATTCTTAAGGCAACCACAAAGCATTCTATAGCTATGTCAAGAATCTCAATGACAACACCCAGATCTTCTCTGAGTTACAGCACAATTGCATGAAAATTACAGAACCAACTGATATTGCCAACATCCTGGCAGATAGGTTCAGTGCTAACTTTACCCCCTCACCCCCTAATGGGCCCATATCTATACAGGAAGAATGCAGAGTCCCTGCAATCACATCTATGTAAGTAAAAGCTGCACTCTCTAAAACCAAAAACACAGCATCCATGGGACCGGACAACATCCCAGGCTGGATTTTACATGAACTTCAGAATCAACTGGCTCCCCACCTAAGCACCATGTTCAATCATTGTCTCATGTCAGGCTTTGTGCCCACTGAATGGCACACAGCAACAGTTATCCCATTCTACAAAGGGGGAGCCACCAATGATCCCAGGAACTATCGCCCTATTAGCCTGATGAGCCTGGTCTGCAAGGCCATGGAACATCATCATGGAACTCATAAACAAAGACATTGGTAACCTCCAAACTCTGGACCCCACCCAGTTCAGGTTTGTGAAAGGCAAATAATGCCTTCTGAACTTGATTGACTTCTTTGAGGCAGTCACCAAAGCTGTAGACGAGGGTAAGGTGGTTCACACAGCCTATCTTGACCTCGCCAAGGCTTTCAACACCATTCCCCATTCTGGAATTATAGCTAAACTCACTAAACTAGGTATAAATCGCTGTCACAAGATGGGTTGCCAACTGGCTCACTGACAGAGCCAACACTGTAAAAGTTGCAGACTCTAAATCTGGCTTCAAACCAGTGACAAGTGGAGTACCACAGGGTTCAGTCCTGGGACCTCTCCTGTTTGGTATCTACTTCTCTGAAGTATAAGCTAACATAGAAGGCCTCTGGCTAACAAAGTTCACAGATGACTGCAAACTAGGAGCCATAGTCGAGTCTCCAAATGATGTTGATATCCTACAGAAGGGCCTCACTGAGACAGATGCATGGTATCAGAGGCATTGCCTCAAGCTCAATGCCAAAAAGTGCATTGTCATCCCCTTTGGTAAAAACTCTGTACCCATGAACTACCACGTAAATGGCAGTCTACTTAATGCTGAATGTGTGATAAGAGACCTTGGGACCCAGGTGGACTGTAGTCTCTCCACTGATTATCACATTACCACAGTAGTCAGGAAATACTTCTATGTGGCATACCTCATCACAAAAGGGTTCTCATCCAGGAAAAAAGAGGTCATTGTTCCCCTCTATTCGGCACTCATTAGACCCATTATAGACTACAATGCCCCTTTTGGAATGTACCTTACAAGCAGCTGGAAAGGCCACAGAAGTACCTCACAAAGAGGATTACTGGCCTCAAACAGATGCCCTACACTAACCATCTCAAAAAACTCCAGCTTTACTCTGTAGCATATCATCTACTCTGAGGAGATCTCTGCCTAACATATAAAGCTATGTTAAACCCAGAGCTGTTGGACATGCTACACCTTAAGAAATCCCAATCCTCCCTTAGCTACATGTTCTAGGGACCTAAACTTTGTCACCACAATAAACCTTGAGGGTACCACCCTCAACACAAGGCACCTCCTTCTGTTTGTTATTTTATATATTAATAAACTTTTTGTTAAGTCTGGTGGGAACTGCCCACTATTACTTTTACATACAAAGAATAAGCAAAGTTCTGTCATTCTACAAGGCAGAAGATACCACATACCGAACAAATAACTCGATCATTCAACAAACAGGAACCTCATATACTTAAAAAGCAAAGTCAGGCATTCAACAAAACAGTACTTAAAAGCAAGGTCAGTCATTGAACAAAACAGGACATATGATATACTTAAAAGCAGTCAGTCGTTTAACAACACAATAAACACATTGCCACTATTACTTTGAACTGCAGTTTTTTTAAAAAACAAAAGAGGAAAGAAAAAAAATTTTTTTTCCATAGACATTTTACTATGTTTAGCCTATATGTTTGCACACCCTGAAAAGTTAAGTGCCCAAGCTCTGACCATTCCATACAAATCAATGTGGAATTCACAGAAGAACATTCTGTACTGGGTCCTTATAATTCATTCCACAGAGTTCCGCAGCAAGATCAAAGTTCAGATTGCCAGCACAGCACCAAAATGTTAAAGTGCAGTTTAAAATATACATAAATAACATTAATTACTTTTTAGTCGTGAGTCAAGAATAACTCTTCAGAATGTGGAAAACATTTTCTTTTTATTTAAATCTACATACGTCAGTGCTGGGAGACTACCTACACAATTTTAAAGTTAGTCTCACCAAGCAGCAAAAATAGACCCTCTTTATTTAATTTTTTATCAGTATTATGCATGCAGAATACTGATGTGGTCAAATAGGATTTCTGCAGACCCTCATGCTTCTTGCTTAATGCTGCACGTGAACAATCATTTTTTTAGTATCAATAATGTTTTAGAAAAGTACAGGCCACCTGACTTGTTAAGCAGTCTTGTTTCCTGACCTTGTACATTTTAGTACCAGTACATTCTAACTACCCAGCATTCCTTGTAACTATCCATCCCAGGCTGGGAAGGTCAGAGCTTACATGCAGTGTGTTCTTTCTTGCTTTCAGAAACCAGTCTTTGTAACATCCCTTGACTCCTTCAGCACTTTTTTTTTTACATTCAGTCATCTGTTAATACACTTGCAGGTTGATATTAGAATGCAGTTGTGAAACACTCAGAGCTACAATAAGTAATTGAGATTTGCATAAATATGCATCTATACTACATATTTTTAACATGAACAAATATTAAATAATTCATCAAACATGTTTGTGAAGAAATTGTAAGTTAATATGTATTTTGTGTAGAATAATCGTGAGAAATACATCTTTCTCTAACATACTCCTTCCTCTGACACTACTAGTGTCATAAAATATGCAATTATATTTTGATTTTTCTTAATTTGATAAATATATTTCATCTGTAGTGATTAAGTTTTCATTCATCAGGTACAAGTGGCATTTCATGTGCAGGTGTGATCCAAAACTTTATGATTACAGCCTTTAGAACAGAAAATATTAAGACAATTAAAAGAATAATACCAGTTTTATACCTTGTAATATGCCAGTTTCCAAGTTACCAAATACACTGCCCAACCATCCAAAATGTGTCCAATTTTAGAACTACTGTCCAAATATCTGTCCCTCTGCTCTATGACATTGGCTTCATTATGGTAGTCACTAATACAAGAACAACAATGATTTTTATGAGGGCACATGACCCCCCCCCCTTTTTTTAGCAGGCATTATATCAAGTGCAAATTGGTTCTGTAACACTACAGTTCATATTGCAGTCATTTTTCCATTTGTCATTGTGATGAGATATGAAGTATGGTTAGCTACCTCCTGAAGAATTTGAGCGAGCATGGTGATTTCAAACATTGTCCTTTGCACTCCATACCCAGGAGCTAACTGAAAATACTTGCTCTGTCCAGTGGAGTACTCACTTATTTCTCAGCCTACCTGCTGGTGGGTGTTTGAAATGTTGAACAGCAGGAGTAATACAGCCTACACAGCAACATCCAGACCAGTTTGTGGGTAACCAGGGGTAGGCATGATCACCACAAATGTAGTAACGATCCTCTGTCATGCCCAAGCCACGCCCCCAGTCATAGCATCTTAAGTGTAAAGAGTTCAACACACTTTCATGTATAGTGTCATTGTATTTACTGATTCCCACTGGCACAGTCCCTTTTCTGGCATAACATATGTGTCCATGATTTGTGGTGGCAAGCTGAAGAGAAACAACCTTTAAAAATTAGTCAGATTACACCAGATTAGATCAGTGTCACTAAGTTCTTTCTCAAATGTTACCTGTGATGCAGGAAATGGAATTATGGGAATCCCTGCCTTAGAATGTTGAGGTATATGTGAACATACACAACAGTTTGTCACAGCGTACTGTTGAAGAACCAAAAGGAAACTGATTTTCTCCAGACCAGGTTATTACAGGAAACATCAACTAAAACAGATAAATGGTACCTGTTGTCATGGGATTCATCATGAGGTGCTGTTTTAGTTGAATTTTTTTTCCCTTATACATTTCACTGGGCAGATGATTTATCCTTCACACTTCTTCTTTTGCCAACATTGATGATTCATCTGGAACACATGACAGATCTTCTTACAGTGGGATGAGTGAATTCAGGAAGGTTATCTTGTACAGTGGGCAGCAGTCAGGGTGGTGAGAATTACAAGGTAAAGGGCCTTTTCACCTCTGGCTCAAACCATTTGTTCTTTGGAAGGTTTTCACATAAACCCAGTCACCCAGCTGCAGTTGGTGTCAGGGCTAGTCAGGTGGTGGAGGAAGAGATACTGCTATAAGAATCAATATTCTTTTTATTATCCATTAGAGTTAATATTTTCATTTGGCACGGGGGGGCAAATGGAAGGGCTTTGGGTCTTCCCATTAATTTCTCATAGGGTCTCAATTTCCTTGTAGAATTCAAAGTATCGTTGACCATTTAAATGTTGTTTAGTACAAATCTTGGAAGAAATTTTAATGTTTTTTTTATTTTTAAAAGGGTCTTATTAACCCTTTCTACTAGCCCAGATGTTTGCGGATGATTGGGACAGTGAAGACTCAGCTTTAAAAAATTCATAGCTCCATTATCAGGGAATTAAAATGAGTTTCCTGGTTGCCTGATCACTGTTGATATAGAAGGTACACCAAAATTACAGAATCTGCTTTGTGACATGGGTGAACGTTTACCCATGCAATAAGCATACAAATTATTAATAAAACATTTTGTAAATTATGTACTTTAGTTGTCTGGACAAAGTCCATTTGTACATTAACAATAGGTCCCCAATGTGGTGGTAGCTGACATTGTAATCTAAACAATTGCACAGCTATTAATATTCTGAAGTATCAAAGAGGAGACATAAGTGGTATACCAACTTCGGGTAATTTGATTAAATAAAACTGCCTTACCTGCATGGGCTAGTAAAAGATATGCCCTTCCCAGGTAAGGTAGCAAGGAGGCAGGCATTACCAGTCGGCCATCTGGACGTTGTCGTACTCCATCAGAGGATTAAATATATATATACATATATATATATATATATATATATATATATATATATATATATATATATATATATCCATCTGTGTGCCACTTCTGAACTTCTCCTTGTGATGCTTCAGCTTGAAAACTGACACTTTTATCAAAATCAGACATGTCATCATTATTAGAGTTTTACAATATCATTACTTAAAAAATATCACAATTCTATAATCTGCTTCGTGGCATAATCTGCCAAATTATCTATGCCTTTTTGATGGGCACTCAATTAAAATTTTTAACAGCAAAAAACACTATTTTTTTGTTAAAACAAAATATTATTTTTGCCACCAAATCTTCATCTTATTTATTTATTTATTTATTTATTTATTTATTTATTTCAGTTTGTTAACCGGGAAAGTCCATTGGACCAAGGTAGCCTGTTTTCAATGGAGGCCCGAGGAGAAAGCTCCAAACAGAAAGATAATATACAATGTATTAGTACAATATATAAGAACAACAGTTTAACATTCAATATACAGAAGGACACAATTTTACATATCTTGAAATGTATGAGCTGAGTCAATCACTTATAAGATATTTACAAAAACAATAGATTCATGTTCATTTAATACAATACAAATAAGATATTTACAAAAACAATAAATTAATGTTCATTTAATACAACTATATGTATTTAGGCAATGGAATTTTAGAGAGTGGAATTGAAGCTCTGGCAGAGATTGTGAGTAGGATAGGGTATGGATAGGTGTCAGAAATCAGGTAGGATTGGTACAGGAGCATTCCCAGAGGGAGGAGAGGTGAGAGTGGAATAGGGTTTTAAAGGAGGGTAGGTTTGGGGTGGTTCTAATGTGGGGGGAAGAGAGTTCCATAATCTGGCAAGGGAGAATGATAGTAGAAGTTGCCCTTGTGCGTGTAAAGGCTTGCAAAGTTCTAACAGGTTCTGATTTGTGGATCTAAGTGTTCTATGTGGCTGGTGAAGTTTTAGGGAAGAGGAGAGTGATGGGCAGTTAGAAGGTTTGAAAATCAGCTTGTGTGCTGTAGTTAGCTGAATGAAATTTAGGTAGCATGGGAGTTCCAACCAATTTAGAGCATGTAGGGAGTTACAATGGTGAGTAGAGGATTTGGATCCTGTGGCAAACTTTAAAATTTTATTATTGCATTAGAAAAGTTTAGATTTTAGGGATGATTGGACTTTAGAGAGTAGTGGAGCTCCATACAAAAGGGAGGGTAGGAGGTAGGTGGTAGATAGGAGTTGTCTAGAAGACAGAGAAAGGTAGCATATGTATCGATAAAGCGTTCCAAGTTTTTGATGAATCTTTTTAATATTGGTTTGTAGATGGATGTTAAATTTTAGCTGGTCATCGATAAGGATGCCCAGAAGTTTTGTATGGGGAACTATTTCAATAGAGGTTTTGTTTAGGCTAAGTATGGAGAAGGATGCTTTGTCAACAGCAGTATGTCTAGAAGGGGTAAAGATTATTATTTTGGATTTGGAGGCATTTAGGGCTGGATGATTGTCAAGCATCCAGGACTTAGTGGAGGAGAAAGCCTCTTGAGTAAGGTTTATTAGTAAGGGAAGAGTTTTGGCTGAGCAGATGATAGTGGAATCATCTGTGTATTGCACCAGTTTAGCATTGGAGATCTTTTGGTGGAAATCATTGATGAAAATGTTAAGTAATAAGGGACTCAATGTAGAGTCTTGGGGTATGCCTGTTGGGGTGTGAAAGAAGGAGGAAGTGCAATAATTCCATTTTTCAGCTTGTTCCCTGGCTAAGAGTTAGCAGGTAAACCATTTGATAGAAGAGGAGAAGAGATTAAGACAGGAGAGTTTAGAAAGCAGAAGCTTATGAGAGACAGTGTAGAAAGCTTTGGATAAGTCTAGGAGGAGGGTAGAAACTATGTTCCCAGAGTCACGAGCAGAGTTAATGATTTTGAGGAAGGAAAGAAGGGCAGTGGTGGTGCTATGTCCTGGTCTAAACCCGTGTTGGGTAGGAGTTAGGAGTTGGTTGTCCAGTAGGTAGGGTAACTGGACAGGAGAGGATCATAATGGAGCTCATAAACAAAGATATAGGGAATTGCCCTTTTTAATTGTCAGTTTGAGATCATGCCTTTTGATCATGGGGAACTGAACTTGGCTGACTTTCAAACAGTCACCAAGGCCATTGATGAGGAAAGGCAGTTACAGTGACCTTGCAACTTTTTTGTGCACTGACACCCCTCCGTTGGGGGTAAAAAAACCAACTACTATATAAATAGCCATATGTCACAAGATGGGTTTGCAAACTGAGCTAAGGACAGAACCCACAGGGGTATTTCGGTCCCTATTGTTTGGCATCTACTTCTCAGAGTACAGGCCAACATGGGAGAACTTTGGCTGACAAAGTTTGCAGACTGCAAACTGGAAGCCATGAAGTGCAGAAGATGGGATATCCTTATCCTCCAGAAGGGACTCATGAAACAAGATAGCTGGCCAGAGCCATGGCCTGAAGTTAAACGCCAAAAATGTATAGTCATACCCTTCGGGAAAACAACAGTAACCCCAAGCTACCATATAGGTGGCAATCCACTAAGCACAGAAGAGGTTATCAGGGACCTGGGGACCCAGGTTGACAGTGGCCTTTCTTTTGACACTCACATTGCTAAAAGTGGTTAGAAGACCTTCTACATTGCCCACCTGATCCTGTACTCTTCACTTATCAGACCAATGATCGAGTACAATGCCCCATCGGGGATGTATCTCACCCGACATCTGCAGCAATTGGAGAGACCCCAAAAGTTCCTCACCAAAGGGATAAAGGACTCCAAAATCTGTCATATGCTGCCAGATTGAAGAAACTCAGCTCTATTCAGTCGCATACCGTCTGCAGAGGTGACATGTGCCTGACATACAAGGCCATGTCCAACCGGAATTAATGGACATGCTCCACCTCAAAAATCCAAATCCACCAAAACCACTAAGAACACCTCGCTGACTCTGTTCAAGAGAAATCTAGACCTGTGGATGGGAGATGGGGTTTTTTACCGGGAATCATATCTGTGTCACTGCTGGACAGAGGCACAACAGGCACAGTATTTTTTTTTTTCATATAGGAGTGGCGTGGGCAAAAAATTTGGGCTAGGCTTATAAATGCCTTAGGGCAGATAGCCTAGTATAAACCTATGAACCTATGAACCTATGAACAGTTGGAGGTGAATACATTTTTTGAGTATCTTAGAGATAGGGGATAGGATAGCAATAGGGCGAAAGTTGGAGATTGAACAGTTTGTACCTCCTTTATGGAGGGGAGTGATGAAAGCTTTTTTCCAGAGGTATGGTACATAGGACTCCTGAATGGAGCGATTGATTAGGAAGCTGATTGGAAGGGCTATGCCATCAGCAGCTAGTTGGAGAAAGTTGGATGGGATGTCATCTGGCGCATTAGAGCAAGGTTTTAACTTTTGTAGGAGCTTTTTTACAGTGTGGGTAGGAATGGATTTGAGAGTAAAAGGGGAGGACTCAGGGTTCTTGGGTGTTGAGTTTTTGGTTTCAGTTAAGTTGGGGGGATGTTGTTAGGGAAAGAAGAGGTGAGTTTGCCTATGAAGTCAATGAAAAAGGAGTTGAATTGGGTAGCTAGGTGGAGGTCTGGTGTGGCTGGGTCAGGACAAGGGTTTTCTTTTTTGCCTGGGGATAGTATTTTTGCAATACTATTCTAAAGATTTTTGGGGTTGGTTTTATGATTATTTTGAAGTTTAAGGTAGTACGAGTTGTGGTCAGTGACTATTTGTTTTTTTATTTGATTTCGCAGTTGCTTGAATTTGGCAAGAAAGTTGGGAGTTTTGCATTTTTGGTAGTATTTCCAGATTTTATCTCAGTGATGCATAAGAAGTTTTGTGTCTTTAGTTAGCCAGGAGGCTGTTTTGAATCTAAGTCTTTTGGTTCTACAGGGGCGAAGTGGTTAAGTATATTAGTGAAAATTCTATCGAAAAGTGAGGCAGTGGCATCTAAAGGGAGGAACTTTAGAGGGTTCCAGTCTATCTGTTTTAAGGCATTAGAGAAAATTAAGGGTTTGAAGTTTTGCATGTTGTGGGTGTTAATGTGTTTATGCTGAAGGAGGAGGGTGGAGGGGGAATGGCATATGTAGGCAGGGAGATGGTCACTTAGGGTGTCTGGGAGAGTACCACTATCAGAAACTCGGTCTGTATGGGAGATTAGTATCCATTCAAGGATGCTAGTGCTACCTGTGGTGTAATCTTTATTTGGTCTAGTAGGGTATTTGATTAGCTGTGCGAATTGATATAGGTTGATGCTTTGAGAAGGGGTAGAGGAGTCAATGGAAGACCAGTTTATGTTGACATCGCCTAGGATTATTGTTTCATTGTTTATGTTGGAGGTGAACCAGGCGAGAATATCTTCTAGTATAGGGATATTGTTACCAGGAGGAATGTACAGGGAGGCAATGCATACATTTTTATTGTTGTTTACTTTGAGAAGGGTAAGGGTTAGCTCGGCAGTGTCAAATGAGGGTATAAGCTTAGTATAGGGTGTTACTGTTAAGGAGGAGGAGAAGAGTAAGGCTACTCCTCCACCTTTCTTTTTGGGTCTGTCACTTCTTATAAGTTTATAGTTAGGGGGTGTAATTTCGGTATCTTTTATGTGTGGTTTTTAGCCAGGTTTCTGTGATAGAGAGAATATCTGGTTTGTTATGAGAGATCCAGGCATGAAAGGAAGGTATTTTATTACCAAGTCTCCTGGCATTAAGTGTGGCAAGGAGAAGAGATTTGTGGTGCAGGGGAGAGCTATGTGAATGTGGTTTAGAGGTGGAATTGTGTGAAGGCCCTGGGTTAGGGTGTATGTCTCCAGAATGAAAGAGGAGGAGGGTGATAAATTTAGAGTAGAGTATGGATAGGTATATATGTTCTAATGGGTCATAGGTGTAGATGTTGGAACCTAACGAGATGAGTTTAGTGGGTATGAGAAGTGGTTTACTATGAGTAAGGAAGAGCTTCCTTTGAAATAGAAAATATTCATTATGTTTGTAGAGGTGGGGGAGGCTTGGGTTGTAGAGGGAAAGTCTTTTTTTAATGTAAATTGCAGTGGTGTGAAAGGGAGGAGAGTGCTGAAGGGGTGGGAGACTAGTAAGGTATAGTAGGCAGAAGATGATTAGGCTTAGAAATAAGGGTAGTAGAGCATAGGCAGGTTTTGTTTGCATGGTGGGAGACAGAGTGTGAATTAAGTGAGAGGGATAGTAGGAAGAGAGATGGTTAATAAGTATGAGAGGTGAGGATTACAATGGAATATGTGAGGGGTATCCACAGGGATATAGAAGGGTGGAGGGTGATACAAGTAGTGGGTGGTGGATTGGTGTATGACAATAGGCCTAGGATAGTGATAAGGTGTAGAGGGAGGGAGGTAGTTAATTTGATGGGTGGGGTTTATATGGGAGTGGTTAGAAAGCTATAAATGTAGCTGCACTGGGGGCAGGTGGGAATTGGGGGCAGGGTAGTTGAGTGGAGTGAGCCCATAGGGCGGACGGAGAGGGAAGAGCTGGAGGGGAGGTGGCTGGCAGAAACCAATCAGCCAGCTGTAGGAGAAACATGGGACCTTACAGAAAGAACAGGAACAGCAAAGGTAGGTGGGTTGGAGAGTGTAAGGGGAGAAAGGTAGAGAAGCAATGCACAAATTTAAGCAGGCT